>NC_056735.1:1857117086-1857327086 GCF_019279795.1 Protopterus annectens | reverse complement strand
GGCACTGGAGAGAGCATTAATGACTTGCTCTTTGAAGATGCAAGGTGGGGGACATGTAGAGAGAATGGTTTGTGTAATGTTTGGAGGGGACGGGGGGGTGAAATTTTTGCCAAACCTGTCAGCTAATAGGTTAGCTATTTTTGCAGGAACAGTGTGTGTGTGATGCCATCCACAGCTAGTTCAGCACATGTCTGGGTCCTACATTTTAGGTTATGGATATAACTGAAGAATGCCTTATGGCTATCCTTAGCTATGATTGCTAACTTTTTTCGAAGTTGCCCTTAGCGGATTTTACAAGTTGTCTTATTTGTTTGTTCAGGCAGAGGAGGGTGTTGTTCCAGGGCTGGGACCTCTCTTTTTATTCTGAGACAGCAACTTCTTCTTGTTGTTGTTTAACTTATTTATGCTAGATATTCACCAAGGAGGCTTTTTTTTTTTTTTTTTTTTTGAAGATCTTGTTTTGATCCTATCAGGTACAGCAATGTCAATACAGTTGCATAAGTTATTGTACAAGTCATTTGTATATACCTTAGTATAGTTGTCAATGCCATCTGTGGGACCAGGAGCTTGGGAATTATTTGTGCCATCCCTTAGGAGGGTATAATTAGCTTTGGTGACATTTTTTATCCTGATTTCACCTAAGAGGGGTTCAGGTGTTATATGACTGATTTGTGATCAGATTTAACCAGTGAGGGTCCTATACTTGTGGTGGTGCAATGGTCATCCATGTTGGTGAGGACGAGATTGAGAATATTTCAGACCCTTGTGAGGTCCCATATTATTTGTTCTAGGGCATTAGTATTAATAAAGTCCAAGAACCTTTGTGCGAGCATGTTAGTACTCATATAAGTTTCCGAGTCAATGGAGGGATAGTTAAAATCGCCCATGGCTTGAGTGTTTGGTTGTAATTTGATTGACTCAAGTAGGTCCAAATAAGAAGTGTGGATATCATGGTTCATTGAAGGGGCCTTTAGTTAATGATGACTTGAAGGGGGGGGGGTCTTACCCACAGTTAGATGAACTTGGAGTAACTCCATGGAGTTTTCCTGTCTAACCAGAGGTGTATTCATCTTTGATGAAAATAGATACTCCTCCTTCTTTGGTTCGCACACATTTATTTTACATTTGGAAAGTGTGGAAGACATTTTAGCCTTGTAAGGCCAGAATACTCTCTGCAGCCCTGAACCAAGTTTCTGTGACTGCACAGAAGTCAACATCCTCCAGGGAGAGGAGTGTTTCCAGAGAATGCAGTTTCTGATTTAAACCCCTATTATTTAGCAGCATAACCTTTAATTTATTTGTGAGTGATACTTTCACATTGAACGTTTTGTTCTTGAGACCTTTCCTAAAAAGGCACTATGGGGGAGGCAAGTGCCTTAGCCAGTAACCGAAAGCCTAGAGGTGACAGGTGAAGACCATCTTTGGCAAAGCAGCATGGTCTATCAACCATGTCATCCCAGGTTGACAAGAACTGGATCTCCTTAAAATGATGCCATAAACTAAGCAATTGTTGTAGTCAATCATATTTTGTTTATATTGTGGTATCATCCTAGGTGGGGGTAGAATGCTGTTCAAGGCTGGGGACATACCTACCTTGGGACACATATTCAGAGAGCTCAGTTGTGTCTCTCTTCATATAGTCCAGTGAGGTACATTTCAAGTCATTCACACCAACATGAACTATGATGGAGTTATAACGGTACTTGTTGTTGAGACACTGTAACTTTCTCCTTGTCCAGCCTGGTGAGTGGGATATCTGTGTGTCTCACAATGGAGTCACCTGTGACTAAAAAAAATTGGTTTAGATATGCTTTGCCTTAGGGACTTATTTGGTGAGACACTGATGCTTGTGTTTTTATGTTTCTTAAGTGCTGTAGGTGCTGTATTAGGTGTAGCATGTTTGTGTTTGGAAGGTCTCTGGTGTTTAGGTAGGTTTCTGTTGAGTACCTCTGAGTATGATGGTTTATGTGTTGACTGCATGGTTTGTGAAGGAGGTGTAGTATGTGAGCTGACAACCTGTTCAGTGTTACTGTTCTGTGCACAAGAGAGCAAGGATTTTAGATTCTTAGCGTAGATGCATCTCTCACAAATTGTATTTGGATGATTTAGGAGTAGAGGGTTGTCAGTGTACATGAGGCAGTTGATACACTGCCTCAGGATACCCATGCCAATCAAGCTGGTAGCAGAAATGGAGGGAAAATGACCATCCATAATGCTAGGTTAAATCCTGTTTTCACAGTGGGAAGAGAAAATGGAGGAGTATGGTATAAGTGAGTGCACTAAACTGGGACTATACTGATGGGGTGCTCTATAAAGGGTTAATACTATGGTATAAGACTATTGTAGACTTGGTGGTTTTGGGACTGCTTAAGGGGCAAAAGCACAGTGGAGGTGCTGTCTGAGCAACTCAGCTGGATCACAGATAGCTACTATCTAATACCGCCAATGGTGTCCCCCATTGGGGGGTAGTGTGTGATTGTGCACAGTGGTGCACTATGCATAAACAGATGAATACAACAGAGCAGTAGCTGGTCAGCTAACTCTGTGGAGCTGTGTTAAAACAAGCACAAACCCATGCAAACATGGGGCTTATGTTCCAACAGTGAGCACAATGAATTAAACAATTTAACCAACAAAAAAGCTCAAAACTGAGCCCTGTACCAGCAACCTTCAATCAGATGAGTCCTAACTGCACTTCCCCACCACAAGGGTGCAGGGGGAGCTCTCCAACAAAAAATAGCCTGGCTTAGTGCTGACGTTAACAAACAGAACCAGATTCAGCAGGTCTGAATCTAGTCGATGTTACAGCAGACAAAAAGCCAGCAAATCACAAGAACAGTTCTAAAAAAAATCGGCAAAATATCAAAAATACAGTTTAAAAGTGCAAAATACACTATAAAATTATACTTATGGTTAGCTGAATGCAACAGATTCCTTGGATTGCACAGATGAATACAGCAGAGCAGTGGCTGGTCGCCTGACTCTGTGGAGCTGTATTAAAACAGTTAGCAAACAGAATTAAACAATTTATTCAACAGAAAAGCTCAAAACTGAGCCTTGTGCCAGCAACCTTCAATCAGAAGAGTCCTAAATGCACTCTCCTGCCACAAGGGTGCAGGAGGCCCTCTCCAAAAAAAAAAAAAGATAGTCTGTCTTATAGCTGAATTTTGCTGAATTTAACAAAAAGAACCAGATTCAGCAGAGCTGAATCTAGTCTATGCTACAGCAAACAAAAAGTGCAACAAATCAGTAAGAACAGTTTTAAAAAAATTAGCAATATATCAAAAATACAATTTAAAATGGCAAAATACAATATAAAAATCATACTTATGATTACCAGAATGCAACAAATTCCTAGGATTGCACAGATGAATGCAGCAGAGCAGTGGCTGGTCGCCTAAATCTATGGAAATTAAACAATTTAACCAATACAAAAGCTCAAAACTGAGCCCTGTGCTAGCAATCTTTAATCAGATGAGTCCTAACTGCACTCTCCTTCCACAAGGTGCAGGGGGTTCTTCTCCAACAAAAGATAGCCTGGTTTACTACTCAGTTTAACAAACAGAAACAGATTCAGCAGGTCTGAATCTGGTCTGTGCTACAGCAGACAAAAATGCAACAAATCAACAAGAATAGTTTTAAAAAATCAGTAATATAACAAAAATACAGTTTAAAAGTGCAAAATACAGTATAAAATTGTACTTATGGTTAGAAGAATGCAACAGATTCCCTGGATTGCACAGCTGAATACAGTACAGCCGGTGTGAGAATCAGTACTGAAGACAGTATGGAAAAGAATAACATTTAAATACAGACAGGAATTTTATTTCTTTTGATATCCCACTTATTATTGTGTATGCATCAGTCAGTGATTACTCATTTGATCATAATGCATATAACATATATAGGTAATTTTCTGAGATTTTACATTATATTATTTTAGATTATAATTATATTAGTTTTGTTTAGCTTTAATTATATAATACAATATAGCTATAATAGCATAGAATGTAATTTCTGGTATACTGTATGTCTTGTATATTTTTTGTATAATTTCTTGTATAAATTTTGTATAACCTCTATGTGGAGCTTTTCTTCCCGGGCCTCTGCTGAAAATGGATCTTATCCTAGTTAGAATTTCCCAGTAAACAAATGTAAAATAAAATACAATAAATAAATAAATATATTGACAACTTGGTTTTATATAGCATGGTTATTGTGCCAAGATTTTTGTTTTACCTGGTATAGAAGGCTTAATCCAATATGTGCCATACCTACTTTTGGTATTGTGTTACATTTTGCTGTGTATTAAAACAAACTGTTAAGTCCAGTTTAAGAAATAAATGCATATTGGTGAAAACTACAACCAGCAAATTGCTTGCAGATTTTTTAATTTACAGCCTATCTGTAGAATAAAACTAAAGATGAGTATACTGTTTGATGGATTACATCTCTCAGTAGTTTCTAAAGCTTTGAAATGTCATGTGAAGTGCTTCTTAAGTTCTATAGCATCTGCAGAGCTGCAGGCGATGTCTGGAATCTGCCTGAGTGGCCAGAGGCACTTCCCATCATGAGCTATATTTGCAAGAGTATAGCTCATCGTAATTTTCTTGGTGGAATTAAGCCCACAAGTGATTGGCATTTCCAATGTTCCAGCAATAGAGGAAAATTCATATTTTCCCCGTCATTATCTCTCTTCTTAAAAGGATCTTGTCTACTTCTGTAAAGATTATGCTGTGCTTTGAGGAAGATGAGTCTACTACTTCATGAAATAACTTTAATGTGCTGCAGTTATTTGCCTGAATCCTTTGAGATGCTCACAGGGTTTGTAATGGACATTTAAGTACCCTGGATGACGTAGCATTAAAATCAGTCAGAGTTATCTATGGCTCTGTTCATGAAAATCAAAAGCTTCATTATTTGGTCATTATATTGAAATGTTGTATATGAAATATAAAACTACCTCAGTTACACGACCCCTTGTTTAACATGAGAGTAAACATGAGATTTAATAAGTTTAACTGCTTTTAAAAATGCACACAAACTACAGACTCACCTGCTCCCGTCCTTTGCATTGTATAACTGTGATATTTCACACACAAAAATTTGATATCTGCAGAAGGATCTGTAGTTCTGCTGCAAGGAAAGTCAGAATGCTTAGTTTTGCTGAAAGGGAATCATGAATTAGAAAAAAAATAAAGGTAAAATTGTCTTCTGTTTCTTGCTGATGACAAAATATGCGTTCATATTATCCTACAAGATAGTAATGCATATGTTTTACAGTAAAATCTAAAAAAAATGATTAAAAAAAAAATTGGAAGTTTGCATTAGTAAAATTAGAGTTCTGTAGAAATATTCATCAAATTAAATCCATGCAACCTTAATTTCAACAAATGAGACAAAAAAGACCTTATGACTGTAACAATGTCATATTTGTTATGGAAAATCAGCTTTTGAGATAGACTCATGCACTGTTACTGCACCACTTCATGATGCAGAGACCCACAGATAGCAGGTTGAAAACCTTTAGGAAAAATACTAACATTTCACACAGTTATAAAGCTGTACCAGTGGCTACAAAGGGAAGTGAGTTCTAGGCAGTAAAATTATTAACCAACTAAAGGATATTAAAGCTCATGCAGATTGTTCTGATAAGGGAGTTAATCAACAGGCTTTTATTTTGTTAGCTAAAGTTCACTACATACAACCCACCATTCTTAAGGGTATCCCAAGAAGTTTGGTCTCATTAATGGGTATTATCAGAGTTATGAATTTGTCACTGATGTTTGCCAGACAGTTGTCTGAATTATATATGTAGTGAAGTCCCAAAATATTGTGGTAGAATTATATTACATTTGTTCAGCATAATGGAGTTCATTTTTAGTTTGCTTTAAATTTTAAATTGTATTACATTTGGCATTTGAACTGATCAAATGTCACAAGAGATGGGTAAAGTAAGGACAGTTCTGGGGGGGACAAAAGAGATTTGTCATTATATATGTACATAAGTATATAATTATTGAACCAAACATTCACTGTACCACAATCAATAGAAAAGCACCGATCAATCCAAAACACGCACAACACATTCTGTCAACAGCCTGTGAAAGACATATGCACACCCTCAAACTGCTGAAACCATATGCACATTCAGAAAACAAGCAGACATACGCATAAAACAAAACATTTCATCTCATGTTTGAGATTCAATGTTATGAGTTTTAGTTGTTGATATCATTTTTATGGTAGTTCATCGTAAATTCAATCCCCCATTTATTTTCATTTAAGCATTCCACAAACTCCATCAGATGTTCCTCATCCGATCTCCATATCATCCAGAAATCATCCAAAAATCTTTTCTAGATGTCTATTTGATCAAGGTACAAGTTTTGGGAACAGTCATATATAATCTGCTCTTCTATATATGCCATAAATATATCTGCATATATAGGAGCAAATGACACCCCCATAGCTGTACCCTTGATTTGTAGATAGCAAATGTTGTGATAGAAAAAGACATTCTTCATTAATACATGCTCAGTCTGGCCCAGAAGCAATGTATTAAAACCAGGTGGATACAAATCTGACCTATATAGCCAATATTCCAACACCTGGATGCCAGCCCAATGAGGAATATTAGTATAAAGGGCTTTGACATCCAGGGTACAGAGTATCTATTCATTCTCTGTCTGCATCTCACAGATGACCTGATAGAATTCAGTTGTATCTTTCAGATGGGCTCTCACCCATTTTAGTAAAGGTTTTAGGTACTTAGTCAGATACTAGGAGAGGGGCTTGGTCATAGAACCTCTACCGGACACTATTGGCCGGCCAGGAGGGTTATACAAGTTCTTATGTATTTTAGGTAGAAAGTACACGTATTGATTATTAGGATCAAGAATAGTGAGTTGTTTTTTGACATTGTCAGTAATAATCCCTTCTTCAACAGCCAATGATAAAAAATCATCCATTTGTTTTTGAAACTGTTTAGTGGGGTTATATGTCAGTCGCACATAATATCTATTATCAGCAAGCTGATTTTTGGCCACTTTATTATACTGCTCGCAGTTTTGCACCACCACAGCTCCACCTTTATCAGCTCTCAAAATCACTATCTCGTGATTATCAGCCAGCTTAGAAATAATATTTATCTCCTGTGTGGTTACATTACTTGCTTTGATATGACTATTCCTAGAGTTGAAGTGGAGATCCCTAAGTGCAGAGTTTTAAAATGCTTGAACACTTGGGTACATTGGGGGTGAAAATGTATATTTGTGATATCTAAACTGATCATGAACATCACTATGACCTTTATCATAGAACAGTTTTAAATTAAGTGTCTTACAGAACTCAACTACATCTTTGACAAAATAATCTTCAGAAACAATACCACCAGGTATATATGAAAGACCTTTATTCAAGATACTTATTTCCAAAGAAGAGAGGGGGTAGGATGAAATATTCAGTACATTTTCTACTGGTGTTTCTGTACAAACTTCCGTAATAGTCCCTCCATATTCACTACGCTTTCTATGTTTTCTACCCCCCCCCTTTTTGGTTTAAATCTTCCAAATTACTGGAATTCCTCCTCTTTTGTGCTGGTGAGCCTGTGGATACCATAGTTTCAACCTCATACCCAGAAGAGGAATCATCCCCTGAAGTATCAGAAGTTTTTTTAAGTATTGATCTGGTTCATTTCCTTTTTACCGGATTCTCGTATGATTGTGAAAACCTAACATGCTGGCTTCTGTCCCTAGAAAAAAGGTCTCCCTGTTCATAGTCTGTTACATCCCTAGGGAATTATTTCGTTTTTTCTTTCCTTGAGTTGTGTTTCTAAATTAGTCAATTCAGTGCTTAGTTTCTTAAGGCATAAAGAGTAAGTGGGTCGTCCCTCAAATTCCTTAGCTTGTTCACTTAACTTGGTGATGGCAACAATTTCTGTATCTATAGTTCTGTCATGAAAACCCATCAGTATCTCCACAAATTGCATTGTAGTTTTATGCTGTGCCTCCTTCCATTGCTGAAGTAAGGCCTGGTCAGGATTGCTCACCATTGGTTGGGTTCTAACTCGCAAGCCTCTGGGTGTTACCCCTTTAACTTTATAGGCTTTGAACAATGTGTAATGTCATACATTGTTCTTAAGGGAACGCATATGTTTAGTTAAAGTGGCAAACACTGCATCGCATGTATCACTCCTATTGACCAGTGTGGCCCCATTATCTAAATTGGAATCCGTCCCAATGCCAAAAATAGCCAAGTCCTCACGATCGAAGGAAAATCCCCTAATCAAATTTGAAATCTCCATAATGAATGAGCATCAAAAACTATATAATATGTACCCAGATTTGACCATATAGTGGACAAAATCAAGTCCTGGTGACTTGCCTGGACAATATCAGCTTAGGCTTACAACTTAGTTCTGACCCTGTGTTTCCTAAGGATCATAAACCATCCATACAGATATATACCAAGAGTACCTAAGTAGTCCCGCTGAGTCCTACTTCCTCTCTACCAGTGTTGAGTCCATTATAACTCACGTCCAAGTGATTAAATCATATAGTCATTGCTCATAGTGTTCCTCCTTTCAAAATGGACATCAACCCTCCGCATTCAAATGTAGTGCAAAAATAGTAATAATTTATAAAAACTTAGCACTAATAGGCTGATGGATAGCCTAGACATAAAGCCAGACCGGTCAAGGGAATTAATCCCATGTGAAAGAGCTGATAGCCAAAAGATGAATCAGCTACAGTAAAGACTAATTAGTCTCTAGTGATAATAATAGTAATAGTATACTAAAAAATGTTATATATGGATCCTAGCATCCACAAAACTATAAAAAATTGAGAAATAATGTGAACACTTAACTCCTATGGACCCTGCCGACCAGGAATACAATAGATGCCTAGCCATATGTCTTAAGATCCATTAATAATTAGATGACCCCTTCAATATTAATAATTGTGAATTATAATCCTACTCCTATAGTAGGTTCATAGGTAGGTACTAGGCTAGTGGCCCTAGGGCCTATACAAGCCTAGCCAAAAAGGTACCCTGGCTTTCGCCACCCAAGAAAATTATTTTCCTGTGCCCCTGTCAAGCAGAACCACAGAAGTAATCCCCAGGGTGAATTTCCTATTACCCATCCTATCATCAAGATTTTTCTTGAAGAGTGCTAATGATGAGCTTTGTTAGACATAGATAGGTAGTCTGTTCCAGAGTATGGGAAGTCTCTGGGACAGGAATCTATCCCTCCAGCATGTTCTCTTTATTGTGGTGACAAGGTTTAGGTCCCTAGAGCATGTAGCTCAGAGGGATTGGGATTTCTTTAAGTGGAGCATGTCCAACAGCTCTGGGTTTGACATAGCTTTGTATATTAGGCAGAGATCGCCTCTGAGTAGGCGATATGCGACAGAGTAAAGCTGCAGTTTTTTGAGACAGTCTGCATAAGGCATCTGTTTGACGCCAGTAATCCTCTTTGTGAGGTATTTTTGCAGCCTTTCCAGTTGTTGTAGATGTCTTGTGAGGTACATACCAAAAGGGGTACTCTATAATGGGTCTAATGTGTGATGAGTAGAGGGGAACAATGACTGCTTTTTTCTGGATGAGAAACCTTTTGTGATGAGGTGTGCCACATAGAAGGATTTCCTGACCACTGTGGTGATGTGATTATCAAAGGAGAGACTACTGTCCACCTGTGTCCCAAGGTCTCTTATCACACTTTTGGTGTTAAGTAGACTACCGCCTATGTGGTAGTTCATGGGCAGAGTTTTTACCAAAGGGGATGACAATGTACTTTTTGGCATTGAGCTTGAGACCATGGCTTTGACACCAGGCATCTGTCTTAGTGAGGCCCTTTTGTAGGATGTCCACATTGTTAGGAGTTTTGATTATGGCTCCTAGTTTGCAGTCATCTGTGAATTTAGTTAGCCAAAGACCTTCTGTGTTAGCCTGTACTTCAGAGAAGTAGATACCAAACAAGAGAGGACCCAGGACTGAACTCTGTGGTGCTCCACTTGTCACTGGTCTGAAGTCTGATTTGGAGTCTGCCAGTTTCACAGTGTGGGTTCTGTCAGTAAGCCAGTTGGCAGTCCATCTTGTGACATAGGGATTTATACCTAGTTTAGTGAGTTTATCTATAATTCCAGAATGGGGGATGGTGTTGAATGCCTTGGCAAGATCTAGATAGACTGTGTGAACTACCTTACCCTCATCTATGGCTTTGGTGACTACTTCAAAGAAGTCTATCAGGTTTAGGAGACATGATCTATCTTTTACAAACCCGAACTGTGTGGGGTCCAGAGTTTAGAGATTTCCAATGTCTTTGTTTATGAGTTCCATGATGATACTTTCCATGGCCTTGCAGACCAGGCTCAGCAGGCTAATGGGGCTGTAGTTCCCGGTGTCTGTTGTGACCTCCCCTTTGTGGAGTGGGATAACCGTCGCAGTGCGCCATTCAATGGGCACAAAGCCTGAGGTGAGGCTATGATTGAACATGGTACTTAGGTGGGGTGCCAGTTCATTCTGTAGTTCATGTAGAAGGCAGCCTGGGATCTTGCCAGGTTCCATGGATGCTGTGTTCTTGGCTTTGGAGAGTGAGGTTTTTACCTGTGCAGCCGTGATTACAGGAATGTTGCATTCTTCCCGTATAAAGATGGGAACTTTAGGGGGTGAGAGGGGGGGTAAAGTTAGCACTGAACCTACCTGCCAGGATGTTGGCAATATCAGTTGGTTCTGTATATTTAGTGTCATTGTGCTGTAACTCAGAGTAGATCTGAGTGTTGCCATTGAGATTCTTGACATAGCTATAGAATGCTTTGTGGTTGTCTTTAGAATCAGTGGCAATTTTGTTTTCATAACTAGCTTTAAAGGATTTTATGAGGGATCTCAGCTTCTTACTGAGGCTGACCAGGGAGTTCCTCCAATCATGGGATTTTACTCTTTTTTGCAACAGTTTCTTTCTTCTGTTGTAGAGTTTGTTTATGGCAGAAGACCACCAGATTGGCTTTCTTTTTTTGGAGGACAGCATCTTGGTTCTGTTAGGGATAGCACGATCCATGCACTCGTGTAAGTGCTTATAAAGTGCATTTATGTAGGATTCAGCAGTCGTACCTCTATTGTCCATGCAGGGTGTAGTGAAGTTTGCCACTTCTGTCTTAAGAAGCGTGAAGTTGGCTTTGGAGAAATTTTTTATGGTTGTTTTCCTAATGGTGGGGTGGGATCGGGATGTGGATGTCTAGGGTGATTAGCTTGTGGTCGGATCTGACCAACAAGGTGCTGACCTCTGGTGTGGAACACCGGTCACCCATGTTGGTGATGACCAGGTCTAGGATATTGCTGCCCCTGGTGGGGGTGTGGATAAGTTGATCCAAGGTGTTGGAATTGATGATTTCCAGAAAACGTTGAGCAAAAGAGTTGGTACATGAGTAGTTTTCCCAGTTAATGGTAGGATAGTTGAAATCACCCATTATTAGAGTGTTGGGTTGTATCTTAATATTTTCCAGTGTATCAAGTAAAGAGGAGTGGGAATCCTGGGGCATGGAGGGGGGTCTGTAGCAAGCTACAATCTGGATTGTGGTTTTGCCCAGAGTTAGTTGAACTTGGATAATCTTGGATGCATTATGCTGAGCAACTAGCTTGGAGGTGTGGATATCCTTAATGAATATGGTCACACCTCTAAATTTAGTGTTTCGGTCTGGGTTTAGTGGCCGAAAGGTGTGGTATGAATCAGGGGTGTAGCTAGGAATTTCAAATTTGTACTCGCAGCTCTCAAACTGCTACCCCCCTCCCCAGCAAAGCTACGGCCATTCTCGTAATTCACGGTTCGCTCTCTTAGTATCGATGAAGAGGCATTCGCTGTAATGCCTCTTCAGTAATATAATATAGATTCACTCAAACTCTGTTCCTTGAATTGAAAATGAACCTGAAAGTCAGTTATTTGAAAAATGCAGCATGGTAGTTGGGTAGAGGATCCATGCTTTTGTTTTCTGTAACTAAGGTACAGGTGTTGAGCTTGAGTAAATTATTAACCACCTGCTACCCCTAACTAGGGTGTTTTCATTCACACACACACCCCACCTACCTCTTAGTGCAAGAAATATGGACAAAGCCTAAAATAAACAGGGACAGATATTAAATAATGCTCTCGTGAACTTAGAAAGTTGCTAGAGTAACAGGATTTGTGCTAGTATGAGAAAGTTGCTAGAATAACAGGATTTGTGCTAGTATGAATTTTTCTAAAGGACATGAAGTCTGAAACTCAAGTGTGTCATTATTTAGCAACTTCAGCCTTCAGTGATTTTCTAGAAAATCACAAAATTTATGAGGAACAGACCAAAAATATGGGGCAAAAATCTGGACATTCTGCAAAATTCGGACAGTTGAGAGGTATGCTACCTACCACACACATACACATACCTCTCAACCTCTTAGAGAAAAAACCCATAAATAAAACTGAGGCAAAGGCCCAAAAATAAAGACTTTTTTTTTAAATATTGCCCTTATAAATTTAGAAAGATAATAGTAGTAGGCCTTGCATTAGTACGAATTTTCTGAAAGGTATGAAATCTGAAATTCAAATGTCTGCCATTATTTTCTAACTTCAGTCTTTAATGATTTGCCACTAATTTTCCAGAAAACCGCAATTTTATGAAAACGGACCAAAAATGTGATGCAAAAATATAAAATTGCCAGACAATACAGCTGGGAACTGAGCAGCTGACAAAATTAGAGACTCTACATGCATTTCTGAAATAAAAGTAATGTATAACTCTGATCATTAGTTATTTATAATTGTAAAGCCTCCACGTTTTCTTCCAAAATTGCTATTTTGCGGAGGGATTATTAGGGGGGAGCAACATTTTGAGCCAAAATTGGGAACAGTTGAGAGGTTTGGATATTCCTAATTCTATAAAGCGATTTGCACGTACCTCTCAACCTCTTAATGCAGGAAATCTGGATAAGGCCAAATATATTGGGGGAACATACAAACAGTACTAAAAATTGATCTTGTATTAACTTAAGACAGTTGATAGAATAACAGGTCTTGCTTTAGCATGCATTTTTCTGAAGGTTATGACGTCTGAAACTTAATGTCTGTCATTATTTAGTGACTTAATTCCTAAATGATTTGCCAGAAAAGTTTTATTTTGCATTTTACAGCACGGACACCAATAAATATCTGCTTAACAAAGCAATGCAGTCTCACAATGAAACTAGATTTAGCATTAAAACTTCTTTGTGAGTTTACATTCATTGAAACAGCATTGAAACCCACATTCAAAGAAAATACATTTTGCCAGTGGCAGATGAAGATTAACTTTGTGCTGTTTTCAAATCATAGGCCCCTTGCACATGGAACATACACATGCGCTTTGATACACCTTCCTGATTGTATTAAATTATATTCCTTGTACAATACAGTATAGTTGTTAGAGAGCATTTTAAATTTATTGTTTTGAACATTTTTTCAGTAAACAATGAAACAAAATGCATGCACCAATAATGACAAAACAGCCCAATTCAGAACATTTCCATCATAAAAGTTTGCTCAAACTTCTACAGTCCACCAGTATCATTAAATATGCACAATTTCTGAACTAGTAAAAGCCATCTACACAATTCCACATTAAAGAAATCTGTAACTAATGAAGAGGTTGCTGCTAGCAAACAACTTTATATTTCATTGTTTGATCTACAAATAAAGTGCCCATTGCCCTTGAGGAATAAATTGCCTATGTTGCATTAAAAAAGTGATACGCTAGTAATATTGCAATAGGGAATGGATGGCAAACTGATAACAGGTTCATAGTTACTACTAGATATCTTCGCCAAAAAGGACTACAGCATCCACCCTCCTTTACAACACAGTACAGTATCAACAATGCAACTACCTACTGTGGGAGAAGAACCCACAGCCTTCTGCATCAAAAGCAAGTACCCTACCTGTTGTGCTATTTACAGTCTAAGTAAATTCAGCATAAGCAACACTAAACTTTAGTTCCCCTACAGCTCTCAGCTCCTTGTAAAATGTATTTGACATTCAGCTGTATCTCTGAACTTTGCAGCACACAAAATCTGGAAAAAGCCAACATTTATGGGGGGGGGGGACAAAAGCCCAAAAACCAGGGACACATTTTAAACATTGCTTGTATAATTTTGGAAAGTTGCTAGAATAAAATGCTGTGTTACCACCATGCATGTCTCGAACCCAGAACCATATGCACTACAGTCAGTGCAACATACCACTATGCTAAATCAACAGTTTGAAAAAATCAGAAGACTGAAACTTAATGGCTATTAGATAGCTTTCAACCTCTTAGCATAAAAAACCTGGACAAACAAAGCCAATAATGAGGGAATACAAATTCAGTTCTCACTTCACACCTTAGCACAAAAAACCTGGACAAACAACAAAAATAATAATGGGGGAATACGACTTCAGTTCTCACTTCTCACCACAACTGGGGAATACAACTTCAGTTCTCACTTCTCACCACAACTGGGGAATACAACTTCAGTTCTCACCATACCTCACAACTGTTAGAAATAAAAATCTGAACAAAGTTCAGAAATGGTGGTGGTTAGGGACTTTAGGCTCTTCTTACCCTGAAGCAAAGGTACAGGTTTGAGCCTAAACACCTGTTGTGTTATGTGGAGGTGTTTCTCACACACACACACACACACACACACACACACACACACACACACACACACACACACACACACACACACACACTTCATAAATTCTAGAACTACCATCACACAGCTTAAAGCAATACAACTTATGATACCACAGCTGTACACCTTAAGTTGCATAGACAGCTACACAATGTCTTGCAGAAATCATATGCAATGTAAAGTAACCAACTATAAAACATCTCTTTATGCCCCAACTCTCTTAAGCTGTACAGACAGCACCATAACTTCTTACACAAATATATGCCACATACAGTTACAAACAACTATTAAACAATGTCTATTTATGTCCCTGACTCTCTTAAGCTTTACAGACAGCAGCATAATTTCTTGCACAAATAATATACAGATTTCAAGTTACAAGCTATGAGGTCCCATCTGCCTGAGATGGTTGTCACTAAAGTGGATGTAAAAGATGCCGCAATACTTTCTGAAAGGAGTATTATTTCCTTGGTGCCCTGACCAAATTTTCCCTTAGTCAGTGTGAGTACCATGAACAGGTATTCACTCTGAAAGTAGGCCGCTGGCCTAGTGGGATTAACCCAATCAATAATCAGTCAAACAACCAAAATAACGATTTATGTCCTAGACTAACTTTTAAGCAAGTCTTATATGACTTGGTATTTTGGAGATTAGAGCACAGGGCTTCATAAACCAGAGGTCATGAGCTCAAATTTCATGAAGTCTTCTTTTTCTTGCTTAAACTGTCTAAGGATGGCAGTTAGCATAGATGGTAAACTGTTAATGACCTGCTCCCCATAGTCCAGAGTTTTATTCCCTCAGCTTCTACTAGTCTATTCCAAGTAAGACACTCAGCTAGACAATGCTCTGGGAAATTGGGCTAAGCTCCTTAACGGTGTCATGGACCGTCTATTTAATCAAATGAACATATCACATTTTTTTCTAATTCAGTTTAAAATTTTGTGACCTTATAGAGTTAGTTATATTAGTTTAAACAGTGCACACCATCACCTGCATGAAGAATGAAGGTATTTTTCCCAAAGTAAATCATGAAAGAAAAAATGAAAAATGTGATGCCGGCCTACTCCAGGACTCACTCAAAAGTGATCCGAGGACATGAGGCAGATCTCTACAAACAATGTATTTCAATTATTTTATAATATACTTTATGTTAGCGGCTAAGTTTCTCAAATGCTAAAAATCCTGTTCATTTGCTGTAATTTTAAATTAAACCAACAGACAAATGGTGTATGTGTTATGATCCATCCATCCATCTTCAACCCCTTATCCCATTTTGTACATGGGGTCAGGGTGTCACTTCAGCAGTGACAATCATCTCAAGCCAAGGTTTACACCACTGGGTGGCTAGTTCTGCCACTGTATTTCATTCATACCCCCTCACTCACACAGACACTCTCACCTACGGCCAATTTAGAGTGTCCGATCCACCTACTGCATGTCTTTGGAATGTGGGAGGAAACCGCAACAGCCGGAGGAAACCCATGTGAGTATGTGTTATGATAGTTAATGTAATTTACTTTGATCAGTTAAGCTACACTAATAGGTAAACCAAACTTTTCTCAGCTGCTTCACAATACAGGGTATATCAACTGCAACTACTGTGTAAAACAAAACATTTATTTTCAAATCAGCTGAAATGGATGTTTTTTAAGGGCTATATTTGTACAAAGATTACTGAAAACTGTTGGAAGAGAAAATCAGACCACTTTCAGTATTACATCGTTATCCATGGAGGAAGGGAAAGAGGAAGGTATGCTCAGCGACTGTATTAATACACAATGTCTAAGACAGGTAGCAGGGAAAGGGTTAGTTTGGGCCAGTGCTAAGGGGAACAGTGCAGGTGCTACATGTTTTATAAGGGTGGCAAGTGTGCCCATTTGCATCTTCTTAACTTGTACCACAAACTGCAGGCAAGGGCTAGGCATGCAAAAACTTAAAATGTGCTAAATATGGAAGAAAATCTATAAGAATGTATCTACATGATACTGCGCTGCCTAAGCACAGTGCTCAGAACTTATGGGTAGAAGGGCATTACCTAACAGTGGACGTTTCACTATTCAATCAATTTCACAAAGAAAAAAAAGACGCTAAATGACTTCTGGCCATCCGCCTAGAATTTTATGTATATTCTTCACCAGAATGCAGGAACTGTAAGACAAATCCTACAGGTATAGATCTGTTCAGTAGAATTCTAACACTCTGTATCCAGAACTACAAGGTTCCAATGCTCACCTATCTCAGAGCTATGAACTGTAAAAATCAAAATCAAGGAGCTTGTAAGCATTCAGGCAATGTGAAATGCACTTACATTGCTCCAGTTGTATCTAAAGAATGCAGATAGCTCAATGGATAATTCAGATGGAACTCTGGTATCATTTTGAAAGACAGAGGAATGATGTATTTTCTTGTGATTAATGAAATTCAGGAATAGTACATCTCAATGCTCCATGGTAAGATTTCAGTACTAAATCAGAAGAACATGTCACAAAGCCCTACCCCACGTTTTTTCCAGAATAAACCAGAAGACTCATTAGATTAAGTAATTTATACTCCCAAATAGCAGAAAATCAAGAATAAAAAGTGATTGCCACTGACACGAATGCACAACATTCTGAAGAAATTACAAGTACTCCGCACCCAAAAGAAATATAACTCCGCTTCTATGTGGGGACAAAACTACTCCCTATTCCCATGCTGGTTCATTGCCTGCACACCTCCTGTCTTTATATATGTGTGTATGTGTGTGTGTGTATGTGTGCTTGGCTTAGCACACAGACTACATAAAAAAATTAGCAATAAGCATTACCAAACTCTTTACTCTTCAGCAAATCATATGTGAAAAAAAACTTCTCCAGGTTATTGAATGCAGCTCAATCTTTAAGGGAAGATCCAAAGACATATCCTGTAACTAGCCTACTCCCATCTCTTAATGATAGAGCAGCTGATAATATAATAAGCCAAAAGCGGTCTGTCTATAAAATCCTACAATAACTTGTTTGATGCATTCCCTCTCTATAAGGTTTGTGTTTAGAGGTGCTCACTTCTTTAGAGCAATTTACAATGCCTTACAAAAGTAATCCAGATCATTGCTATTGGAGGGAGAGTATAGATGTTGGGTTTCTGCAAATAACGATGATGCTAAAGTCCTCCAGCATGCTTATTCCTGCAGACACAGAGCACATGGTCTAGGAAATGAGTTAAGCATTTCATGTGCTAAACGATTGGCTGTTCACTTCTTGTTAATCACACACATACACCTGAGACTGGGAATTGGCCATTCATGCTAGCATCCAAGGAAACTTTCAGGTGTATCATCTTACGTCCCTAAATCCCTCTTGGATGAAATGAAATCAGCAAAAGCACAGTACGTTGGAAGTGAGATCGTTGGGAAGGAATAGTTTTTTTTTTTCCAAATCAGAGAGAACACTGGAACTGACAAAAGTATCAGCATCCTAAGTGATGATTATGATTTCTTTCTGAGTCACACATACACTGTTTCACACATACTCTCCTTACCTGATTGCTCCATACTTTCCTGATCCGTTTCCCGCTCGCACCCCTATCTGTTAACGATTGCTCCATTCAAGCTAATTTCCTGCTCGCAGTCAGCCGGACATGACGCAGCTCCCATTCGCCTTCACCACAACACGCAGCAAGCATCCTTAAAGAGCCAACGCTTTTTTTTTTTTTTTTTAGTTAAAAAGCTACCCCCCTTCTAAATAAGTTGTACTGAAATCAGTACAGTGCGTATGCCTCCCGACATCCCTGGTATGAATTATAGCCTGGTAATGCAGGGGTGCTCTCTGGAGCTTTGAACCAGTTCTCTGTCACTGCACAGATGTCAAATGTTCTCCATTTTAAGGAGTGCCTCAAGTGAATGCATTTCGAGGTTTAGACTTCTAGCATTGAGTAGCATTACCCACAGATTTTGCTTGCTTGTACCTGTTACGGTGGTGAATTTGTCATTTGAACCTTTCCTAAAAAAGGCACTATAGGGTGGTAAGAACCTTTGCCAGTATCCGGAATCCCAAGGGCGACAGGTGCAGGCCATCTCTGGCAAAGCAGCGTGATCTGTCGATAATGTCATCCCAGGCAGACAGATACTGGATTCCCTTAGAATGACACCAGAAGCTTAGCCAATTGTTAAAGTCAATCATTTTGTCCTTGTACTGTGGTATCATTCTGGGTGATGGCAGGATGCTACTCAGGGCTAGGGTCATACCTGCCTGGGCTACAAGATCGGAGAGCTCCTCCATGTCTCTTTTCATGTAGTCCAGGGAGGTACGTCTCAGGTCATTCACACCAACATGGACAATGACAGAGTCATATTTGTACTTGTTGTGGAGTGACCTGAATGCGTGCGTTATGTGGTGGATCCTGGCACCTGACAGGCAGCTGACAGTAACTTTTTCCTTGTTTAGCCTGGTGAGTGGAACATCAGTGTGTCTGACTATAGAGTCACCTATGACTAGAGTGTTGGGTACGTTATGCCTTATGGGCTGTAGTTGAGGGGCACACTGAGTATGTGGGCTATGTGTCATTTGGGTTGTGTTGGGGGGTGGAGGTTGCTTGCATTTCTGCTTTGGAGGTCTCTGTTGTTTTAGCAGGTTATTACTGAAAGCCACCATGAATGTAGGTGTGTGTTTTGTGCTTCTGTGTGTGTGTTTTTGTGGTGTAGGTTTTGAGGGACTATGTGATGAGTGTGGTGCGGTGCAAGTGTTTACCTTCTCCTCTTGATTGCCTAGTCCAGTCTTCGGTGAAGAGAGCTTTGCTTCCAGTTTGGCTATATAAGTGCATCTCTCACAGGTTGTAGTGTTGGGTGGTAGGAGGAGAGGGTTGTCTGTGTACATGAGACAATTGCTGCATTGTCCCAAGATGCCCAGATTCATCAGGTAGACAGGAGAAAACACCGGGAGCTGACCTTTAGACATGCCTGAATAGGTGCTTATTTATTAAGTACTAAAAACTGTTTTCCTCTAGACAAGTGAGGAAAGTTGAATGCTGTAGTAATTTGTAACTTATTTAGTGCTTACAATGAGTTCTGAACAAGTGCTGAGCTCAAAGAAACAGATTTAAGTGCTAAAACTTAAAAGCTGGCTAGTTACAAGGGAAAATTTGAAGAACAGACTTTATGGCGCCAGGAATAATTTAACCCTAGTTAAGTACATGTAAAAAGATTTCACAACCTATTATTTAAATCTATTAAGATACCTAATAGCAAGGTACACATTACCTGTCTTGGGTTGATAACCCATCAACATATGGTCCTCTTATGTATTAATTTCCAATCATTTAGATATTCAAAATATTTTAGACATTTTAGTTATTTTGTGCCTTAGATCTTAACTGTCATCATTCTACATATCCTATCCCCACAAGTATGATTTAGATGACCAAATATCAATATTGGTCCACATTACATTCTTATATAAGTATCATAGCTAGAATACTTAATTCAAAGCTATTAATATAGAAATTAAAGTATTAAACATAACCTTCTCACTACCAGGCATATAGAATTCAATCCACTAGTCAAATGTCAAATGTCCCCAAGTCTAAAAAAAATTTTCCTTCTTATTAGATGAACCTATAACGTATGATTGTGCAGGGAAATCTCCACCCATCTAAACTGTTAATATTTGTACAAATTCAAAGAAAGGCACCTATTCTATAAACAGCTGATAATTATAATTAACTAGAACTACTAATAAGACTCGATGATAGATACATGCCCTACCTAACTCAGTAGAACATACCACCAAATTCTCAATATAATGAAGAACAGATAGAAAATGGTTCCTTCCCCATTCAAATATACAGAATACATCTCATAGCTCAAAATATAGGTGCTAACCTATCAGCGTTGGTGTAACAATATTGATGTTTAGTAAATAACACATCACAATATAGAAATGCCTATGTCTACTAAGGCTATTGTTCAAATATAATACATACATAAGACCAGAACAGTCTACTTTACGACTATGCATAAAAATGTCCATTACAAAAGGGCCGTAACTTAGCCCTTTGATATTTCCTTACACAAGCACATGGAGTCGCGATATATAAAAAAATATATATGCAAACAGATATTCAATGCAGTAGGTCCATACCAGTATTCATGACATTACTGTGTCAAGTTATAAAAGTCCCATCCATGTGAGACTTTACTGTGTAAAAAGATAACAGACTGCTTAACTTTTAAATACGGCACACCAATTAAAAACGGCATACAGAATAACACGCCATAAAATATCAGGCCAGTAAAGTAGAAAATGCCATATATCCAATCCAGTACATATTATGTTCCTCTAACACTCCTAATAATCCCAAACCATTGAGACTTTACTGTTCCAACATAAGAAATATAGCATCCAAGTGCAGCACACCCAAAAACAGGTGTCTGTTATAATCTGCCCTTAGTTATCAATGAACTGAAATAGCGACTGCGTCATATGAAAACACCAAATCCTATGATGAAATACCCAACAGTGTGTATACGCCAAACCATGGCTAAACAACTATAAGCTGCACATACTCAATTAGTATATCATATGGACCCTATACCATTTTAATATTAGCTGACCCCGTGCTTGTGTATTAATAGTGTATTAATTCAACAATGTATTTCTATCCGAAATAGACATTCCATCAGATGCGATAAAAGATAATAATATACCCATACAAAAAATGTCGATAGTTATCCTAAAGCAGATAGGCTGTAATTATGACAAATATTAATACATAAGCAAATGGTCCCAATGAAAATGTCTCATCAATAGCAGACAGAATTATGTCCCATTGTTCATGAAAGAGTTTTTGGCCGATTAGTAACTCATGACTCATTACACCCAGTTTTTCAAGCACACCCGAATAAAAGTACATTATTAATGGACACAATTAAAGTTCTTGAAACCCCTCTTTGCCTTTCAAAATCATGTTCCATAGTTAGCAGGCTCGACTGGCTAAAGAAAACCTTGCTGATGTTACTATATATGCCATACAAAAGTAAAGCAACAGTCCAGCAAGCACTTGCATTTAGTTTTCCAAGCACACAAGAATCAAAAGCAGGCAGTTAATAGACATAATTAAAGTTCTGAAAATCCCCCTTTGCCCCTGACCAGTTTTTGTTTTGTCTTTTCATCAGTTTTGGAGGGATGTCAGTTCTTTGCATCGTCACCGCTGTCCCATATTTTTTCCACTTTTTGATGACTGTCTTCACTCTGTTCCATGGTATATCCAATGCTGTGGAATTTTTTTTGTACTCTTCTCCTGACTGATACCTCTCAACAATGAGATCCCTTTGATGCTTTGTAAGCTCTCTGCGAACCATGGCTTTTGCTGTAGCAGGCAACTGAGTAAATGACAGCAAAATCCTACTAGGACAGCTGAACTTTATTTGGGGTTAATCAGTCTCTTTAATTGATGGCAGGTGTGTACCCAAGAAGACTGAATGCTGTAGTTAAATCAAAAGGCACTTCAACAAAGTTTTAGTTTAAGGGTGTGCACACTTATGCAACCAACTTATTGTACTTTTTTGTTTTTTATATTTTTCCCCTAACATATTTGTTTGTTTTTCAATTGAATTGTACAGGTTATAGGTCATATTAAAGGTGGGAAAAGTTTTGAAATGATTTATTGTGGTCTAATTTTTTATATCACAAAAACCTGGCATTTTAACAGGGGTGTGTAAACTTTTTATATCCACTGTAGATATATATATATATATATATATATATATATATATATATATATATATATACATATATTTACACATGTGCACATGCACACACTATGTTGCTTAATAGTAAAAGAAATAAACTCATGAACTCTTTCAAATACTTTTTACAGGTAAAACGTTTCTACACATTTCCTAACTGCCACAGTGAGATCTAAACTAATTTTGCATTTGCAAAAATACAGAAAACATTTCCAAATGTATGTATTTCTTTTTTCTGTATTCTTGTAACATTCATGATTTCCTGTTATAAAAGTAATCTTATTGCCAAACTTGGAAGAAAGGACCATGGAAGAAGAAAAAATGCTCCTCTGTAAAAGGAATCCAGGTAATGTGTTGCACTTGATGAAGGAGAACACAGGGACTGCATTTTTCTCATCTATTTTCACTATCAAACTCCAGTATAAATGCTATCACTTATCATTGCTTCCTTTCTACCTAATTTGTCTCTTGGCTGACTGCTGCCACCTTGAGAGGGCTGCAGATGAGTGCCAGAGGGTGTTGTAACACTGACTTGGCAAAAGAAATTCATTCCTTTTCCCTACTGATAATTTTGTCAGCCAGTTCTGCAAAATCAAGCAGCAGCAGGAGGACTCATGGGTATGCTATACATCTGTGAGAGGGTTGTTTATCACTTTGTTTGTACCAGCTGTACCAGGTGTAGCCCTAGAGCATTTTTTTCTCTGCGTGCAGTTTGTCCCCTACACATAGTTGACACTAGATGCCAGGCTGGTGGTTAGTCTGGTTTGGGGACACAGTCCTGATGTTAACTTTGTAACTCCATCAAAACTTTGCAAAGTCTTGCACTTGTCCTCTGCATTTTATTAGCTCTGCTCTGACTGTTACAGATGGAGATGGCAGTTGGCTATAAGCTCTTTAAATTAAAATATTTCCCCATTTAAGTCATACATTTGTAACTGTATTTTCAGGAGATTGTAATTATTATTCTGGAAGTCACTTTGTTTTGCACTTTTCAGATTTTTGTTTTTGCAAGGGGAAAGGAATGCCCTGGACTTGAATCAAAGGTAATTATTAAAGTGCTCACATGGAGCAATGGTAAAGTAAAGCCTTTGAATTTTAGTTGTGATTTTGAAATATGTCATTATTTCAGAACAAGTACTTAAAGTTTTAGAGACAAACAGTTTAAGTTAGGGATCTGACATAAAAGTATGTTAATACGACCTGACTATGCATCTATATGGTGACAGTAAATGTATGTGCTGGATGCAGAAAGTTTAAAACCACTGAGAACAATATAAATTTGAACATCAGCTAGTAATTTTCATGTTCCTACTTTTTACTAACAGAGACAGTAGGCAACATTTAGAGACATAGTCTGTACAACACAGGAAAATAGGCTGTAAATTACAGAGTCAGTGTACAATGTTTTCACAATGTTCATAGACAGCTTTGTATTAATGCATCAGAAGCAAAATGCTGGTGCACACTGAGGCAACAACTCATAAACAGCACATATGCAAACCAGATACATGACATGAAAGCCACCATCATAAAATATGAAATCTCTCTACTGAAATATTTATATACAAGACAGTTGAGTGAAGATGTGCTACAGCTGTAGACAGCACTGTGTTTATGTTGAAGCAAAATGTACTATTCCCGTAACTCTTAGCAATAGTTAGATAGATAGATAGATAGATAGATAGATAGATAGATAGATAGATAGATAGATAGATAGACATATAGGGAGAGCGAGAGATATAGATATTGATAGAGATATAGGTGTTTATTCCAAAAATATTGAAAAATCAACTTATCACATGGCAAGGGATCAAACACAACTGGTCGATCACCAACCAATCAAAAATTAGAAAAACAAAGTAAAAACTTTTTTTTTTTTTGTGGGGTTGAGAGGCAAGCCCAACTGCACCCCTTCACACTGTCTGCTAATTATATATGCCAACTCCATTACAATGGATTAACCACCTGTTCCTCAGTCCCCAATGTACTGATTCCTCACATGATGGTTGATTAGCTGTACTGTTTTTTTCTGTTCGACAATATGTATTGCTGACAACTTCTCAGTAACCCGTATGGAATTCATGAGAATAAGGTATATGATATGTGAAATATTGTGTACTGCAGGTTTAAGGAGCAATTGTCATAATGAGTGGTGAAGCCATGAGTCTTGAACCAAATTTGTCAATTCTGCAGAACAGACGTATCACACAGTTGAGACCCATTGACATATTCTGTTTATTCATTTTTGTGTACTATTTTTCCTATATTAGAGTTTCCTATTAATGTCAGTGAGCTGCATTACTTGCCTATGTTTCTACTATATCGGGCTTTAAGTACTTTGTGTAGTTTTTTATGAAAGGTCTTTCTCATTAATGGCTTTGTAATCTAATTTTGTTTTTTTTTTCTGGTGCCACTTCATTTTAGGTGCATTTCAATAGTATAGCTAGGATTATGTTAGGATTGTTAATTTTATAGTTTCATTAGATTATTTTTGTTAGTTTCACATTATATTAAATTGTATTACATTTAAATTATACCACATTTACTAGACAGCAGAAGGAGTCTACATGTTTAAGAGCCTTAATGTCCTCCTACTGCCCTTCAATAGCTACCTTCTCCCTTACCATTCTTCCATTTACCCCATTCCTCTTTAATATTTTTATGGATTCCCTCTCCACAATGTGTTCTGGCTGTCCATTCTGTGGGTCCACAGTCAACTCTGAAAAAAAAAAAAACTTTGGTCACTCAGGAAATAGTCCTTACAACCTGCTGCCTGTATCTCCTCCTTCTTCGTCTGTGTTTTCCCTAGGTAGTACTAGGGGTTGCTGATAGAGGGTGGAAAACTGAAGATGGCAGATGCTAGCAGTGATTAAAGTTTGGAATGTAATGCTACTGGAGATAATGAATATAATAAGGGGATAATATAATAAAGGAGTGAATGAATATAATAAAGGGGATGGGAGGGTGGCCTAATGGTTAAGGTGTTTGCCTTACAAACACAAGGTGCAAGGTTCAAGTCTCACAAGGGATAATTGGCTAGGCTTAAAATGGCTCGCAAGGGAAGTTAGCTTAGTACTAATCTATGAACCTATAATAAACTGAAGGACACTAGAAAATAGCTACTTGTGCATGCAAAAATAAAACCAAGCACTGACAGAGTCACTAGGAGAAACTCATTTTAATGCATCTTAGCACTTTCATTACAGGCAATAAATGATCTATGTTCATTTTATCCCATCACCCTGCTTTTAAGTACATTCCTCCTACTATCCTTTCTCACTACAGTTGATCTGCTTAGTACATGTTTCATCAAAATGAGACAAAATATCAAAATAATTTTCTGCATTTACCAGATTTGTTTCTATATCCTCATCTTTGTTGGGGTTGTTACTCTTACACTTATAGAATTTACCATTCCTTTCACTTCTGCTTTTCCATAGGAACTTCTTCAATCCAGTCTAGTTGTGCAGCATGTAATAACACTGCTGTGATGTATTATACAGTATGGTCTGAAATGACAGACACATTGCATTTTTTGTGTTCTGTAATGTACTTTTGTGCAGTGTGCCTCTTTTCCCTCATATAAATCAGTTTTTATTTTTTTTAGTGGCCACACCTTTACTTGTTTATTCTCACTCAAAGGTCATTCTAACTCATGAAAAGTCTGGTCATTTGTAAACAGCTTAAACAATGGCGACTCCTTCTCTAGTTTCTGCTGACCTTAGAGAATAATTTACTACCTGTATTTCAGCCATTATACATCACTACAACAAACAGCTGTTGATGAAATAAGGAGTTACTCAGATGGAACTTTATCAAGTCAATGCCAGTCAAATAGAACTCAAAGAAATCAAGATAAGAAAATGTTCTATTGCAATGTAGAGGGTAGCAATTCGATTTTCCAGTAATTTTTGCCAGAAAGTGGCCTTATCTTACCAAGTTTCTAATACTGCCCAACATGGACCCATGGTTACTAAAAGATACCAGGACAACCAAAAGGAATAAGAAATGCTAGGCCAACCATATATCACAGTGAGACTGAAAACAGCACAGCATGAACTGGTACTTCCTCATGACCACCTTAACTAATGTAACCTGGGAAATAACCAGGCCAGGCAGAAGAATCCAACATGAAATTGTGTCATGAATCTCCAAAACACCAGATGCTATGAAGAAAGAAAAACGTGTAAATACCAGTCTATATAATATCAAATGTTTACTTGGCTCTTTCTGTATAGCTTCTACAGATGTAGAAGTTAAGTTTACTTGAAAATAATTAACCGAATGTTGTGTCGGTGAGAAGTCTTCTTCAGCCTTGTCACCTTCATCTCCAGTGCATCCTGCAGTCTTCTATTTATATCTTGAGATTATTGTGAGATTTTCACAAAAACGACAAAGAAACATGTGCATGTCATTCAGTGCTAATGTGCTAATATTCAGATCTGTTTTTTAAAATGTAATCAGTAGAATCAAAAAGTTTATATCTATCTACAAATGCCAATAAATAAATAATAAATAAATAAATAATTCACACCAGTGCCAAAACATACCTCATTTGGATGAGCAAGTCCGAGGGATGCAAGGCAAAACCACTACTTAGAAAGCAAGTCACACTCTGGTCCTTAGAAACAAGTAATGGAGCATGGCAAGTGTTTTTCCCAGGTAATAGAAGCCCTGTTAAGCTTAGCAGGGGAATACAATGAAAAACTCAGCTATTTATAAATCAGGCTATATCAGCTCAAAAATGTGAGTAGGATAAAATGAATAAATCCACTGTTGCATCAATTTACTACAGAAGGCAAAATATTATATTATTTGTCATATGCTGTTGTACTCCATTGTAAGATGAAGCCATAATATTCACTTCTCACCCACAACTCCATGGTCCAGTTATGTTTTATATATATATATATATATATATATATATATATATATATACACATATATATACATATATATATATATATATACATATATATATATATATACATATATATATATACACATATATATACATATATATATATATATACATATATATATATATATACATATATATATATATATTTATATATATATATATGTATATACATATATATATATATCTATGTATATATATATATATATATATATATATATATATATATATATATATATATATATATATATATATATATATAATCATATAATACAATAATGTAATGGAATATTTCTGCCAGTTCAATTTTCATACTCCTGGATCCCAGCAGCATGGGTTCAAAAATGTCTGCCCATTCACTTCAAGATGCACCGTTTAATCTGACTGTTAGTTCTTAGCCAATTAGATATTGTTTTGTCTTATTCCATCTACACTAACAGCTTACCATGATGTCTTCTGTTCATCTATCCCATGTGTATATTTTTTGTTACAGTACTTTTATTGTAAGAACCATTTTCCTCAGTGAGTATCTGTAATTGTGACTGAATATGTAGTTGGGAGAGAATGTGTGCTAAGTCCGAGGCTGTAGTATGCTGAAACTGTTCCCATATTGCTAGTTACACTGATCTCACATTTAGTACATATAAGTAGAACAAGTGAAGGAACACAGCCTTCATCGTGTCAGGAAGCACAGAAGAGCTTTAACAAAGTATTAATGGGTTTTGCAATTTGCTGTTTCTTGTTTGAATCACAATTTACATTTAGAACTGGGCATTGCATTTCTAATAGGAAGCCACTCTGAGCATATTCTCCACCTCTGTTTCAGAAATAAAAACAGTACAACACAACAAATGAGCTTCTCTTTATCTGCTGAGAGTCAAATTATAAAATGAAACATTGCTCTAGCATCCTATATTTTTGTCACAACTAACATTGCTTATTTCAAAGTCGATTTCTGACAGAGTTCGTGGTTCCTTGTGCACCAAGGCATGAACTACTGAGGCAAAATACCCAGTTCATTCAAAAACTTATCCCAAATAAAGCAGTTGTCAAAGACAGCTGAGCTGCTCCTAACAAAACTAGAGCTTTGTTGCATGCTTTCCCATTGTCTGTTATAATTATGCGATAGGACCTTTGCTTTCCTGTACACACCAGTTTTAAGGTGCATCACCTGCTGTGCTGCACTCCCAAGTGCTACAGCAGGTTCACTTCCTAAGTGACATTTCCCAGCCTTATCATAATCTTCTGCACCTGCTACTTTCAATTCCAACATTCTCCAATTCTCCTGTACCTCAGAAACAATAATTCCTATCATAATGTTTCATAAAGTCTCAAACTCTATTAATTGCAAAACAGAAACAACTTCAAATTCTAATAAATTATCAGATAATTCTTTTTCACCAAATTCCAGTTTCAAAAATTGGGGCAAGTTTAAAAATCCTCCTCTCCTGAGTGACACATTCCAACCCAAAACGTGCCAAGATGGGAAGAGTATTGTAAGTTTAGGTTCACAGGTTCAAGCTTACACTCTACTGTTCTTCAAGAAACTTGATTGCTGTAATCCCATGCTGATATTTTCTACTTTATCAATCTATGTATCTATATATCTACCTGCTTATTCAGCTGATAGCAATGGGAAGCTTATTACATAATACTGGAAGGTGGTACGCACTGTAGCTTTCATATTGTTTACATGATTGATATTTATCTTAGTATTAATTCTTAATCTAGTGATAACTCTGGTCTGGTATCATACCTTGCCTTATAGGCCAGGTAGAAGTACCGTCTAAATAAGCTATAAAATTACACTGACATTTCCTGAAGCTTTGCTGAATAGTTTTACGTTTTCCAGGTCTATGTCTTTTCTAGTAATGAATCATTACCTTTTCAGGCTTTCACAGGTGGTGTATTTGAAAGCTACACAATGCAGTATTATATAAAACTTTCATATCCATATCTTACCATATGTTTACAGATCCCATTGAAAATAAAAGCATAGGGGGGGGGCGGAACCTGAATGGCTAACTGAAAACAGCAGTATTTTAGAGCTCCATATAACTAGTTAAATAAGACAGGAAAAAAAATATTCTTTTTTTTTTTCAAAGTGTAAAATCTTATAGATAAAGGACTAATTTACATAATTAGATACTTTGGTGAAGTTTTACAAATAATTTCCTGTCAAAAAGCTGGAGATAAATTCACTTGTTAAAATGAGCAACTCAAGGAATTCTCACCAGGATGCTGCCTTAAAGAAGGAACTACAACAGATGACATCTACCCTGCAGGAGTTGTCTTTGAAGATGGATGATTTTAAAGAGAACCTAGAAAATCTTAAAACAAGCAGTCAAAAACAGGCTGACACCATCAAGGAAATGCTACATCAACACCAGACAAGGATAATAGGAATAGAGGTTTCTCTAAATGACTTAGAAAGCAGACTTAAGGAAGAGGAAACACAGAAAGAACTGCTTCTTAAACAAAACACTTGGTTGGTTAATAAAGTAGATGACTTGGAAAATAGGGAGAGGAGAAATAACATCAGGATTTTCGGATTACCTGAAAACACAGAAGGAGAGGATATTATTTCCTTTTTATCAAGCTGGATCCCTGACTTTTTAAATTTAAAAGAAGGACTTTCCTTTGGCATTGAAAGGGTGCACAGAGCTCTTGGGAAACCTGCCACTAACTCAAACTCTCCTTCTAGGTCAATAATTATCAAATTTCTTTCATACTTGGACAAGGAACTGATTTTAAGATCTGCTTGGAGGAAGGCACCTCCAAAATATAAGCAGAGCCTGATAAGATTTGATAACGACTATCCATCTAGAATAATGGAACAAAGGAAAAAAGTGTGGTAAATGATACATTTCTGAAACAAAATAACATCAAGGCACAACTTGCATATCCAGCTAAGATAAGAATATTGTATGCCAACGAGATGAGGACTTTTATTGACTTAGGGGAAGCCTCTTCATTTATTAAAACTAATAATGTGATTACTTTACCAGAAGATATGGATTAGATGTCACCTTCTCTCAAGAGAACAAAAGAAACAAATGTCTGGACAGACGTCAAAAACAAGAAGCAAAAGACTGATACTGTTACAGCCAAATCTCTCAAAGCATCTACTATGATATGAATTGTTTTAACATTACTTTAAAGGACCAATTTTACTGCTTGGAATTTTAAAACAAAGCTAACTAACTACTGGAATCTTTATCTATATTTTTTTTGAAAATAGATGACACATGAGAGTTTTCACATTACCTCAGGTATGTAAAACAAGGTACTTTTCTTTCACAGAAGAATGGTTATATAGCACATAAAATATTTATACTGTAAATCAACATATATAGCATATGTGTATTTTCTCTTAATTCTCTTTTCTTTCTCTCTCTTCTCTCTTTTCTCATTATTTATTTTAACTGCATCTTGTCTCCCTGTCTAAATTCTTTCCTATTTACTATACTAATATAGTTTGTATATATTTAATAACTCACTATCTATACATAGATAAACAATAGTCCAAAATAATCTAGTTTCAAGGTAGACTAACTGGAATAGGGAACTTAATTAATTATTTCAATATTTATTAGATTAATGATAGTCACTGTTATGCTTATTGGGATTGGGGACATGTTTGCGATTAACTTTGAAATTTTCCATTTATGTACATATGTCCTTTTAATTATTTCCTTTTAGTATTAACAGATATATATATAAAAAAAAAAAGGAGGGAAAAATGTACTGTTGGTTAAGAGAAAAAGAAGTTATGTTTTGCCATAATGTTCCATCTGTGTTGTAGATATTTAATCATTCTTTACTGTTAAGACCTTGGTTCTGTCCTCGGAACCAATACAGACGTTTTCCAGCTCGCACAAGCCAAAAACTCTCAGCTAAGAACCTACCCACAAAGCCCCTCTCCTAGATACTCCAAATAGAGTTTGCCCGCCCTAGATAGAAGAAGTAGTAATAGGAAAAAAGTAGGAGGCTCTGTCTGAGAAAATACCCTAACCAGGAGTACCTAAAGTCCACCAGGAGTCCAGGCAGGATGAAGGAGGGTGGGAAGTAAGGAATGGATAAAAATCTACAACACAGTAAGACATAACTTCTTTATCTGATGTTGTAAATCTTTATTCATTACTTACTGTTAGGACCGAGTCCCCAGCTACTTGAGCCATGGGTGGCCCTAAGGAAGGATATTCCTGAGCACCGTAGAACCAAAAGATGCTTGTCCCCTGAAGGCCAAATCCAATTTGTGATGAGATATGAAGGTATGAGGTCTTGCCCACATGGCTGCTTTGCATATATCATCCATAGAGATTCTGGAATGAAAAGCTACAGAGGCAGCCATAGATCTGGTAGAATGAGCCTTTATTCTGGAAGGTGAGGTTAGCTTATTCTTTTGGTAGATAAAGGTAATGAAGTTTCTAAGCCAAGAGGATAAAGTCACTTTGGAAACAGGTTTACCCAAGCTGGGTCCTGCAAAGGCCACAAACAATTGGTCTGTTTTCCTGAAAGATTTAATCCTGTCCAAATAACAATGAAGCTGCTGGTGCACATCAAGGGTGTGCAAAAGGTACTCCCCTCTATTAGAATGCCTTGGGAAGAAAACCAGCAGGTCAATGGATTGGTTAATGGAAAAAACAGAAATTACCTTGGGCAAGAAGGAAGGGTCAGTATGAAGGGACACCCTATCCATGTGGAAGATCAATTAAGGACTCCTGACACTCAAGGCCTGCAGCTCAGATACTCTTCTCACTGAGATGAGTGCTACTAGAAGTATGGTTTTCCAAGACAAAAATTTCAAATCACATGAATTAAAGGGCTCAAAGGAAGAGCCTGTAAGAGACTGAAGCACCAGAGTCAAGTCCCAGGGATCTAAGGGAGGCTTGACCGGAGGTTTAACATGTAATGTTACCTTCAAAAAAGGCTTACATAGGCAGTGTAACATAACTGAAGAATTTTCAAGACCATTATGAAAACTGGCGATAGCTGCTAAATGTACGGTGATTGTTGAAGCTGAGGCTCCTGCATGCAGGAGAGTAGTCAGGTATTGCAGACTCTTTTGAATAGGCATACAGAAAGGGTCTAAGTTCTGGTCTTTGGCCCAAATAGAGAACCTAGTCCATTTACTAGAATAAACCTTTCTAGTGGAAGGTTTGTGTGAGGCCCGAAGAATTTCACGAACAGGAAATGGGATGTTAGGCAGCCTGGCAATAATTGGAAGTAGAGGAATCAGGCTGTGAGCTTGAGACTGTGCAGGTTCAGGTGAATCAATCCCTGAGGATGGGATAACAGATCTTGGGAATGATCCAGGATCCACGGGCTGTGAATCAGATAAGGCCATAGAAATGGGAACTAGACTTGACGTGGCCAATAGGGAGCAATGAGGATCACTTTGCTTTTCAAACTCTGAGCTTTCTGGAGAAATTTTGGAATGAGGGGAAATGAGGGAAAGGCATACAGAAGACCCAGGGGCCAATTGTGCATTAGAGCATCCCTCGGTGGTTCCCCCTGGGGGGGGGGGGGGATCAAGGCAAAATAGCTCCTGCATTTGTAATTCAGGGGGGAAGCAAACAGGTCACAGCAAGGCTTGCCCCAATGTTGGAAGATCTGAGCTGCTATTACAGGGTTGAGGGACCATTCGTGAGGCATCAGGATGTTCCTGCTCAGATTGTCTGCAATAAGTTTGGAACTTCCGGGAATGTGCATTGCTATAAGAAAGCGATTGGAAGCTATCACCCAGTACCAAATCCTCATGGCTTCCCAACAGTAAGATCTGGTTCCACCTTGCTTGTTAATATACCAGATGACTGACATGTTGTCTGACTGAATTGCAATGGTCCCTGAAGGCAGGGATGCATGGAATGCTTGCAACACTAACAGAACTGCCCTCAGTTCCAGGACATTTATGTGCAAGTTGGCCTCAAGGGGGGTCCAGGTGCCTTGGACAGTCTTTTCCTGAAAATGCTCCCCCCCAGTAGTGAAGCATCTGTGGTCACTGTGGCCGTGGGTTGGGGGAAGACAGAATGGACGATAGCAAAGATTCTTTTGTGACTCCATCCACCATAGCATTTCCTCCTTGCAATGGTTTGCAAGGCATATCATGTGGTTGAGTGGGTGGGTTAACAATGACTATTGTGAGGAAAGGAGCCACTGCACAATTCTCATGTGCAGTCTTGCCAGAGGTACCAAAGTAGTGGCAGCTACCATGGAGCCCAAGAGTCGCAGTACAAGACATGCTGGTACAAATGTGTGAGGAAGAAGGTCTTGAATTTGATATCTTATTTTCAAAAGCCTGTGAGGGGAGAGAGAAGCTTGACAGAATGTTGTGTTGAGGACCACTCTAATTCCAGTGTCTTCATTGGAGAGATCTGAGATTTGTCTTTGTTGATTGTAATTCCCAAGCAGAGATCGAGATCCTGAGTGTAAGAGAGGCTGCAGACTAGGAGATTCCTGGTTGGAGCAGTAAGGAGTCAGTCATCTAGATAAGGAAACACCTGGAATCCTTGTGGTCGAAGATGGGCTACTACAACTGTCATACATTTGGGGCTGTTGAAAGGCCGAATGGCAGTGCCCTGAACTGGTAGTGACTGGCTCCCAACTGGAAGTGAAGAAACCTCCGGGAGCAGTGATCCATCTTTATGTGGTAGTATGCATCCTGTAGGTCTATAGAACACATCCAATTGTCCCTCCCTAGGAAGGGAAGAATGGACTGTACTGTGACAATCCGGAATTTTTGAGGTTTGATAAATTTGTTCAGTAGGCTAAGATTAAGGATTGGTCTCCAGTCCCCTGTCTTTTTTGGCACTAAAAAAACCTTGAGTAAAACCCGGATCCTATCTCTTTTGGTGGGACTGATTGGATGACCCTTTTTCTTAGCAGTTTTTCTATTTCTAAGGCTGCTAATTCCCTCTGATTGGGCGGTACATAGAGGATTCATTTGACGGGTCTGGGAGTTAGGTCGAAAGGTATTTGGTAGCCTCTGGATATTATTCTCTGCACCCAAACATTGGTAGTAATAAGATGCCAGGCTGGTAGATGCAGAGAGAAATGACCCCTGACTGCTTCCAGAGGAAAGCAATCGGACAGCTGCTCAGGAATGCTGATAGGGTCTGCCAGAGAAAGAATCTCTGGCTCCCTGGTTATGTGGACCCCTCAACTCCAAAAGGGGCATCTTCCATATGAGTTTCTCCCCTCTGCCCCAGGGGGATTGTTCACCATGAGTGTCACGAAAGAATCCTTGGGATTTCTTGAACCATATCTTCCCCCCTTCTGGTTCCTGGAATAGGGCCTCTGGGGGTTGGAAAAGTGTATGCCCACAGCAGACAAGGTCTTTTCATCTTTCTCACTACGTGCAAGTGTTTCACGTACCTTGGGTCCAAAAAGTGCAGAGTCATTGATGGGTGCATTAACGAAGGAAGATTTAAAGGGGTCTGTGAAATCACACAACTGCATCCAAGCATTACATCTCATGACAACACCAGACGCGAGTCCCCTCGGTGGTGTGAGATATCAAATGCATCGAGGAGTTTGAGATGGATTCAAGTGTAGCTAGATGCGAGGTGACAGTGTCACACACCTCATCAGGCAGTACTCCCACCAAAGAGGAGGACATTTCAGAAATTAGGTCTCTTTGGAGGCGAGTAAAGTGTGCCAGATAATTCAGTGACCGAATGGTCCACTTCCCTAGTCTGTCCATGGTCTGGGACTCCTTGTTTGGAGGATGAACAGTGGAACTATCTTCTGCCAGTTCCCTCTTGGTGATGGCCACCATGACCATAGAATCAACTGTCAGCTGCTTGGACCAGTGGGGCTGGTCTTCAGGTGTAGATAAAATTTTGTCTGGCCTCTGGGGGACAGGTTCTGCATTGTCCAGGGCCTTCCAGGCATGCTGCACAATTAGTTTAACAAGATCAGCTGCTGGTGGGGTCATGTAGGAAGTAAATGGATGGGCATGGAAGGCCTGCAGAAACACCAATTCCACAGAAGAAGGGTTAGAGAACTTCCATTCCTCCCACTGTTTGAGGATTTCAAAAATGTCTCTGAAGGAGACGTTGTCTAGGGAATAACAAGGGGACCATTCCCCTTCCCCTTCATCACAATTAGTGTCTTCTGTGATAGATTCCTCTGGGGAGTCAAGGTGCTTCCTCTTGTGCCATTTCTTCCAGGGTGGCTCTCCAGTGGGATCTTCTGAGGACTCCAGAGAAAGGGTTCCCTTCACAGGGGGTTCTTATACTGGTGTTCTAGGGGCTGGTTGTGAGACTTCGGAGTGAAGGGCCCTATCCATCACCTGTACAGCAGGCGCATTCGTGCCCACTTCCAGTTGAGGGGTTATGAGAGAACTGGAAGCCATTGGAACCGTTGACATAAATGGTGCCAATGAGAAAATAGGTGCTGGGTTAAGTACCAAGGTACAGACAGTCCAAGCATAGCTCCGAGAAAGCATCGGCTCCATCGTAGCTGATGCTACAAGGGTCTTCGGTGCCGACAGGGGGAGGTACTGCTGTTGGAGCTGAGACAGTATGTACCAAAGTGGGTGCTGGGGGAGGATAAGCAGGTGAAGATGAGATAAAAGATTCTGAGCCAGGAGGGATGGAAGGTCTAGCTGGAATGGGCAATCCCCTAGCTACTAGGAGCTGATCCACAACCCGCACTAGGTCTAGCTCAGAAAAACTCCTAGTGGATCTAAGAGAGGCGGCAGAAGGGGAATCATATCTTTCTAGAAAGGGTCTAAACCTCTGTCCCAAGAAAGAATCATAAGTAGGAGAATATCTTGTCCTTGGCAGGTAATCGAATTTTTGAGCCGATGGAGTCAAAGAAACTGTTGGCACTGTGGCTGGGGATGGTGCCAAGGCATGTACAGTCATCGCAGCCCATGGAGCCGAAGAATCTGTTGGCACAGTGAACAGGGATGTAGCCGAGGCATGTACAGTCATCAGAGCCAATGTAGGAGCCAAAGATGGCACCGAAGTCAGTGGTGCTTTGTTTGGAACCAAGATAGGAGTGAATACCATGGTCGGCACTGAGGGAGAGGACACAAGTGGTGCCGAAGAGGTCTGAGCCGAGGGCGCTGGTGAAGCATGGAGCCGACTCAGTTCCATAACTGATGAAGATGCAGGAACTGAGTGACTCTATTTTTCCTTATATTTCTTGGTCTTAGGAGCGGGTGAGACCTCTGACCCAGATAGAAAGTCCGAAAAATGTGTCTTGAGTAAACCTTTTAAAATAAGTTTATTCTCATGTTCTGCTAGTGTCCGATTCGAAAAACCAGCACAAATGTCACAATCAGCTTTAAAATGATCCACGCCCAAACAGTAGACACAACAGACATGTGCATCTGAGTTAGGCATCTTACATCCACACTTGTCACATTGCTTAAAACCCAACTTAGGTTTGTCTGATATGCTAAGGAAACAATGCTATCCTGTAGAAAAATTAAGGAAGAAAAACCAGTGGAGTTAAGTTAAGGAATACCACTAGTAAAAGGGGGCCTGTCAAAGACAGGAGAGAGGGACAGTGAGGTAAAAAATTAAATTACCAAGAAAAAGGGTAGGAAATAGGCCTAGGTTATAGGCGACAGTGATAAAAGACTAACTTGACCAAAAATGTTGTAATTCAGAAGAAAAACTGTCATAAAAACAACAAAATACTACTTAGCTTTGAAAGAGATGGCTAACACGTGTGACTAGGAACGCAGTAAATGAGATCTGGAGTATCTAGGAAAGAGGCTTTGTGGGTAGGTTCTTAGCTGAGAGTTTTTGGCTTGCGCGAGCTGGAAAACGGCCGTATCGGTTCCGAGGATGAAACCAAGGTCCTAACAGTAAGTAATGAATAAAGATTTACAACTGCAAACTAGGAGCCATAATTGAAACTCCTAACAATGTGGACATCCTACAAAAGGGCCTCACTGAGACAGATGCCTGGTTTCAAAGCCATGGCCTCGAGCTCAATGCCAAAAAGTGCATTGTCATCCCCTTTGGTAAAAACTCTGTACCCATGAACTACAACATAGGCGGTAGTATACTTAACACCAAAATTGTGATAAGAGACCTTGGGACACAGGTGGACAGTAGTCTCTCCTTTGATAATCACATCGCCACAGTAGTCAGGAAATCCTTATACGTGGCACACCTCATTACAAAAGGTTTCTCATCCAGAAAAAAAAGAGGTCATTGTTCCCCTCTACTCATCACTCATTAGACCCATTATAGAGTACAACGCCCCTTTTGGCATGTACCTCACAAGACATCTACAACTGAAAAGGCCACAGAAATACCTCACAAAGAGGATTACCAGCCTCAAACAGATGCCCTACGCAGACCGTATCAAAAAACTCCAGCTTTACTCCGTCGCATATTGCCTACTCAGAGGTGATATCTGACTAACATACAAAGCTATGTCAAACCCAGAGCTGTTGGACATGCTCCACTTAAAGAAATCCCAATCCCTCCAAGCTACACGCTCTAGGGACCTAAACCTTGTCACCACAATAAACAGAACATGCCGGAGGGATAGATTCTTGTCCCAGAGACTTCCCATACTCTGGAATAAACTACCTATCTATATCAAACAAAGCTCCTCATTAGCACTCTTCAAGAAAAATCTTGATGATTGGATGGGAAATAGGAAATTCACCCCGGGGATCACTTCTGTGACTGCTCAACATTGGCACAGGAAAATAATTTACTTGGGTGGCAAAAGCCAGGGTACCTTTTTGGCTGGGCTTATATAGGCCCCAAGGCCGATAGCCTAGTACCTACCTATGTACCTATGAACATCAGATGTGAAGCTTTCTTCACATTCTATTTGCGTTGCCATAGGAAAAGTAAACAATTGCTGCAGTTTCTAAGAACACTGTGAACCTACGAAGTGCATTTAGCCTCACAGATAAATAATAAGAAAAAGAAATGTTGTTTAGTTATTAAAATGAAAAACAACCCAAGCAAGGTAAAATAAATACATAATAGGACTATATGTAAATATTGTATGATTTATCCTCATAGGATTACAAATTCCTGGAAACACAACTAAATGTTCCCAAATTACATGTGTACTTAAATGTAGCTGCTTGATTAAAAAGTATTACTCAGTTTAACATGCTGATTCCACAAGCTGTCTGCACTGCAAAAGTTACATTTTATATATTACTTGAAATTGACAGTCTCTAGAGCACATGCAAATATACATATTACTTTTTGCAACATGCTATAATTGCAGTTACCTCACACTCTGTACAAACTCACTTGACAACTGATAGCTATTCATTTAAAATATCAGTTTAAATATTAAATGTGCCCTTGAAATGGTATTGACATTTTGACAAAATATAATCTGAACCGTAAAATGAATGACTTGAAAGAAGTGAAGTAATGCATAGATTTTAGACAGTTCTTGACACTACAGTATAAGTAAAGATGTATATTCACAAGGAAGTATTGAAATGTTTTAGTCTTCCAGATAAAATAGCTTACTATCAACATTTTACAATATCAGAAAGTTTAAGGAGATAGAAAATTACTATTATACAACAACCCCCCATTAATATTCTAAAACGTGCACGCCGATTGGTCAGAGTGCATGTTGTAAATCAGAGTTATACTAATGGAAAAATGTCCGGTCGCCCGGACTTTTTTCATTAGTATAACTCTTTTTTTAAAGTAACGGAGAACGCAAGATCTCCGTTGCTTTTTACACACTGTCTCGCTATATTAAACGAGTTTAACATAACGAGACAGCTTTAAAAAAAGTGAAATACAGAAACCAAGTCAGCAGGACCTTGCCCCAACACCAGAAATATATCAGGAATCCATTAGGAATAAAAAACATTTAATTGAAGCGCTTTTCGTCGCCAAAATGTGGCAACTTCTTCAGAAAAACATACAAAGTTTCAAACAGCAATATATAAGCAGTTGTCATGTCACATGATAGACACACCTACAACTAATACATTTCTTTAAAAAGACCTTCACTAAAAAACACACATTGTTCATAAGTAAAAAATACAAAATAAATTAGCTGCAAGTTTATCAAGACAAAAGTCTCATCAATTATGTTATTAAGTATCTAGTGTCAGAACCACAAGTATGTAAGGACTCGTGGACTTTTTTAGAAAATATTAATAAACTGGAATTCAACCTCAGTCACAACTTCCTAACTATCGATGTTAAAGACTTGTATACTTCTATTCCACATTTAGAAGGGATTGAATGGGTGAGCCTTTTACTCAGATCTGAGGAAAAGTGGACTCAATTATTCACATTAGACTACACATTCCTGGAAACTCAACTGAAATGTCCAGAAATTACTTGTGAACTTAAATGAAACTGCCTGATTAATAAGCATAACTTACTTTAACAACCTTAATCCATAAACTATCTGCTCTATATATGCTACATTATATATCTCACTTGCATATGACAGTCGCTAGAGCACACGAAAAAATACATATTATTTTTGCAACATGCTATATTTGCACTAACCATACATTCTAAACTAACTCGATTGGCAACTGACAAGTTATTTATTTGAAACATCAGTCTAAATATTAATTGTGCCCTTGAAATATTGTTGCCGTTTTGACAAAACAAAACCTGAATTGAAAAAGGAATGATTTGTAGAAGTAAAGTATTGTACAGATTTCAGACAGCTACTGACACTGCAATATAAGTAGAAATGTATACATGCAAGGAAAAATTGAAATGCTTTACACTTTTAGTTAAAATAGCATATTGTTAACTTTTTGCTTTATCAGAAAATTTAAAGAGCTAGGAAATTATTTCTAATTTGTCTTTATAATGTTTACTAAAGTGATGTTAGTCACTGACTTGTTTAATGGATTATAAGTCATGTACAAGATGGACTACTGAATGTTATTTCTGTTTACCTATGTTTGCTGAATTTCTTTTATTAGTACTGATTTAAAACAAGGGAAAGAAAGGGAAGGGAAATCTTTGTTTTTGGTCAAGGGAGGTGAGGCTTAAGAGTATTCTAACTGCCCCGAGAACTCTCTAAGATGCTCTAAACACTATTTGATTAATACTTACCTAAGGTAAGTCTTGATTACCATATGAATACCTACACATTCATTCTAGACCTGATGTGATTACCCATTCTGGAAGCAGGAGGTGCCCTATGCAGGATGGGAATTGTCAGGGTGATCATAGTTCATTCTTAGACTCTGCTTTTTAAATCTATAAATATGTAAAAGCACTGCACACTAGAATGTAGGGTACCTCTACTCAGAGTCAGGATACCACTGATAAGCCATGTCTTTTCATAAGTGTAAGTTTAAGTTAGTGAGCTGAAGAGTGGGAAAGTAAAGGAAGACAGTACACCTACAGTAAATTCATATTTCATTGGTAATCACTTATTGTCTCCTACAGAGTCCTTTTAGTCAAATTATTTTAGTAATAATCTATTTGTTGTTGGCTTATTTAGTGTATGCTCCTCTGTTGCATTTAATTTATCCAAAATGTCATATCTGACATGCTTGGGATCTCTTAAGGGTAACTAAATATTGAATATTTTCTAAGTCAACATAATAATTGTTTACACTACTAACATTCCATCCTGATATATAAAATACTATAGAATAATAATAGAATAATATAGAATTTCATATCTCTTTTAAGAAACTTATCCATATAATAATTTAAGATATGGAGCTCAATTGATATTGTTGGTTAAAGGTATGAGTGATAATCCAATAGCTCTATCTTTATCTATTGGATTAAGAATGACTTTCATTCCACGTTTAATGGGAAATTCATATTTACTTGTATTTGATACTTTAGAATTAATGTTTTATAGAAGTACTTTTTTAAAGCCTGACCAGAATTTTGCCCTACTTATAGGTTCATAGGTTCATACTAGGCTATCTGCCCTAGGGCATTTATAAGCCTAGCCAGAGTGTGTTTGGCTTTCGCCACCCATTTTAAATTAATTTTGCTATGCCCTTTTTCGAGGTTAGCATACTGTGCCTCTGTCTAACAGTGACACAGAAATGATACCCGGGGTAAACCTACAATCTCCCATCCACTCATCAAGATTCCTCTTGAAGAGAGTCAATGAGGGACTCTGCCTAACCTGGACTGGGATTTTATTCCAGAGTAAAGGGAGCCTCTGGGTTATGAATTTGTCCCTCCAGCATGTCCTATTTATTTCAGTGCTGAGGTTCAAGTCTCTCGAGCATGTAGCTCGATGGGATTTGGATTTTCTGAGGTGCAACATGTCCATTAATTCTGGATTGGACATGGCTTTATACATCAGGCACAGATCGCCTCTGAGCAGGCGGTATGCCACTGAGTAGAGCTGGAGTTTCTTTAACCGGGCAGCATATGGCATCTGTTTGAGCCCTTTGATCCTCTTGGTGAGGTACTTTTGGGGTCTTTCCAGTTGCTGCAGGTGTCTGGTAAGGTACATCCCAAAAGGGGCATTGTACTCAAATGGGCCTGATGAGGGATGAGTAAAGAGGCACGATGACCTCCCCTGATCTAGATGTGAATCCCTTCATGATTAGGTGGGCTATATAAAATGTTTTTCTAACCACTTTGGCCACGTGGTTGTCAAATGAGAGATTGCTATCAACTTGGGTCCCCAGGTCCCTAATTACTTCTTCTGTACTTAATGGATTACCACCTATGTGGTAATTTGTGGGTACTTTGTTTTTGCCAAAGGGGATGACTATCCACTTTTTGGCGTTTAGCTTGAGGCCATGGCTCTGGCACCAGTTGTCTGTTTCTATGAGGCCCTTTTGGAGGATGCTTGTGTAGGCTGGAGAGTCGATTATGGCTCCCAGTTTGCAGTCATCTGTGAACTTGGTCAGCCACAGTCCTTCCGTGCTGGCCTGTACCTCCGAGAAATATATACCGAACAAGAGAGGTCCCAGGACTAAGCCTTGTGGGACGCCACTTGTAACTGGTTTGGAGTCTGACATGGCTCCAGCAATTCTAACCATGTGGGTTCTGTCCTTGAGCCAGTTTTCAACCCATCTAGTGACATAGGGGTTTATATTTAAGCTGGTGAGCTTATCTATAATGCCCGAGTGGGGTATTGTATCGAAGGCTTTTGCGAGGTCCAGGTAGGCTGTGTGGACCACCTTCTCCTCGTCAATGGCCTTGGTGACTGTTTCAAAGAAATCATCCAGGTTTAAGAGGCAGGGTCTGCCCTTAACAAAGCAGAACTGGGTAGGATCCAGTGTCTGTAGGTCCCCAATATCTTTATTTATGAGGTCCATGATGATCCTTTCCATAGCTTTGCAGACCAAGCTAGTCAGGCTTATGGGGCAATAGTTTCCAGGATCCGTTGAGGCACCACCTTTGTGGAGAGGGACCACTGTTGCTGTACACCACTCTTTGGGTACATATCCTGTAGTAAGGCTGAGATTGAACAGTAGTTTTATGTTTGGGTTTAGCTCTTCTTGGAGTTCATGTAGGATGCAGCCCGGGACACCGTCTGGTCCCATTGATGCTGTGTTTTTTGCTTTGGAGAGGGCAGCTCTTACCTGAGCATCTGAGATGTCAGTGGGGCAGCACTCTGCTGGGATAGATATTTGCCCTTTTGGTGGGGAGCGGGGGAGAAGTTTGCGCTGAACCTGTCAGCTAGGATGTTGGCAATGTCTGTGGGTTCAGTGTATTTTTTGTCATTTTGGACTAATTCTGAGCATATCTGGGAATTCCCACCCAGGTTCCTAACATAACTAAAGAAAGCCTTGTGATTATCCTTAGTGTCCTGTGCAATTTTTCTCGAAGCTGGCCTTAGACGATTTTATGAGTGCCCGTAGTTTTTTGCTAATACTGATCAGAGATGCCTTCCCTTTTTGGGATTTTGCTCTTTCATGTAGTAGCTTCCTCCTTCTATTGTATAGTTTGTTTATGGCTGGGGTCCACCAGGCAGGACATCTGCCTTTGGAGGATTGGGTCTTGGTTTTATTTGGGATTGCATGATCCATGCATTCCTGAAGGTGTTCATAGAATGCGTTTATAAAGGATTCTGCGATCTGGGCCGTATTTTCCACAGGCCCGGGGGCTTTGAAGGATTCCACCTTGGGTTTGAGGAGTGTGAAATTTGCTTTAGAGAAGTTTTTCACTGTGGTTTTCAGGGCAGGGGGTGGAGTCGGGATGTGAATATCCAGTGAGATTAGTTTATGGTCTGATCTTACCAGTGAGGGATAAACTTCTGGTCTGGAGCATAGAGTCCCCATGTTGGTGATGATCAGGTCCAGTATGTTTTCCCCTCTTGTGGGAGTGGTAACAAGTTGTTCCATAGCATTTGAGTTTATAAATTCTAGGAACCTTTGGGCTAGGGTGTTGGAGCTAGAGTAATGCTCCCAGTCTATGTTTGGGTAGTTGAAGTCACCCAATATAATGGTGTTTGGAGAGACCTTCATATTTTCCAGTGTTCTCAGGAAGGCCAAGTGGGGTTCCTGGGTTTGGTAGGGTGGTCTGTAGCAAGCTATAAACTGGAAGGCAGTTTTACCCACTGTTAGTTGCACATGGATAGTCTCTGATGCTTCGTGCTGTGCCACCAACCTGGAGGTGTGGGTATCTTTGACGAATATTGATACTCCCCCTCCTTTTGTGGTTCGGTCCAAGTTTTGGGGCCGAAAAGCATGGTATGAGGTATAACCTGGTAGTGCTGGGGTGCTCTTGGGAGCCTTGAACCAGGTTTCTGTTACTGCACAGATATTGATGTTCTCCATGCTAAGGAGAGTTTCAAGTGCGTGTATCTTGAGGTTTAGACATCTGGTGTTGAGTAGCATTACTCTTAGTTTCTTATCCCTTGTGATACCTATGGAGGTGGGTTTGTCTTTTGAGCCTTGCCTAAAAAAGGCACTATGGGGGTAGCAAGAGCCTTTGCCAATATCTGAAAGCCCAGGGGTGACAGGTGCAAGCCGTCCCTAGTGAAGCATCGTGGCTTGTCGAGCATGTCATCCCAGGCTGACAAGGCATTGGATCCCCTTTGAATGACACCAATATTTAAGCCAATTGTTGAAATTGATCATCTTGTCTTCATATTGTGGCATTATTCTTGGTGAGCGTAAGATGCTACTCAAGGTCAGGGTCATACCAGCCTGGGCTACATGCTCAGAGAGCTCCTCTATGTCTCTTTTCATGTAGTCCAGGGAGGTACGTCTCAGGTCATTCACACCAGCATGGACAATGACTGAGTCATATTTGTACTTGCCTTGGAATGGCCTGAGTGCTTGTGTTATAGTTTCATAGTTTCATAGTATAGTACTAGGCTATCTGCCCTGGGGCATTTGTAAGCCTAGCCATAGTGGTGTGGCTTTTGCCACCCCATGAAATGGTACAAAAATGTACAGAATAAAATTTAGAATACTGTGCCTCTGTCTAGTAGTGACACAATGAAGGTCCCCTTATATAATAGAATTAGTTTACTGTGCCCCTGTCTAGCAGTGACACAGATGTGACCCCTGGGGTAAACTTACGATCTCCCATCCACTCATCAAGATTTCTCTTGAAGAGAGTCAGTGAGGGGCTCTGCCTAATACAAACTGGGATCTTGTTCCAAAGCATGGGAAGCCTCTGGGTTATGAATCTATCCCTCCAGCATGTCCTAGTCATACTTGTGCTGAGGTTTAAGTCTTTATCTCTCGTGGTCCTGATGGATTTGGATTTTTTGAGGTGGAGCATGTCCATCAGATCCTGATTGGACATGGCCTTGTCGTCAGGCAGAGATCACCTCTGAGCAGGCGGTATGCTACTGAATAGAGCTGAAGTTTCTTTAGTCTGGCAGAATAAGACATATGTTGGAGACCCTTGATACTCTTGGTGAGGTACTTTTGTGGTCTCTCCAGCTGTTGCAAATGCCGGGTGAGGTACATACCAAATGGGGCATTGTACTCAATCATGGGTCTGATGAGGGAGGAGTATAGGGGTACAATGACATCCCTGGATCTGGATGTGAATCCCTTCATGATGAGGTGTGCAAGGTAGAATGTTTTTCTAACCACTTTGGCAACGTGGGTGTCAAATGAGAGGTTGCTGTTGACTTGGGTCCCTAGGTCTCTGATTACTTTTTCCATACTCAGTGGGTTGCTGTCTATGTGATAATTTGTGGGTACTTTGTTTTTCCCAAAGGGGATGACTATACATTTTTTGGCATTTAGTTTAAGGCCGTGACTCTGGCACCAGTTGTCCGTTTCTGTGAGGCCTTTTTATAGGATGTATGTGTCCGCTGGTGTATCAACTATGGCGCCTAGTTTGCAGTCATCTGCAAACTTTGTCAGCCACAACCCTCCCATGTTTGCTTTAACATCTGAGAAATAAATGCCGAACAAGAGGGGTCCCAGGACAGATCCCTGTGGGACACCACTTGTGACTGGCTTTGAGTCTGACATTGCTCCAGCGATTTTAACTTTATGGGTTCTGTCCTTTTGCCAGTTTGCAATCCATCTAGTGACATAAGGGTTTACGTTTAAGCTGTTGAGCTTATCTATGATGCCTGAGTGGGGTATTGTGTCAAAGGCCTTAGCCAAGTCCAGGTAGGCTGTATGGACTGCTTTGCCCTCATCAATGGCTCTAGTGACTGTTTCAAAAAAGTCAATCAGGTTCAAAAGGCAGGATCTGTCCTTTACAAAGCCGAACTGGGTGGGGTCAAGTGTCTGTAGGTCCCCTATGTCTCTGTTTATGAGTTCCATAATGATTCTTTCCATAGCTTTGCAGACCAGGCTGGTTAAGCTTATGGGGCGGTAGTTCCCAGGGTCTGTAGAGGTACCCCCTTTGTGGACTAGGACCACTGTTGCTGTACGCCAGTGTTCAGGTACATATCCTGAAGTAAGGCTAAGGTTAAATAGCATTTTTATGTGTGGGTTTAGCTCCTCTTGGAGTTCACGTAACATGCAACCTGGGATACCGTCAGGTCCCATTGATGCTGTGTTTTTAGCTTTGTTTAGCTTTGTTTATATGGTGGATCCTAGCGCCTGACAGGCAGCTCACCATGACCTTCTCCTTGTTCAGCCTGGTGAGCGGGACGTCAGTGTGCCTGACGATAGAGTCACCTATTACAAGTGTATCAGGTGTGTTGTTTAGCCTTAAGGGCTGTGACTGTTCGGCACACTGGCTTTGTGAGCTATGTGTTGCACGTGTTTTGTTTTGGGGTAGCGGTTGCTTGGGTGTCTGCTTTGGAGGTCTCTGCTGCTTAGGCAGATTTTTATTTAGATCCTCCGAGTATGTTTTTGTGTGTTTATGTGTTTGGTTTGCTGTCGTGGTAGGTCTATGTGAGACTGGAATTGTAGTGAGTGTGGTTTCCTTCTCCTCCTGTATGGCTATATGATTGCATCTCTCACATGTGTTGGAATTTGTTGGTAGGAGGATAGGGTTGTCTGTGTACATGAGGCAGTTGTAACATTGCCTCAAGATTCCCAGATTCACCAGCTGGACCGGAGAGGATATTGACAACTGACCTTTGGATATGCTAGAATAATATTGGGAATTCCTTTATAATTGAAAAAAAGGGGCCAATGGGGAACACAGTACTCAGGGGGAGTTTTTGAGGGTGTAGTGCTTTTAAGTTTTTAGTGCTGACTTATATAATTGCTTTAGTGAGCAAGTGCCAGGTATCTTAAATGCAATGTGTTACAGGTAACTTAAATGCAAAAACGACAAACAGTAACTTTCTTTCAAGTGAAACAAGGAAATAAGTACAGTAAGAAATGCAGATATCACTAGGGATTCACAGAAGTGCTGAAAAGCCACGTTTTAGGTGGAATTAGCGTTTCAGGGAAATAACAAGCAAACAAACAACAAGCATACAAACAAAGCTAGATTCAGCAGGCCTGGATCTAGTCTATGCTACAGCAAACAAGGTGTACCAATTTCAGTAAGAAACAGTTCAAATATGCAGGCACTATAAGCCTTTAACCAGAAATTCCCAGCTCAGAAGGGCAGAGTCCAGCCTCTCCTCCCACAAGAGTGCAGACCACGAACCTTCTTAATGTAAAATAACTGGCCTGAAGCCCAAGTGCTTAAACCAGAACTAATACACTTTTAGAATAACAGACACTGAGCCCTCAATCAGCAGTTCCCAACTTAGAAGGATGCAAGCTACCTGTCCTGCCACAACAGTGCAGGCTACAAACCTTCCTAATGTAAAACAACTGGTCTGAAGCCCAAGTGCTTAATCCAAAAGACTTAGAATGATAGCTACACTTTAATCAAGTTACTACCAAGCAGTAATAAATACAATTGAATACTTTAAAGAATGCCTGGATTAGTGCTCAAGTTATACAAACAAAGCTAGATTCAGCAGACCTGGATCTAGTCTATGCTACAGCAAACAAGCTGTACCAATTTCAGTAAGAAGCAGTTCAAATATGCAGGCACTATAAGCCTTTAACCAGAAATTCCCAGCTCAGAAGGGCAGAGTCCAGCTTCTCCTCCCACAAGAGTGCAGACCACAAACACTTTTAATGTAAAATAACTGGCCTGAAGCCCAAGTTCTTAAACCAGAATTAATACACTTTTAGAATAACAGACACTGAGCCCTCAATCAGCAGTTCCCAATTTAGAAGGATGTAAGCTACCTGTTCTGCCACTACAGTGCAGACCACAAACCTTCTTAATGTAAACAACTGGCCTGAAGCCCAAGTGCTTAAACCAGAATTAATATACTTTTAGAATAACAGACACTGAGCCCTCAATCAGCAGTTCCCAATGTAGAAGGATGTAAGCTACCTGTCCTTCCACCACAGTGCAGGCCACAAACCTTCCTAATGTAAAACAACTGGTCTGAAGCCCAAGTGCTTAATCCAAAAGACTTAGAATGATAGCTACACTTTAATCAAGTTACTACCAAGCAGTAATAAATACAATTGAATACTTTAAAGAATGCCTGGATTAGTGCTCAAGTTATACAAACAAAGCTAGATTCAGCAGGCCTGGATCTAGTCTATGCTACCTGTTCTGCCACTACAGTGCAGACCACAAACCTTCTTAATGTAAAACAACTGGTCTGAAGCCCAAGTGCTTAAACTAAAAGGCTTAGAATGAGTTACACCAAGCAGTAATAAATACAATTGAGTACTTTTAAGATGACGCAAAAGCAAAATAAAGTAGGAAGAAACACAAATGCAGTAAAAGCAGATACATTTTTTTTTTGAGTGAGCAAATGAGATGGGCCCAGGAGTTACAGGACAGAAACAAGTGCAAATGCAGGCCTTCAAATCAGAAAGTTGAGAGAGATGGAAGACCGCCCAAACGGCCAATAACTACAAATTCTGGGCCAGAACCACTCCTTATGTGGTAGACAGGGTACCTAGTGCTTACCACTCCCACTGATAAGCTAGAAGCTTCCCTCCAACACAGAAAGGCTTGGGGGACTCAGAAGCTTACAAATAGTCCTGGATACAGCAAATCTGTATCTGGAACACTAATTACAGGAAAGGTAGGAAACAGGCTTACAATTTTTTTTTCCAGAAAAGTAGCAAAAACAGTAGTAAAAACAATTCACATGCAGTGCAAGCTGGCACACTTGAGTATGTAGCAATATTAGTCCACACACAGTTTGAAAAAAGGTAATTAAATTAAAAAGGACTAAAAGCAAGTGCAGAAAGGGTTTATTAGGTAGAATGCAGTAAAGAGATGGGACTGGGGGAGTGTCTTAGATCAAATCTACAGTGGGGCGGGCACTGCAAAAGCCACCAAATTTAAACTACAACTAAGAACAGGGAGGGTGGGGTGGGGAAAAGTTTCAACAGAGATGTGAGGAATCAGAGTGCAAATTATAAAACCAAAAAAATATATACTGATCTCTGTATATTTGCAGAACACTAAGACAACAGATATCTAAGCAACAATTTAGCTCTATAATACAGGATAATACAGAACAATATACTCAGCTCTATATATTTGCAGATAGTCTTGTAAGGCTGTCTCTCAACACACAGGTTCCACTTTAAATGCTTGTATTTAAAGAATATTAAATTGCACTCCCAAGTCTACACACATAAAAATAACATTCAGTGTTGTCAGAGAATATGGTATAACTACTATAATCAAAATAAAAAAAGAAGCATGTTTCTTCCAACAATAACTTGAAATGGATTTAACATTTTTATCATTAAATACTAATGGCTTAAATAATGCAAATAAAAGATCAAACTTACTAAAATATTTAAATCTAAATAATGTACAAGTAGTATTTCTCCAGGAAACGTATTTTAAGACTAATGGTAGCTTTATTTGGAAGCCTAAGGACTATACAGTCTTAGCTCAATCCTCCTATAGAACAAAGACAAAAGGAGTATCAATTATCTGGAAGAAAAACATGATCACTCCAAAAGTTATTTATAAATATGAAGACAAAGAAGGTCTACTAGCATTTGTTATAATTAAATTTAATAACAAACTATGGACCTTAGCTAATCTATATTGTTTCCCAGGAACTGGAGCAGGAATGGTTAAAAAATGCCTAGATTTTATTTCCAACAATTATAAAGGAAATCTTGTACTGGGAAGAGACTTTAATTGTACCTTAGAAGTTTCTGAAAACACCAAGAAGACTTTTTTGCATAGCAACTCTTTCAAAATCCCTAAAAAGATGGATTGATTCATTTCATTTAATAGAAACTTTTAAAGTAAAAGATGATAAATCCTTATTATTTTCCCATAAAGACCATAGATTTGGAGCATAAACCAGAATAGACAAATTATTCGTAGTTCAAGATTTACAAACAAAAATCCTCAACTTCTCAATAGTTCCATGCTCCATCTCAGATCATGACTCTCTGATAATGAAGCTCCAAACAAAGTTTAAACCTTTAATCCTCTAAACTAGAATTCCATCATATATCATGAAAATTAAAGAATTCAGACCCTGGATGTTGTCAGAACTACAATTATTTATTGAAATTAATAATACAACAGAAATCAGTAGAGTCATGGTTTGGACTCATTAAAAGCATATTTATTTGGTAAGACCCTTATCTGGTACAAAAACAAAGTAAGAGAGTGGGAATCTGAATCATTAGACTTGCAAACCAGACTATTGACAGCAAAATAAAAAAAAAAAAATCAGAATTGTCCAGAAGTCAAAAAAGAAATAGAGGAATTAAATAAAAAATATAATTAAATTCTAATACACAAAACTTGTCTAGCCTTGGAAAAATTTTAAATAAACTCATTAGCCACCTCCCCCAGATATCTACATTACTTATCTACAAGAATTAAAATACAATCTAAAGCAAATAACATTAGTAGTATATATCATGAAAAGAAAGGGGGAAAAGTCTTAGATATAGGAGACATCCTTGAAGCATTTTGGTTCCATTATATGGAACACTTCAAAAAAGAAGATTTAGATACCAACCAAATAAACCTAGATACAAACCTTATCAATATAAAAAAGTTCCAGAAAACTTAAAACTAGACCTACAAAAACCTATATCCTAGAAAGAACTTGTTGACAAGATAAAAGAAAGTAAATCTAACAAAGCTCCAGGGATAGATGGTATAATTATGGAATTTTACAAACTCTTCCCTTCAACAGTAATCTCCCTTTTTCATAAAACTTTGCTAGAACTCCAGTCAGAAGCAAAAATACCACCCTCATGGAAATATTCTGTCATAACACCAATTCTAAAAGATAATAAACCATCAGACCTTTGCACCTCATACAGACCTATATCATTACTGAATAATGGTTACAAAATATTCATGTTAATCCTAGCTAACAGAATGAAAATCCCACTTTCAAAGACAATTAATAATGATCAAACTGGATTTTTATATAACAGGCACACACATGATAATATTAAAAGGATATTTACTCTTATAAATTATGTGAATAAAGAAGATAGAGAAACACTTGTAATTGGATTAGACATAGAAAAAGCCTTTGATTCCGTCATCTGGGAATATCTATTTAAAACTTAAGCATTATTTGAATTTCCTCCTCCCTGCACCTTATTACTAAAAAACATATATATTAATAACTTAGCCTACATTAAATTAGGTCCTTTCACCTCAGAATCTATCCATATAACAAAAGGTACTAAACAAGGATGCTCCCTTTCTCCTATTTTATTTTCTTTGGCTATAGAAATATTTGCAGAAATAATATGCAATAATCCAAGAATAAAAGGAATAGAAGTCTATGACCACTACATATCTAAAATAATGCTTTTTGCTGATGATATTTTATTAACCCTATCAAACTCCAGAGAGTCATTAGGAGAGCTAAAATAAGTAATGGAGAAATTTTGTAAGATTTCAGCTCTACACTTTAATAGATCAAAATCAAAATTTCTATTTTTAAATAAGAAAAAAGAGCTACAAGTTACAGATAAAGCCATCATAGGAAAACAAGAACAATTATTTAGGAATAGTGTTATGCACAAATATAAATGAAACAATATTAATAAATTATAAAAACATTATTGAAACAATAAAAATATATATAGAAAAGTGGAACAAAATTATATTAACTTTTGAAGACAGATTGCAATTAATAAAAATGGTCTTATTGCCAAAAATACTATATGTAGCATTAGCAATACAGTTAATTCCTGAAAGATGCATTCTTAAAGAAATAAACTCATGTTTAATAAAATTTTTGTGGTATCCCAAAAAGAATAGAGTAGCTCTAACTCATCACATTAGACCCTGGAAAGAAGGAGGATTGAACTTCCCAGAAATAAAAACATATATAAAAGCATCTGTGCTTAAAACTACAATAGACTGGATAAACCTAAATTATTTTGCCAACTGGAAAGAATTAACAATGGCTGTATTAACAAATGAATGTAATCTGTTAAAAATGTTAATAGTAGACAAATCAAACAAACCCTGGTACATACTATACATAAATATACAATATAATATAACAAAACCTTCTAAAATAACACTGATTAATCATTATATCAATTCCTTTAGGAAACTTATCAATGCAAACATAGATCTAAAACTTTGGTTTGAACTTTTAACCCCATTTACCATCACTAAGAACTTTCCTTACAAAATATATAGGGAAACAATAAACTCCTGGGAACAAAATGGATTCTTATGCTGGTTTAAATGTGTAAATAAATTAAATGTTTTTGATATACATATGATAAAGAGATATTCATGACTGCAACAATGGGAGGGCATTTTTGTGGTGCTCCAACAATAAAAAATCAGGTCGACAATCTAATGGCTCATATGTGAATGAAGGTAAACATAAACAACAGTCTGTTTCCTATGCTTCTTCTGAGGGAGCTGTATACACAACGGACTCAGAAAATGATAGCTGTTTCCTCCTCTTCCAGCTGCACAAGAGCCTGCCATGCATGAACAACACTTTCAGAACAATAATGAAGCAGGGAAGAACTTTAAGAAGCGAGGAGCATTTCAGGGACAACAACAACATATGGATGGACATTTTAAACAAATAGTGAGATAGATAGCAATGATTTTATTTTTCATAATTGTGTAGTAGATTTAACAGGTTGTTCCTTGACACAGGAACAAGTGAATGTATTAAATTTGGGATTAAATTGTATCCCGACAGTTATACCAAGGTTACATGTGATAAAACAAGAAGTTTTTCGGCTGGTACAAAAATTGCATCTTAAATGTTATTTTGCATTTTGTAATACATTGGAAAACAATAATGTTGATGAGAATAATTATATCAGTGATGAGGAAAGTTTTCATTCATGTTTGCTTGATGTAGATGATTTAGAAATGAATGCAAATGCATAGCGTTTGTTGAATGATAAGAATGTATGCTTTAAAAGTACCTTCATTCCCCCCTACACAAATAAAAGTGTTAACATTTTTACAGAAATGGTAAAATTTGGTGTAGAACACTTGTATACTGATTTTTTTGTAAGGAAGAATGAAATAAGTTACAATTTAACTAAACAGGAATGGAAGTCTCTAAAGGATTTGGGAAAAAGGAAGGACCTAATTATTAAACCAGCGGACAAGGATAACAAATTGTAGTGATGCATCACACACAATATTTATAGATGTGTATGGAACATTTACAGGATAATACTGTATATGAAGTAAGTAGTATGGAAATTTATTTAAGGGCAGTAGAAAGATTTAGACAGTTGTTAAATAAGGGACATAGACTAGGGTATATTACAGATCAGATGGCCAAGAAAGAATGTAATTTAGAAAATTTAGGTATGGTTACGTTCTACCATCTCCCGGAGTTACATAAGAATGAAAAAAACCTCCAGGGAGACCAATAGTGTCAGCAGTTAAATATTTCCTGCATAATATAGGTATCATCCTGCATAATTTTCTACTCCCTTATGTAATAAAACTTCAGTCATACATTAGGGACTCCTTTGACTTCCTTCAGAAAATAGATACTGTGCAGTGGAACCCAAACATATATTGGGTGTCTATTGATGTAAAAAGTTTGTACACCAATATTAAACATAAAGATGGAATAGCAGCTACACAATATTTTTTGGAAGATACTCCAGTATGCAATTATGTTATAGAATTGTTGCAATTTTGTCTTTTAAATATATTTTTTAGTTTTAATAATGTAATATACCATCAGTTACAAGGCACTGCCATGGGGGCATCCTTTGCCCCCATGTATGCCAATTTATTGATGGGAAAATTTGAAATGGATTATGTTTATAAATATTATTTTTACCAGCAATATGTTATATCTTACTTTCGATATATTGATTATTTAATATTTATATGTGAGAATGGAAAACAGTATGTTCAGGAATTTATAAATGACTTGCATTGCAATGAGTATGGGCTGCACCTCTAGAGGGACATCACCAATACTTTCAACACTGGGTAACGGAGCAGATTGTACAGACACTTGTACTGCACCACAATCCTTAATCTGGCAGCTTTTATCTACACTGGCACTTGGATTAATTCCAATAACATCACTAGATGTACCTATATTAACAATAGCATCATTTAAAAGCAAACGATTATGAATGTTGCTTGAGTTTTTGGACCTATACATTGAGAAATTACCTGGTAATATAATTAATACTGGAGTCTATCGTAAGACCTGTCATAGAAATGCTTTCTTGTTTAGATCTAGCATGCACCCTGGCTATATTTTCCAGAATTTGATTAGAGGTCAGGGGATAAGGGCCTCTAGGTTGAACCCTACTACATCTGGCTTCCTGAAGGAGATAGATAGTTTGGAATATAAATTGCTGGTACGAGGGTATACTTCATCTGAGATAGGTAGGCAATGGTCAGATTTAGATCAGTTGAGACTGACAACAGCGAGTCCATACTTTAAACCTACCTTAGATCCCTGTGTTGGCAGGGAGACAGGCCTTAATACTATGGAGGTCAAAGTTCTTTTGTTTTATACTAATGATCATAGAGATATCACTAGGTTGTTTAGTCAGTTTTGGGCCATTTTGCAAGTGGATGATGACATTCGCAGGATTGTAGGTGATAAACCTACTTTTTGGTTTAGGAACTGTAAAAATTTGAAGAGACTTTTGTGCTACGATAAGAATCAAAGTAATATGTCTTCAAATTCTGGTCTCACTTTACCTTGTGGTAACTGTAGTTTCTGTGTCTATATTAATACTGCTGAATCTTTCATCCTGATTTGTACAAGGAATTTATTTTCCATGCTTCTGCAGATTGTCTGACCCCCCATGTGAGATATTTGGCAGAATGTACCATCTGCCGCTCCTTTTATGTTGGTAAAACTAATAGGGTACTTTGTGATAGGATGAGGGAGCATCTGTATCACATTAGGAAGGGTTCTCTGCATAATGCACTTTCTAAGCACGTCATAGAGTTTGGAATGTCTCATACCTTTAATTTTAGAGTTATCGAGAACATTAGCCTAAGTATTAGGGGAGGTGATGTGTGCACACATACAGAGCTTAGGGAGGCCTGTTGGATCATCATGCTCCGTGCTGATAGGGGCAGGGTGTTGAATGAAAGGGCCTCCATTAAGCCTGTTTTGAAGAAAAGGAGGCTACATAAGTGAACAGGTATCTTCCTATACTGCACCCATCTTTCATGTATTTTTAGTTTATTTGTATATCTAGATATATGTATATATTTATATTTATTCTTCATATACGTATATATCTTTATGTAGAATTTTCTACATCTTTTTATTTTATATGTATATTTATTTATATATATACACTTTTCTATTTATACATATGTTGTCACCATGTATAGAGGTTAACATGCTTTCCTGCATACATCCTTATGCATTTCATTATTTTGTTTTATTTCTTTTCACCTTCCTTCCTGTTTTTATTTTTATTTATAATATTATTATTTTTTATGTTAGTTTTTTCTGGGTTTTTGGTATATATTATGTTATACACGTCTTCATCATTTTTTATGTTGTTTTTTTATGTGATTTATACCCCTTTAAGTTTTTTATTCAATTGTATAATTAATTGTTTGATTAATGCTTTTTAATCATTGGTTGTTATTTGATTTATGTTGGGTTAAAATGGCAATTGTGTTAGTAGTTGTTTTATGGTCTGATGAAGCTGTATAGTGAACACGCTTACCTCTTGTCAACTACAATAAAGGAGATTACATATTTTTATGCACATTTGGATTTATTGTGTTTGCAATTTGAGCTGCAATTTGAACTGCCTTATTTCGTGAGTCTTCATATGGATTTTTGGAACTTGTACATGCCTGGCTCCATCCGTTGTTAGTTATTACTTTATAAGAAAATATATATGTCATACAAGAGAGGACAGAATTTAAAGGATATGTTGGTCAGAGCTTATTTTATATCACCTGAAGTCAGCCTTTTCTTGTTTCCGAGATTAAATGGAACAGTGACCATTAATAGTTGCAGTGTATGTAGACATATAGTGTCTACATTTACTTTTATAAACAAAAATAAATTTGCTGTTAGTGGCCACTATGGATGTAATACGGAAGGCATTATTTATTGCCTGAGGTCTCCCTGCAACCTATACTATATAGGACAAAGTAAAAGAAAGGTTAAGGTGCGGTTGCAGGAGCACATCAGAGATGTAAAAGGAATAGAGATTAGAGCAGATAGCTATGCACTTCTTCAAAAAACATAATGGTGACCACGCTTTATTGAAGGCTACTGTTTTAGAAAAAGGTTTTGTTAAAACTGGAGACGAAGGTCTGTTAAAAAACATGCTGCTAACAAAAGAAGCAATGTATATTTTAAAGTATAACACTCTTTTTCCAGCAGGGCTTAATTTAGAGTTGGACTGGAAGTGTCTAATTTGATTGTTTTATTACATAATTGGGTAATTAAATAACTGTGGGTTTGTATATAGGGAAGGTTTTTTTATGTATTGTGTATCACTTCTTGAAGGCTGTTTGGCCGAGGCGCTAAAGTGCAATAAACGAGTGGAACGGAGCCTGGTATTGTTTTTCTATTTTGAATTCATTTTACTAAATTTTCGGATTCAGTGTTTGCTATGGATTTTATTATACATATGATAAAAAACTGCTTACAATATTCCAACACTGGACTGATTAACCATACAAAGCATTCTAATGTACACTCAAGATTTATGCAGATTAATTAATAATTCCTCATTTAAAGATATTCCAAATCTAATACGTTTTCTGTATGAGTTTATATATAATAGTTACGAAAAGAAAAATTCCATTTCAAATCTATATGAAGAGTTAATAACATATAAAACAATTCCCAAGCCATCATACTGGCAGTTCTTAACAAAAGGTCAGTCATTGCAGTTAACAGAAGAAATTGAAACTAGCATCTTAATATCCGTTAATTACACCTCTAACACACAGTACTGGAAAATATTTAACTGGAAATACTTACATAGATCATTTTTAACACCAGATAGAATTAAAAAGATCAGTACTACTACAAATGTTTTTTTGCTGGAGGTGTGAAAAGTCAAATAAAGCAGACTGGATTAATATTTTTTATGAATGTAATAAAATTAAATCATATTGGAATGGAATCAATCATTTTTTACAAGCTTTATTTAATGAATCCTTTACCTTAACTAAAGGATTGATTATACCAAATGTAATTGAAGGTCCCTACCTGAATAAAACAAATACGTATTTGTTATGGACAATACTTGCTATATCTAGGAAATGCGTAACCAGAAGGTGGAATTCAAATACACCCCCGACCTTGGAAGAATTCTACACTTTACTGAAGACAACTGCATCGATGGAAATAAAAAATCAAAGAACTATGAATCTATCCCAGGCCATTGGTAAATAATCCTTGGAAGAAAGTTATATATTTGTTGGACACTCTGCAATAATCAATATTGCTCTGATAACTGATCTGTTAATTCTATATTTAATAACATACAGTGTATATAACTGAAAGTCAGGCTATTGTAAATATTTATTATAGTTGTTTAAAATTATATTTAAAAATATTATGTGAATGCTATTTTAATTGAAAATAAAAAAAAAATTTGAGGAAAATAAAAACATATATAAAAATCATCTATGGCAAAACATCAAAATCAAGATTAGCAACATATTGACTCTGATTTAATTTGAATACACAGCCTTCTAATGATGAAGTAGATTCTGTCTTTGCAGTATAAGGTCACCATTATAAATTCAAGAACCTGGGATGGGGATAGAGTCCACCACCTTAATCTTTTAGGCATAAATAATGAGCATCGTATCTGCTAAGCCACTGAAACCGCTACATGTTTAAAGTATGCTGGAAAACATGTCTCTAGGCAGCAAACATTTATCTATACTTAGGTTACCTTTAAAAACAAGCCACAGGCCTGTTGTGACTAACCTGGTCAACAATTAGTAAATGATTGCACTATGGGGCCTTTGCTTTTCAGAAAAGCACAAGACTAATACTATGAGAAAGACAAAATATGGGATGCAAAGTCTATCATAAAGCAGTGTGCAATGATTTAAGGGTAAGAACCTGTGAAACTGGATGTTCAGTTCGGCATTCCACATCGACCATAACAAACAATGTTGCTTTATTGTGGTTAGCCTCCCATTCCTAAATATCCTACTCTCCTCTCTACTGGAATGCATCGAGCATCGTGGACTGCCTAGGAGCAAACCTTTATGATGTTTGCTACCTGGCTTCTTGCATTCTGCTTTTCATCACTGTTACCCTCATGACAATTTTCTCACATACTACCTGCACTCCTTTAAGGCGTACTTGCATCTTGTATGTTAAAGGCACACTGGATGACGTTCTCTTTGATGACATTTACCTCTGTGCTGTTGATGTCCCGAATCACTGTTTTCTACAGGAAATCACTGCATGTGAGGTTTTTAACTGCACACAGGTAGTGATTCTTTGTCTGAGAGATTTCATTTCTCTTCCTGTTTGTGTGACTATGTACCTGATATAGATGAGTTCCAGGGGGAGGATGAAGGTCTGATCCTACAAGAGGTGAAAGGAATGCGAAGCTGGACTTAATTTTTCCATCAGACAAGTTCAATATCATTTGAAATTAAGGAAATGTTTCAGCGTTGAGTTATAACTTAACCTGTTATAGTGGAACCTACTTGTTTAATTTCATGTATGCAGCAAGGTCATGTTTCTCCTTTCTATATACATTTTCACTGTGATTACACTTTTTTGAGCTGTATTCATTGTGACCGAGATTCAGACAGGTTTTATAATACACAATGCTAATTTATATTGTGCTGCAGTGTAGGGAACTCAGATGTGCTGTACATGATATATGTAAATAACTGCAGGATGATGAACAAAAGTAACTGGGTAATGAATTAACGTCCTAATGATATATAAATGCATGCAAAGTGAACATAATCACGATTCATAGTTGTATGGGGGAAATTGTGCATCACTCTTCACCAAACAATAAAAAAGTAAAGCACGTCAAAACAGTAGAGTTGCAGACAGCAGGAGTGCTATAGCTAGCAGCATTTGTACTGCAGCAGCATACATTACCTATAGGTACCACCTATGTGTAAGATGGCATCAGGCAACAAAGGTACTGGCATCAGGCAACAAAGGTATTGCCATCAGGTGACATATAATTTCATGATTAGTCGGAAGTTGTAAGAATGTGTTGCCTTCCCATACCTGTGGAGATGAATGTATACATATTTATTTCTATTCTAGCCACAGGAACTTTTCAGAGACCAAGAGAAGACACACACTGGGTATTTCTTAGGAGACTGGTTCTAGAATAGACAGCAAGTTCCTTGACATAATGTTTCTACATGTGAAGGAGTACATTTGGTTTCCTAGCAAACTGCAGGAGATAGAGCTAGCACCATAGAAACCTTCCATAACATTGACCACTTCTCTATGGTATTAAAAACCATAACTTACAAACATCTAGTAGTAAAGGCCCTATCTGACCCACAGTTAGAAAGGTTAATGAAAAGGAAAGGTTACCATTCTGGGAACAGATAGGTTCAGTTCAAGGGACACTGGATCATAACCATTGATATGACTAGGGGACACTCCGATATGACACTACCACAGCCCTTGGGATGTTCCCAACATGTTGCATGCTCCATAATATGCAGATGAGAAAACATGCTTGACAGCACCAGGATACTGTTATGGTCAGATCACACATACACATGGCCAAAAGGGAAGGCACATCAGTGCTATCATGTAGTGAGAGTGAGGTCAAACAGCAGCAAGCAGGAGCTCCACAAAGCCACCAAGAAAGGAATGGCACAGTGCATAGTACCTCAGGGGAGTTGGCTCCCTCCATTCCTGATGTATGAGCTTTGATGAGCACATGGTGACAGTGTGGTGTCACAGGAGGATAATAATGCATGCAGAACCAAATAAAAATGAAAGCATTTAATGATTATGTGGAGTGTGCTTTTTGTACAACATCAGTCTTTCTGATATCCATTTTGTAAGCATTTTTTTTTTAGTTTTGTTGGTTGGAAATTTGCATTCTGAGTAAGAGGCTGTTTTGGTATTTTTATGATGCATACAGAGCTAATATCAGGCTGTGCTGATCAGTGTCCCTCAGACTTTCTGAGTTGCACCATAGAAGAGGAATGATGAAGTGGGTGACAGTCATCATCAGATTAACTGATATCTAGGGAAACAATAACATTTGCTTGTTGACATGTACACTGGCTGGAGATACCATGTCATAGGAGATGAAGATGGAGGTCATAACATGCCAAGTACTCTGTCAGAGATAATTTACTACTGTGATGGGGTGAGATGCTTCTACATGATCATGAACTGGGATATTTGACTGTCTTAGTATAGAGATAACTTGGGGTTCTCCCCCGAAATGAATGTGTCTGACTTAAGGACCATGATCTCAATACATTTTCTTGTGAGGCATCCTGTCAGTGGAGGTTGGGGTGGTGTTGACACCCATGACAAAGAGTGTCAGAAAGATTCCCATTCCCATACATAGGTAAGAATTGTGCCCTGCATCCCAGCCATCCATTCATCCATCAATCCATCCCTAACCCCTTTTTCCCATTTTACACATGGTAACAGTGACCATCACCTAGAGGCAGTGTTCATACCACCAGCTAGCTAGCCCTGACACAGTCGTTCTTCCATACCAGAAACATGCATCCACACTCACATTTACAGCCAGTTTAGAATTTCCAATTCTCCTAATACATGCGTTTGGAATGTGGTGGAGCACCAGAAAAAACTCATGCAAGCACAGGTTATATTTGCAGACTCCACAGAGATGGTACTCCAGCCGAGAAAGAAATTGGAGAACCTCTTGCTGTGAGGTGACAACATTAAATGCAGCACTGTGATGGCCCTACTATATGTACAAACTGGGTAATTACTTTACTTTGACCTTTGGCAACAGTGCCAGTTTGGGCAGTTAGAGTGGCACTTTGTATTATTATTATTTTTTAATTTCTCCAAGTCTTTTGGGTTTTTAATTCCATGATGGGACTGGACCCCATTCCTAAGTCAAAGTATGATTAAAGTTCATGAAATTAGTATTGTTTCAATCCTTGATGTGAGCCAGAAGTGTTCTTCGCAGCATCTGCAATGTGCCCAGTAATGACTCATTCTGCAATTTTTATGGAATTACATGCATTGATAACATATCCAAGTATGATTGTAAATTCTTCTTTATAATACCCATTGCTCCTACTACTATTGGAACACTCTTGGTATCCTTCTTCCACATTGCCCTCATTTCTGCCTGTAGATCCTGGTATTTTATGACTTTGTGTCTCTTTGTACATAAGACTATAGTCACTGGGTGTAGCAATTTCAATGATCAATTCTACTTTTGTCTTCTTTTCATGGACTACTATATCAGGTTTTCTCATGTCTGTTTTTTTGAACTGTTAGTAATGGGTGATCCCATGTGATATAAACTTCATAATTTTCTATAATGCTTTGTGGCTCATGTTTCCAGTGTTTTTCAGCAATTCCAATATTATAATGTTTGCACAATCCTCACTGCAACAATCTTGCCACATTATTACGACTAGAGTCCTTCTGACATTAGTATATCACAACTAGCAACAAGGTGTGTGACTGTTTCCAATTCTGTTTTACAAAACCTACATTTGTCTGTTTCTCCCACATGTTCAATGGACTTTGTAAACTAGTGTATATGTAGTCTGCTATCTTAGGATCATAAGATCATAAGAGATTACTAGACTATTGACCCAGAGGTCAGTTCAAGGCTAACCATTTCTTCTCTATGTAATGCCATAGAAATGTTAATTAATACCCATGATTGTATTTAGTAATCATTGCCCATGTCCAGGAGGGCTGTGGGTGCTCTTCCCAGTAAGAATTGATGGTGCCTCATCCACTCGTCCAGGTTCCTTTTGAACGGTGACATAGAGGTGATATAGGTAGGCTATTCCAAAGATGTGGCATCTGTTCCTCCAGCATGTCCTATTTAAGTCACAGGCCATATTTAAGTCACTGGAATGGGTGGCCTTAGTTCCATTTGATTTATGGATATGCAGCAAGTTCATTAGGTCTGGGTCTGAGATTGCTCTGTAAGCCAGGCATAAGTTTTCCCTAAGAAATCTATATGATACAGGGGTAAAGTTACAGGGACTTTAGTCGGTCTGTGTAAGGCACGTGCTGGAGTCCGTTGATCTTCTTTGTTAGAAACCTCTGAGGTGTCTTCAATTGCTGCAGACGCTTTGTATGGTACATGCCAAAGAGGACATTATACTCAAGTATGGGCCAGATTAGTTCTCAGTATAGAGGGGGTTATAACCTCTTTTGCTGTTGACGCGATGCCTTTACTAATCAAGTGTGCTATGTAGAAAGCCTTCCTTACTACAGTATACACATAGTGATCAAAGTAAAGTCATGGCCAACTTGTGAACCCAAGTTCCTTACCATTTCATAGGTACTTAGGGTATTGTTGTTGATGTGATAGTGTGAAGGGATAATGTCTGTGCTGAAGGGAATGATGATGCATTTTTTTGCATTCCATTTGAGACCGTGACTATAACACCAGTTGCTGGTCTCTGTAAGACCCACCTGGAGTATACTGACATAATTTGGGGATTCAATAATTGCACCTAGTTTGCAGTCATCTGCAAACTTGGTCAGCCACAACCCCTTAGTTATGATCTGAACTTCTGAGAAGTATATACTAAACAAAAGGGGGCCCAGCACTGATCCCTGTGGTACCCTGCTGGTAACAGGTCTGCTAGCTGTTGTGGAGTTACCCACTTTGATAGTGTGTGCCTGGTTTGTGAGCCAGTTAGCAACCCACCTTACAATGAAGGGGTTTAAATTCAGTTTTCAAAGTTTATCAGTAATGCTTGAGTGTGGGATTGTGTCAAAAGCCTTTACCAAATCAAGGTATGCTGTGTGTACAGATTTGCCCTCATCATTGGCCCTGGACACATTTTCAAAAAAATCCACAAGATTTAACAGGCAGGATCTGCCCTTGACGAAGCTGAATTGGGTAGGATCCAGGTTTTGGAGGTTGCCTGTGTCTTTATTTATAAGGCATATAATGATACGTTCCATGGCATTACAGACGAGGTCAGGCTTATAGGTCTATAATTCCCCGGGTCTGTTGCTAGGCCACCTTTGTGGAGGGGAATAACTATTTCTGTTCTCTATTCCACAGGAGCAAAGACTGTGGTTAGACTATGATTGAAAAGGGTGCTTAATGGTGATGCTAGTTCATGTTTTAGCCTGTTTAGAAGACAGCCTGGGGTGCTGTCTGGTCCCATGGAGGCTGTATTTTTTGCCTTGGACAAGGCTTTGATGACCTGTTCTACAGATATGTAGGGTGTGGGGTTGGGGCAAGGTTTGTGATAGAATTGGAGAGGATAGTGGGGTAGAATTTTCACTAAATCAGCTAGCAGGCTTGCTATCTCTGTAGGGTCAGTGTGTGTGATACCATTGGTCACTAGTTCTGCACATGCTTAGGTCCTACCTTTTTCTCAAAGATGCCCTTAGAGAATTTGAGAAGTTGTCTTATTTGCCTCTTGAGACTGAAGGGGGTGCTTTTACATTGTTGGGGTCATGCTTTTATTTTCATGGACAGCAACTTTTTGCATTTATTGTAAAGTTTATTGATGCTAGATGTCTACCATGGGGGCTTATTTGTACTTGGGGCTTTGATTCTTTCTGGTACACCTGAGTCTATACACCTATGCAAGTAATTGTACAGGGCTTTAGTGTAAGCTTTGGTGTAGTTACCACTTCCAGCTGGGGGTGGGGCTCAGAATGCATTTATACCTTTACCTAGGAGGGTATAGTTTGCCTTGGTGAAGTCTTTTAGTCTGATTTCACCCTTTGTGAGTTCTGGTGTAAGTGTCAGCTCAATGGTGACTGATGTGTGGTCAGATTTAACTAATGAGGGTCTGACAGTTGCGGCAGTGCATCTGTTTGACATGTTAGTGAGGACCAGATCTAGTATGTTTGGTCCTCTTGTTAGGGTATGAACAATTTGTTCCAGGGAATTTCAGTTAACAAAGTCAAGGAACATTTGTGCTAGCAGGTTAGGGCTAGTGTAGGTTTCCCAGTTGATTGTGGGATAATTGAAATCCCCCATAACCAGAGTGTTCTGTAATATATGTATTGTCTCCAGTTTGATCAAGTAGGCTTTGCATGCATCTTGACCCATGGATGGGGTCTATAATTGGCTATGACTTGAATGGGGATCTTACCCACTGTAACCTGAATTTGGAGTAACTCCATGGAGTTGTCCAGTCTAATTTGATGGGTGGTGAATTTATCCCTAATATAGATAGAAACACCACCACCTTTGGTTCTCACACATTCATTTGGAAGTCTGAAGGTGTGGAAGGCATTGTAACTTTGCAATGCTGGGATACACTCCAGGTCTTGAACCAGGTTTCTGTGACTGCACAGACATCTACATCTTCCAGTGACAGAAGTGCTTCTGGGTCTATATTAGTTCATTGAAATACGCATTAGTTGAATTCATATTCATATTCATTGATGGCTAAACAGTGAAATTCATTACCGTGAAGCTTGGAATTTTTCCTAGGGTTAAGAACCACTGGGCCATCAGCACAAATTTGCCTTTCTCCCACTGTAGTGTGATCTCAGAGTTGGTATATATAGTTAAGGGGGGGTGGGGGGAGAAGCCTGGGTGGGTTTGATTTAGTGTAGTGTGTGTTCTGGAGTGCTAGAGGGTGAGTGGTTCCTAACCCTGGGAAATATTCTGTGCTTCGCTGTAATTAATTTTGCTGTTTAGCTGTCAATGAATACATATTCAACAAATATGTATTTCAATTAATTAATATAAACCCATTCTTCCAGGGTGTGCAGTTTTTGGTTTAAGTTCCTAGTGTTTAGCAGCATGACCCTTGATTTTTTTATGACTGGCAAATTTCACATTGGTAAGTTTTTTTTGATAATTTCCCATAAAAAAGGCACTTTAGGGGGGAGGCAAGAGCCTTTGCCAGCAGCCGAAAGCCTAGATGTTCCAGGTGCAAACTGTCTCTGGCAAAGCAGAGAGGTTTGTCGACCATGGCTTCCCAGACTGACAAGAACTGGGTCCCCTTTGAATGACACCAAAAACTAATCCAGCTATTGAAATCTATCATTTTTTGTTTATACTGTGGCATCATTCTACGTAAGAGTAGTATGCTGCTCAAGGCTAGCGACATACCTGCCTGGGACACATATTCATAGAACTCAATCATGTCTCTCTTCATATAGTCCAGTGAGGTACATCTTGGGTCATTCACTCCAACATGAACTATGACAGAGTTGTAATGGTACTTGTTGCTGAAAGACCTGACTGCATTCATGATCTGGTGAATCCTGGCACCAAACAGGCAGCTGACTGTGACTTTCTCCTTGTCCAACCTGGTGAGTGGGACATCCGTGTGTCTCACTACTCAGTCTCCAATGACTAGAAATCTGTTTTTTGAGTGTTATACCATATGTGCCTGATAGGTGACACTATGGTGTTGCTATGTGTCATGAGTGCTGTGAGAACTGTGTTAATTGTAGCAGTTTTATGTTTTGGAGGTCTCTGGTGTCTCAGTAGTTTTTTTGAGAGAACCTCTATGTATGTTTATGTTTGTGTTGGATGTGTACTATGTGTATGAGCAGTAGTACTATGTGCATCTGTAGTGGTGGGTGGGTTGACAACCTCTTCTGTGTTGCTGTTTTGAGTATGAGAAAGCATGGATTTAAGATTCTTGGTGTAGATACATCTCTCACACTCTGTACTAGAGTGAGCTATTAGTAGAGGGTTATTGGTGTTCATGAGGCAATTGCTACACTGCCTCAAGACACCCAAGTCAACAAGGTTGGCAGGAGAAACAAGGGTGGTCCAACTGCCCATAATGTTAGGTTGAAGACTGTTGTCACAAGGGGGAGCTTTTCAGGATCCATCAAGGAGGAGCTCAGTGGATGGATATCTCTGCCTTTTTTTTTTTTTTTTGGTAATTGACTAGGTTTCAGCTCACTAGCAGTATTTCTTTGAATGGGAAAGTACTAAGAATGAGGGTTACACTAATGTGCTGCTGCTCTAACTAAGGTAAAAACTGTTGAATTAATCTGTCCAGCTATGGTGCACAATTGCACGGCAGTGCACAATGCTGTACGACACTCAAACAAGTAGAAACCTGCTCAAATGCAGGGCTTAAATACTAGAAGTAAAAACTTGAAAAAATGTTAAAAAGGTTCAAAAGGACCAATGAGGATGCTTATTCCAAGCCCTAGACCAACCACCCTTCACCAGACAGGTTTCAATCAGCACAATCCTCTCACTAGTGTGCAGAGAGGCCCCTTCCAATCCAAGATGGCCTGGAAAACATGCTCAGAGCAAACATCCACTACAAACAGGCCCAGATGCATCAAATCTGTATCTGGACTATGCTACAGTTGCTAGCTACACTAGTTTAAGTGGGAACTACTAGAAAATGTTTAACATAGCAGAAAAATAGCAGTGAGACACTAAAAAATGTTTAAAAGAGCAAAAAATCAGCAAGGAGACTAAAGAATGTTTTAAACAGCTAACAAATTAGTTATTATAACATTGCTTGTCAGGAAAAACAGAACAATCAGAACAGATTGGGCCATCAATATTAACCTTTCATTTTTGATATAAGTTCACCTCTTCTTAACCATTCCTGCATTCGATCCTGATTAAAATGAGGCTGTTCCAAGAGTTTTTCTATACTTGCATCTATATTTATGCATAAAACAGCAGAAAATCAGCAAGGAGACTCTAAATAATGTTGTAAACAGCTAACAAATCAGTTATTATAATACTCTTGGTGGGAAAACCAGAACAAGCACAGGAGATTGCTTTGCGACAGTGAAAAGCACAAGCAAATACTTAACAAACAGTAAAAATAGCAAAAAGAGTTTAGTAAACAGTGAAAACAGCAATATAATTTAATTTAACAGGCACAGTAACCCAGACAATTGCAGTACAACAGTGAAGATTAATATACAGTATATAAATATAGTATTAAAGTAGGGAGCAAGTAATAAAAAAGAGCAGTAAGTAGTATAAATAAACAAAAATAAATAAATAAAACAAGCAACTTATCATTTTTGGAAGCTCAGAAGCCTCTAGTTGTTTGGTATCTCAGTTCAGACTTGTGGCTGGTAGCTCACCTGAGTTCATCTCAGCACAAACAAGCAGAAACCTGCTCAAGTGCAGGAGCAGAAGCTAAAAACTTGAAAAAAAAACCTTTTAAAAAGGTTCGAAAGGACCAATGAGAATGCATATTCCAAGCCTTAGACCAACCACTCTTCACCAGACAGGTTCCAGTCAGCACAATCCTCTCACAAGAGTACAGAGAGGTTCCTTCCAATCCAAGATGGCTTGGAAAATGTGCTCAGAACAAACAGTCACTACAAACAGACCCAGATGCAACAAACCTGTATCAGGACTATGCTACAGCTACTAGCTAACCTAGTTTCAGCAGGAACCACTAGAAAATGTTTAACACAGCAGAAAAATAGCAACGAGACACTAAAAAATGTTTAAAAGAGCAGAAAATCAGCAAGGAGACTAAAGAATGTTTTAAACACCTAACAAATCAGTTATTATAACATTGCTTGTCAGGAAAAACAGAACAATCAGAACAGATTAGGCCATCAATATTAACCTTTCATTTTTTGGTTTAAGTTCACCTCTTCTTAACCATTCCTGCATTTGATCCTGATCAAAATGAGGTTGTTCCAAGAGTTTTTCTGTACTTGCATCTATATTTATGCATTTTCCACATTTCTCTCCTTCTCATCTGATACTTTACCTTATATACTTTCTTTTGTTTTTTGGCACATTTTTGTTGCCTGATTTTTATCTGCTTATGATTTGATTTCCATTCCTGCTTGATGCCGATATGCTTCTGCTAAACTAAGCAGAGAAGTCATCTTAGACGTATTCTCCTCATGTTTCAAAACTTTTACTACTTTTGGATCTTGTGAGGTCAGCAGATATGTATGCAGTCCCACAATTACAGATGTATACATGTAATCAATTTCAAGGAGGCCCATACCTCCTTCAGAACGCAGAATATATAATCTTGGTATGCACTCATTTTTATAAATCATTTAATGTGCATGAAGCATCCATTTTATTTTCTTGTCCAACCTATCCAACACCTTTTGTGGACAGTCAATCACTCCAAAACTGTACGTTAGGACAGGAAGGGCAAATTAGTTTATAGCTTGGGCTTTATTTCTAGATGTCAGTGCTGTTTTCAATATTAATTTAAGTCTTCTAAAATATTCCTTACTAAGTTTTATTCACATTTGTTCATGTTTTATTGTTTATCCTTTATCCATTCCCAAATATTTATGCACTCCCTCTTGCTCAAGCTCTTTTTCTATCACATTCTTATCCCAAACTGATGTTTTCTCGGTGCTGCAGATTTCCTGCTTTACAGCTTGCTTTTGCACATTCATCAAGACTGAATGACATTCTTATATAATCTGAAAAAGATTTGACCACTTGCAGTTGTACTTTCAGTTCCTCATCTGATGAACTCTACAGTTTTAAATCATCTAAAGGTCAGCTCCCTGTGTTTTCTCCTGTCTACCTGATGAATCTGGGCATCTTGGGACAATGCAGCAATTGCCTCATGTACACAGATAACCCTCTCCTCCTACCACCCAACACTACAACCTGTGAGAGATGCACTTATATAGCCCATCTGGAAGCAAAGCTCTCTTCACCAAAGACTGGCCTAGACAGTCAAGAGGAGAAGGTAAACATTTGCACCACACCACACTCATCACATAGTCCCTCAAAACCTACACCACCAAAACACACACACAGAAGCACAAAACACACACCTACATTCGTGGAGGCTGTCAGTACAATTCTGCCCACACAACAGAGACCTCCAAAGCAGAAATGCAAGCAACCTCCACCCCCAGTACAACCCAAATGACACATAGCCTACATACTCAGTGTGCCACTCAACTACAGCCCATAAGACATAATGTACCCAACACTCTAGTCATAGGCGACTCTATAGTCAGGCACACTGATGTTCCACTCACCGGGCTAAACAAGGAAAAAGTTACTGTCAGCTGCCTGTCAGGTGCCAGGATCCGCCACATAATGCACGCACTCAGGTCACTTCACAACAAGTACAAATATGACTCTGTCATTGTCCATGTTGGTGTGAATGACCTGAGATGTACCTCCTTGGACAACATGAAAAGAGACATGGAGGAGCTCTCCGAACTTGTAGCCCAGGCCGGTATGACCCTAGCCTTGAGTAGCATCCTGCAATCACCCAAAATGACACCACAGTACAAGGACAAAATGAATGACTGACAATTGGCTAAGCTTCTGGTGTCATTCTAAGGGAATCCAGTATCTGTCTGCCTGGGATGACATGATCGACAGACCACGCTGCTTTGCCAGAGATGGCCTGCACCTGTTGCCCTTGGGATTCTGGATACTGGCAAAGGCTCTTGCCACCCCTATAGTGCCTTTTTTAGGCAAGGTTCAAATGACAAATTCACCACCGTAACAGGTACAAGCAAGCAACATCTGAGGGTAATGCTACTCAATGTTAGAAGTCTAAACTTCAAAATGCACTCACTCGAGGCACTCCTTAGAATGGGGAACATTGACATCTGTGCAGTGACAGAGACCTGGTTCAAAGCTCCAGAGAGCACCCCTGCATTACCAGGCTATAATTCATACCACACCTTTCGGCCACCAAACCCAGACCGAAACACTAAAGGTGGAGGCGTGTCCATATTCATTAAGGATATCCACACCTCCAAGCTAGTTGCTCAGCATAATGCATCCGAGATTATCCAAGTTCAACTAACTCTGGGCAAAACCGCAATCCAGATTGTAGCTTGCTACAGAACCCCCACCATGCCCCAGGATTCCCACTCCTCTTTTTTTGATAAACTGGAAAATATTAAGGTACAACCCAACACTCTAATAATGGGTGATTTCAACTACCCTACCATTAACTGGAAAAACTACTCATGTACCAACTCTTTTGCTCAACGTTTTCTGGAAATCATCAGTTCCAACGCCTTGGATCAACTTATCCACACCCCCACCAGGGGCAGCAATATCCTAGTCCTGGTCATCACCAACATGGGTGACTGGTGTTCCACACCAGAGGTCAGCTCCTCATTGGTCAGATCCGACCACAAGCTAATCACCCTAGACATCCACATCCCACTCCCACCCCACATTAGGAAAACAACCATAAAAAATTTCTCCAAAGCCAACTTCATGCTTCTTAAGACAGAAGTGGAAAACGTCACGACACCCATGCAGATGGACAATAGAGGTACGACTGCTGAATCCTACACAAATGCACTTTATAAGCACTTACACGGGTGCATGGATCGTGCTATCCCTAACAGAACCAAGATGCTATCCTCCAAAAAAAGGAAGCAAATCTGGTGGTCTTCTGCCATAAACAAACTCCACAACAGAAGAAAGAAACTGTTACAAAAAAGAGTAAAATCCCACAATTGGAGGAACTCTCTGGTCAGCCTCAGTAAGAAGCTGTGATCCCTCATAAAATCCTCCAAAACTAGTTATGAAAACAAAATTGCCACTGATTCTAATGACAACCACAAAGCATTCTATAGCTATGTCAAAAATCTCAATGACAACACACAGATCTGCTCTGAGTTACAGCACAGTGACACTAAATATGCAGAACCAACTGATATTGCCAACGTCCTGGCAGATAGGTTCAGTGATAAGTTTACCCCCCTCTCACCCCCTAAAGGGCCCATCTTTATACCAGAAGAATACAAAGTTCCTGTAATCAAGGCTGCACAGGTAAAAACCTCACTCTTCAAAGCCAAGAACACAGCATCCATGGGACCTGACAACATCCCAGGCTGCCTTCTACATGAACTACAGAATGAACTGGCACCCCACCTAAGTACCATATTCAATCATAGCCTCACCTCAGGCTTTGTGCCCATTGAATGGCGCACCACAACAGTTATCCCACTCCACAAAGGGGGGGGGCCACAACAGACCCCGGGAACTACTGCCCCATTAGCCTGACGAGCCTCATCTGCAAGGCCACGGAACGTGTCATCATGGAACTCATAAACAAAGACATTGGAGATCTCCAAACTCAGGACCCCACACAGTTTGGGTTTGTAAAAGGCACATCATGTCTTCTAAACCTGATAGACTTCTTTGAAGTAGTCACCAAAGCTATAGATGAGGGTAAGGTGGTTCACACAGCCTATTTTGATCTCGCCAAGGCGTTTGGCACCATCCCCCATGCTGGAATTATAGATAAACTCACTAAACTAGGTATAAATCCCTATGTCACAAGATGGGTTGCCAACTGGCTTACTGACAGAACCCACACCATGAAAGTAGCAGACTCCAAATCAGACTTCAGACCAGTGACAAGTGGAGTACCACAGGATTCAGTCCTGGGTCCTCTCCTGTTTGATATCTACTTCTCTGAAGTACAGGCTAACACAGAAGGTCTTTGGCTAATGAAGTTTGCAGATGACTGCAAACTAGGAGCCATAATCGAAACTCCTAACGATGTGGACATCCTACAAAAGGTCCTCACTGAGACTGATGCCTGGTGTCAAAGACATGGTCTCAAGCTCAATGCCAAAAAGTACATTGTCATCCCCTTTGGTAAAAACTCTGTACCCATGAACTACCACATAGGTGGTAGTCTACTTAACACTGAAAGTGTGATAAGAGACCTTGGGACACAGGGGGACAGTAGTCTCTCCTTTGATAATCACATCACCACAGTGGTCAGGAAATCCTCACGGCACACCTCATCACAAAAGGTTTCTCATCCAGAAAAAAAGAGGTCATTGTTCCCCTCTACTCATCACTCATTAGATCCATTATAGAGTACAACGCCCCTTTTGGTATGTACCTCACAAGACATCTACAACAACTGGAAAGACTGCAAAAATACCTCACAAAGAGGATTACTGGCCTCAAACAGATGCCTTCCGCAGACCGTCTCAAACAACTCCAGCTTTACTCTATTGCATATCGCCTACTCAGAGGCAGTCTCTGCCTAACATACAAAGCTATGTCAAACACACAGCTGTTGGACATGCTCCACTTAAAGAAATCCCAATCCCTCCAAGCTACACGCTCTTGGGACCTAAACCTTGTCACCACAATAAACAGAACATGCTGGAGGGATAGATTCCTGTCCCAGAGACTTCCCATACTCTGGAACAGACTACCTATCTATGTCAAACAGAGCTCCTCATTAACACTCTCCAAGAAAAATCTTGATGATTGGATGGGTAATAGGAAATTCACCCCAGGGATCACTTCTGTGGTTCTGCTTGACAGGGGCACAGGAAAATATTTTTCTTGGGTGGCAAAAGCCAGGGTACATTTTTAGCTAGGCTTGTATAAGCCCTAGGGCCAATAGCCTAGTACCTACCTATGAACCTATGAACCTATCAACCAAAAGATGAGACGTCTTTACACTTTGTTGTTTTCTGGGAGCCAGATTGTAGCCATGACCTAATCTGTTAAGTAGACAGCTTAATGGGTTAAGGGCAAGACAAAAGAGCAGTGGTGACAGAAAGTCACCCTGGAATATCCCCCTTTGAATTTTTATCTCTGGAATAATAATTTGTCCTTCATCATGGCTTAACTGCAAAGTGGTTTGCCACTGTTTCATGGTCACTGTAATGTAATCGATCAGTGTAGGGTGTATTTTATATATTTTTAAGCACTCTTTTATCCATGAATGTTGGATACTGTCAAATGTTTTTTGCAGTCTGCCCGTGCCATACTTAGATTATTCCCCTTTTTACAGTTCTCCATTACTTTATTTAACCCCAAATGATCCTTTGTTCCATATGACTTTTTTTAATTACCTTTTTGTTCTACTGCCATAATTGAGTTTTCTTCTAAATGACTATAAACTCTGTCAGCATTAATTCTAGCATATAGTTTATATGTCAGAGGCAACTTATTGGTCTATAGTTTTTTAGGATAGCTTGAAGGTTCATTCTTAAGGAGGAGTAGTGTTTTTCCTGTTGTTAACCAGGTTGGCGTCTGTTCAGGGTGCACATATTAATAGTCTTACTCATGGCTAAATCTTCATGCAAAGATGTTAATACTTTTAGCCAGAAGTTAGGTGCTGGATGTAAGTATTATTTGCATGGAGATGATGATGAAAGTGGTGTTTGCTACCATATACTGCATAACAGCAGTCAGTACTGTATCCCTAGGTTCAGTGTCTTCATGGAGATTCTGGCAAAGCTGACTGATATCCTGATGAATGCCATGTTATACAGAAATCAGATCAATGTTGGACTGTGTTGTGCAGACTGTGGCTGGATAATAGACCCCAACACATCTACCATTCATTCTTGAGTGCTTCCCACATGTTGGGGGCTATCTGTGTCATGTTATTGTACTGTCACATTGTTGAGGATGCACGTTGATGAATATACCCACATCAGATGCAGTGTATTCATCTATAACCTCAGCTGCAGTGGGAGCTTCACTCATTCTTGGAGCAACAATGGACCCCTCCCCAACTGGGAACAATGAGTGCTCTGACTTTACAATTTCAGGTTCGTTAATGGGTCAGGCCACAACTTCACCCTATACTGTGGGTAGATGCACACCTAGGATGGAAACAGGCATTACTACACTGTAATTTCCCTGCAAGTCAGGTGTCTATATCTTATCATCATTGTCATCCTTATATGGGTGCCAACATTAGACTGTTGTTTTTCCCCAGCTTCTACAAGTGTTGCTGTAGCAATGCTCCACCTTCTGAGTACACAACAAGATACACACCAGAGAGAACATGTACCTGTACTACAGCTGTGTCCTGTGGCATGCAGGCTAACGGTATCCAACTGATACATACTGTACAATACTAACCCATTTCTGCTGCCATCCTGATGTGGCTGGATATCTGAGGATCTATAGCAAGTCATAAGCAAAATAACAGCTTTTATATGCCTTTATATGCAATGATGCTTACAGAAATCTTTTATATGACTAACTAGCCTGATACATACTCCACCAAGATAGATAGAGACAAGTCCATCTTGATGCCAGTGTGCACTTCTCTGGGGAGACTCTTAATGCCATTGTTCTGCAAAGCACTTAAAGCTCCTCTGACCATGTCAGCCTGCTGCATCTTGGTGGCTCCCACTGATGTTGACCTCTCAACTTGTACAGAATATGCCTTTGCCTTGGCATAGACTAGAATATTAGTTAACGTGTATGGTACTACACTAATGCATATTTGTGGCTTCTCCCCTACATTTATGTCATGGACCATTATCTGCTGCACCTGGATCAATAAAAGCTTGTCAGCACCTCCATCTCCTCAGCAGGCACTTCCCATGTGTTTTAAGTGCATGTAGCAGGATAACATTTTCAGCAATATTAACCAGTCTCTGCCATCCACCTTTCTTCCAAACATGCAGACATCCATGGATGCATGATACAGAACTAGAGACTGCATACTAGGCTGGTAAAAATGGAAACCACAGATAAAGGTGTATCATAGTACAGTTCAAACAACTGATACAAGGTTTCGCTAAAAGAAAAATACCATATAACATGGGAAAGTAGCTAAATGACCAACAGAGATAAAATAGCAAGAGGTTACTCTGAATGCATTTAATAAATGCAAACTTAGTAGAAAAAAAATATATAAATGATTCTGTCTCACAAAATATCACAACAGACAGGAGACTTTATCAGACTGATGTGATATTTTGTGAGATGAAAGCACTTACCAGTTATATATATTTTTTGTACCGAGTTTGCATTTATTAAATTTATTCAGAGTAACATCCTGGATTTTTATTTTTGTTGGTCATTCAGACATTTTCCTTGTTTTATTTATTGTTTCTTATGGTGTTGTATATAGTCAAAGTGACAGTTATGATGGTATGCCATACTATGGCTGTAAGATAATTATGGAATACATACCACAAGTGTGTTTGCCTTACACTGATACATATACATTCCCTACAAGGCTAATCCATTCTATTAGGACATAAGGTACATATTGGTAAGGCAGTCATCCCAGCTGCAAATTAGGGAACAGATTGTGAAACACCATTGACACAGCTGTACCTTAGTACAGTGTGATGGGAATACACATTTGCAGAGGAATAGCTAGGGTGGGACAAAGGGGACCCCCGATGTGTATGGTGTCAGTGGGTGTGATCAGAAGATACTGATTGTAAGGTAGAGCACTGCAGGCTTTCAGAAATGAATGCTAATATTACATTAGCAGTCAGGGCTGAAGTGCTTCAGCACTCTGTGTGTGGTAGTTAGCTGTAGTAAGGCACTTAGCTGTAGTAAGGCACCTGTTACACCTGTAGAGAGTGTATAAAGTGACTTACTACAGTTAAAGTTTTTTTTTTTGCTCCTTAACTTGGAAAGCTGAAAAAGCTGAAGGCACCAAATCAGGGTCCTGCACAAGATGCCAGAAAAGCCATACATAGCTGTGCACATTTGGAGGTGTAGGAACGCCACAGTCAACACCACAGACTACTCTATAGATTATACAGTTCATAGCCTCATCTAGTCACCACTCCCACAAGAGGGGAAAACATACTTGACCTAATCATCACCAACATGGGGACTCTATGCTCCATACCAGAGGTATACCCCTCATTGGTAAGATCGGACCATAAATTAATCTCACTGGATATCCACATCCCGACCCCACCCCCAGCCCAGAAAACCACAGTAAAAAACCTCTCAAAAGCGAACTTCACACTTCTCAAAACTGAGGTGGAATCCTTCAAGGCCCTCGGGCAAGTGGAAACTACGGCCCAAACTGCAGAATCCTATATAAATGCATTCTATGGACACCTCCAGGAATGCATGGATCAAAACCAAGACCCAATCTTCCAAAGGTAGGCGTCCAGTCTGGTGGACCCCAGCCATAAATAAGCTGTACAATAGAAGGAGGAAGCTACTACATGATAAAGCAAAATCCCTAAAAGGGAAGGTATCTCTGATCAGTACTAGCAAAAAACTATGATCCCTCATAAAATCCTCCAAAGCCAGCTTTGAGAGAAAAATTGCACAGGAAACTAAAGATAATCACAAGACCTTCTTCAGTTATGTTAGGAACCTGGGATGCAACTCCCAGATATGTTCAGAGTTGATCCAAAATGACAAAAAATACACGGAACCTACGGACATTGCCAACAACCTGGCAGGCAGGTTCAGTGCAAACTCCCCCCCCCAAAAGAGCAAATATCTATCCCAGCAGAGTGCTGCCTCCCTAACATCTCAGATGCTCAGGTGAAAGCCGCCCTCTCCAAAGCCAAAAACACAGCATCAGTGGGACCAGATGGTGTCCCGAGTTGCATCCTACATGAACTCCAAGAAGAACTAAACCCTCACGTAAAGCTGCTGTACAATCTCAGCCTTACTACAGGATATGTGCCCAAAGAATGGCGTACAGCAACAGTGGTCCCACTCCACAAAGGTGGTGCTTCTACGGACCCCAGAAACTATCGCCCCATAAGCCTGACTAGCCTAGTCTGCAAAGCTATGGAGAGGATCATCATGGAACTCATAAACAAAGACATTGGGGACCTACAGACACTAGATCCTACCCAATTCGGCTTTGTTAAGGGCAAATCCTGCTCTTGAACCTGGTCAACTTCTTTGAAACAGTCACCAAGGCCATAGATGAAGGGAAGGTAGTCCACACAGCCTACTTGGATCTCGCAAAAGCATTCGACACAATACCCCACTCGGGCATCATAGATAAGCTATCCAGCTTAAATATAAACCCCTATGTCACTAGGTGGGTTGCAAACTGGCTCAAAGACAGAACCCACAGAGTCAGAATTGCTGGAACCACGTCAGACTCGAAACCAGTCACAAGTGGTGTCCCACAAGGCTCAGTCCTGGGACCTCTCTTGTTCGGTGTATATTTTTCTGAGGTACAGGCTAACACAGGAGGACTGTGGCTGACCAAGTTCGCAGATGACTGCAAACTGGGCGCCATAATCAACTCTCCAGCTGACATGAGCATCCTTCAAAAGGGTCTCACAGAGACAGAAAACTGGTGCCACAGCCATGGCCTAAAGCTAAACGTCAAAAAATGTATAGTCATACCATTTGGCAAAAACAAAGTGCCCACAAATTACCACATAGGTGGTAACCCACTAAGTACGGAGGAAGTAATTAGGGACCTGGGGACCCAAGTCGATAGTAATCTCTCCTTCGACAACCACATTGCCAAAGTGGTTAGAAAGACCTTCTATATAGCCCACCTTATCATGAAAGGATTCACATCTAGATCAAAAGAGGTCATCGTGCCCCTTTATTCATCCCTCATCAGGCCCATAATAGAATACAATGCCCCATTTGGGATGTACCTTACCCGACACCTGCAGCAACTAGAAAGACCCCAAAAGTACCTCACAAAGAGGATCAAGGGACTCAAACAGATGCCATATGCTGCTCGGTTAAAGAAACTCCAGCTCTACTCAGTTGCATACTGCCTACTTAGAGGCGATCTATGCCAGACGTATAAAGCTATGTCCAACCAGGAATTAATGGGCATGTTCCACCTCAGAAAATCCAAATCTCTTAGAGCTACGCGCTTGAGGGACTTGAACCTCAGAACAGAAATAAATAGGACATGCTGGAGGGACAGATTCATAACCCAGAGGCTCCCTTCGCTCTGGAATAAAATCACAGTACATGTTAGGCAGAGCCCCTCACTAACTCTCTTCAAGAGGAATCTTGACGAGTGGATGGGAGATTGTAGGTTTACCCTGGGGATTACTTCTGTGTCACTACTAGACAGAGGCACAGTATACTAACCTTAAAAAGGGCACAGGAAACTCAATTCAAAGGGTGGTGAAAGCCAAACACACTCTGGATAGGCTTATAAATGCCCTAGGGCAGATAGCCTAGTATGAACCTATGAACCTAACCTATGTAGTGACAGGCATGCCCAGGGACAGGATGTCCTGATATCATGGTTTGCCTTGTTGCCAGTATAAGCTATGTACAATATAGTCATGCATATGTAAATATTCCCATTCCTAGCCTTATGTGATAGGAGTTCCTATCCAAGGGCGCATATTTTTATGAAGGCAGACAAGAATATTTTAACCATCTCAGAAGTGCTTATGGGTGCTGCTGCCCAAATATCCAATACAGTTTCTAAAACTTTCATGACTTATCATACAAAATGATAGTGTAACTCTAAAACAATTCAGATGTTTACTTTTTTGCGTGACACATGGGCAAACCAGGCCAGGCTGCATCAATGTCTATAAATTGCTTTTATTTAGTTACCATGCCTCAGTGACATAAATTACAGATTGTTGTTTATACTTACCACAAGCAACTCATGGCTGCAAGCCCATACTGGAGGCTGCAGGAGTATGTACAACATGCTACTTTGCAGGTACATATTGCACTGTCTAGAATTTAGAAACCATGTTGTGGGCATGGTTCACATGCTACCATTTTATTTCTCTTGAGTATGATACTTGAAAGACTATGGCATCTTCCACTGGTGCCTGTTGGACATCACCTGCATGGTGCATGAAGGAGAATAAGGTTATACTCTATTGTCTTTACAGTCAGTTAATATAGTGGTTATAGGACTCTGTCATGGTCACTTCAAAAAATGTAGAGGCCTGGTATGTCCTAGATGTGATGCTGATTTTAGCCACATTTTTATCACATCAATGTTTGTCACCTCTTTTGATTATTTACCACTGTCTTACCTTCTTGATTGTCACAGGTCTTCTCTCATGCAGTCCATCCATTTCTTTGCTGGACTTCCTTGTTTCCTCTTGCCTTCTTCCGGTGTCTCCCAAATCTGCATCAAATCATCCTTTGCTTTCCTGCACTTGTGCCCAAACCACTGTAATCTGTTATATTTAACCTTCTCTGTAAGTCGAGCTACTTTGTCTTCTGCTCTGATGCCATCATTTCTTCATTTTTCCACAATGTCCATCCTGCCATGAAACTCTGGTACTTCATCTCCATCACCTGTAGCTTCCTCAGTTGCTCTGCAGTCAATGCCCAAATTTCTGTACCAAACAGTAGTACTGGTTGCATCACTGTTTTGTGCTTAGTACTTTTTTCTTTCTTTGGCATTCTTCTGCCACATACTACCCTTAACACTTTGTGCCAGTTGAAACGTAAAAACACACAGTCCACTGGTCGGCACAATAAAGGTGTATCCTCCACAAACCACGCTTCAAAAATATGTTAGAACTGGATAATAATTTTAATGTAGACGAACACCAACAGCAAACAGTACAGCAAACATAGATTGAGCGCGCTTTCATCTCTACGTAAGAGACTTCATCAGAATCAATGTAAAATGTTAATTGATGCATTTATATACTTTTTGTTGGGTATTAAAACCTTAGCAACAAATTGAAAACAATTAATGTTTCAATCAAAATGAATGAAATTACACTTGGGTGCCTACTTTAACCATTTCAAAGCTGTTTAGAAATACATACATACAATTCATTCATAGCCAACTGATATTCAATAAAAATAGGTATTGTCACCATTGCAGTGTAATAGTGCTGGATAAAAAATATATATAATAAATAAAAAATATGTCAGTATAAGTATATATGCAGGCATCACTTATGAATGGATCTGATAACTACCTTCTTTATATTTTTGTCTTTGTCTCACAACCTGATATAGTTTCTTTATGCCATCTGCTGAGTCATTTCCCAGAAGTTTGTAGATGCCCTGGTCTTTGCTATTGTGACTAATCTCCTAGCTTCTTTCTTAGCCAAACAGTATTCCTTCTTAGCCCATCCACCTTTTCTCTCCCATCTTGTTCCTGCATTCCTTTCTATTGATAACTACCTGGATATCTTCATTCTACCGCCCACTGTCCTTATGTCCCTTATTTCCGTACCTGGCTCAGCTGCTTATCTGTCTAATTGTCAGTGCTATTAATTTTCCTGTATTATCATAGCCTACACCATGCTGTGCTCTGAGATCTTGGCAGTGCACCTTTACAGTTAAACTCTTTTCCGTCACCCCAGTATCCGACATTACTCTATAGTAGCACATATCATTCCTGTTTTGACCTTGCCATGCTTTTTACTGTAGAACACAAGTACTTTGTTCTGAGTAGTCAGACATCCTAAAGTGCAGTTTGAATACTCTTATTGCACAGTGTTTTCCATTGCTTGGTGAACGGCTGGTAATCCAATTGCTCTTCCTTAGCAACTCTGTCAAAAGATGGCAGCAGCAGCAGCACTGTGCATGCACATGCTTACTGACTCCTGCTGACATGGGAAATGTAGTTCTTCTGTGATTGTCTATAAAAGGTATAACCCCCTTTTCATGTTAGTGCCACTCTGTAATTATTTCAGTGTTTGTAAAATCACAATACATCAAATTGTTTTTCTACATTTTACCCCATTGCTGCACAGCCCACATTTCTTGTAGGTATTGCAGTACATTTACATTTTTTCTGATATGTATATATATATATATATATATATATATATATATATATATATATATATATATATATATGGTTCCCTATGAAACCATCGAAGTTACACTACATCGAAAATGAGAAGATCGGGACTTCTATATTGAAATTGCAAACCATCGAAAACGGAAATCGTCGACTTCCAAAGCGTCGAAATGGAATGTCACAGCACTGGTGTATGTTTAACGCGACCCGGTAAGTGCGACAGTGACGGAGGTGGGAGTGGTCAGGTAAGTGAGTTAGGGTTAGGGTGCAGGTAGGTGAAGTGTGCGTTAGTGTCGGAGCTTGGGCTAGGGGTGGGTAAGTGAGTTAAGGTTAGGGTGCAGGTAGGTGAAGTGTGCGATAGTGTCGGAGCTTGGGCTAGGGGTGGGTAAGTGAGTTAGGGTTAGGGTGCAGGTAGGTGAAGTGTGCGATAGTGTCGGACCTTAGGGTTAGGGTTTGGGTCAGGGCTAGTGTGTATTCTATGTAGTGTAGTGTGTTGTTTACGTTCCGTGTGTCGGTGTTATGGTGTTCGGTGTTTTAAATGTCGACGATTTCTGTTTTCGCTGTTATGTACTTTCGATGGTCTAGTCTCAATGTAGTCATTCTTGATGTAGTGTAACTTCGATGGTTTCATAGGGAACCATATATATATATATATATATATATATATATATATATATATATATATATATACAATTCAAAGTTTACGTATGCTGCACTGAGTCATGCTTATGTATGTATTATATGTGCAGATATATACATGTTCATAGGTTCATAGGAGGTTCCTAAAGCCTTTACAAGCCTAGCCATGTTAATCCCAAGTAGCCCATTTGTTCTTTTTGGGTAGTTTGCAGAACAAATTTATGAACAGTGTGGGTCTGTCATCATCACGGGCTACCCTTGTCCATGAGGGACATGGGTGCCACCCCAGGGGCAAAGTTGTGGTCTCCCATCCAATTATCCAGGTTGTATTTAAATAGGGTCAGTGAGGAGTTCTGTTTTATGTCAATAGGAAGTCTATTCCAGAGATGTGGCAGTCTCTGGGAGACATATCCGTCTCTCTAGAATGTTCTGTTAATGTCACAAGCTAGGCTGAGATCCCTAGAGCGAGTGACTGTTGTGCCATTTGACTTTCAGATAAAACTAATGAGGGCTGAGGGAATCAAACCCTGTACCACAAGAACCATACCTCACAACCTTAGTTCTCTCACCAATGATGACTGATTACAATTTGAAAATATTTAGCTGATACTGTTGGTATGATTTAGTTTCTGTACGCTACATTTTTACGTCTTTCACTTTCTGTAAGAGTACTCTTGTTCTGTGTATTTTTACCCTTTAGGAGGACCCCTGGGTGTAGGTCCTGGTCACCTGTCTAGCTAACAATGTTGGCTGTGGGCATTCTGCCCCCGGCCAGAAGCAAGCTAAGAAGCCTGGTATTAGCCATCCCTAATTTGTTTTATTCTTGTCGGAGTTGTGCATTCCAAAGTATAACATCTACAGTTTTACAAGTATTATAGTGCTATACTCTTTAACTTTCCTGCATTACAGGAGAGTATAGCACTCTCTACCCAGATATCTTAGCTTTCCACCTTTATAGTTAAAGTCCTTTTCCTCTGCTTGCACCTGACATTACCTTATTCTGCAGCAGCATGTGTTTGGTGCTTTACAGGCCATTACTGTACAACACAGTTGCTGCATTCTGAGTACCCAGATGCCCCAAAGTGCAATTTGTATGAATGTTTATTGAACCATGTTTCTCTGCTCAGTCAGTGTCAGTATTTCATTCTGCTGCTTCCTTGCAGACATTTAGCTAGAGGGCAGCAGCATTCTGTATGCTCATGCTGATTAATTCCTGTTCACGTGGGTGGCATGGTGTACTTTTCTCCCTATCGTTACATCCCAGACACCCCACCTCTTTACCTCTATAAGACTACAACCACTTTCACTACTTTTAAATTAATTCCTCCCAATTAAATCATCTTACTTACTTCCTATAGCCAAATCTTTGCAACCAGACTACATTATTCAAATTTATTCTGCTTCTACTAAAGGCAAACTGAAACTTAAAACAGAAAACCATATCTAATTAAGTTTAATAACAGGAAACAAAGAAATGGAAGACATGCAAGAAAATAAATCCATCATCACTTCACAAAATATTCCTTCCTCTATAAACTATTACCAAACCAAGTTTAAATATAATAAGTCATTATCACCAATCTACTTCCTATTCCTCTTTAAAGTTTAACACTCTTAGAAATCAGCAATGACAGGCAATCGATTCCCCCATCCTCATCATATTACTGCCCTTTAGACATGCATAATATAAATCTAATGGTCAACCAACCATTAGCATCAACTTATCTACACTACTGCTTCCACGCTTCTGCAGAGCCTGGCCTTCATAAAGATCCACTGCCTTCTTCACAATTTTCTTAAACTTTTCAATCCCAGGTGTACTTTATAATCTCAAATTCCTGAGCTATTCGTATTTCTTCCACAAGCAATAAAAAAAAAGTAAATACACACTATTTCTTAAATTTCAAAATTGCATATTAAAATGTGCTCATCTTATCCTTTACTTCCACCTCACAGGAAATATAGAATACAATCCAGCATCCTCTTGCAACCCTGCTACTAAAAGATAACTCTTCCTATAATCCCCTAAAATGTTGTCTATCCAGTGTTGACAGTATAAACAGCTACAACAGAGTCCTAGCTTAAATATGACACACCAGCTCTCCATTTCCACTGTCCAAGTTATAACTATATATTCATCAATATATCAGTGAAACAAATAGGTGGAGGCACAGTGTTAATTCATAAAGCAAGCCTTCACTTAAGATTTATGTTGCCAAACTACAGCTATGTCAGACTTCAACCAAACTGGCTAATAGCAAGCCTTCCCGTGCAAAAAGAGGCCTGTTTTACCTTGCAATAGTCTACTTCATCCATCATCATAAAAAATAAATAAAATAAAATAAAATAAACTTGAACTACCTTATTTCCACCCTTTAAGCCTCAATGTCAAACTGTGAGGAGATGATTGCACTAGGTGACTCTGACCTTGATCTAATAAATACAATAAATATACTTTGATGAATGGATCTCAGATAAAGCTTGGGACAACCACTTATGGATCTAATCAGACGGAAGCTAAAATATACAATCATTCAATTTTAGATCTCTGCATTACTAACATCCCCAACAAAACCTCTCCACTTTCAATACAGCACAACTAAACTAAAAAAGACTTCTCCAAAGCATATTATGACCTCTTACAGGATGGTATTAATAGCTTCACTGCACCTCTTCCTTCAGATGGAACTGGCAACTATGCCAAGTTCTACAAAAATGCTTTATACAAATACCTGAACAACTGCATTGACTTGGCCGTACCTGATAGAACCAAAGCAAGCTCCCCAGGGAAGAGCAAACCTGTCTGGAGGACAACTGCCATTAACAGGCTTTACAATAAGGGGAAGAAATTGCTAAGAGTAAGAGGGAGTGTTCCCCAGACTGGAAATACTTCCTCCTCAGCTTAAACAAGCAAATAAGACTCCTTGTGAAGGCCTCAAAAAATAACCATGATTCCAAATTAGCTTCCTCAACTAAGGACAACCATTAAGCATTCTTTAATTACATCTGTAACCTAAAGGAAAGGCTCAGATTTGTGCTGAAGTAGTGCTTAATGATATCACATATACCGAGCCTGTGGACATTGTTAACCTATTAGCTGACAGGTTCTGTGAAAACTTCACTCCCCTTTCCCTGCCACATTTATCCCAAGACATCACAACCACCTGTCTTCTAGCCCGTATCTCTAAAGAACAGGTTGTGAACACCTTCTATAAGGTCAAAAACACAGCCTCCATAGGATCTGATAACATCCCAGGATGTGTCCTGCATGGGCTCAAAACAAAAATTAGCAATGTCATTGAGTACTCTTTTAATCATAGTCTAAGCACTGGCTTCATCCCAGCTAAATGGAAAAAGGCCACAGTTATCTCCTTGTACAAAGGTGGTGCTTCCACTGACCCCAGTAACTATAGACCTATTAGCTAGACTAGCCTTATCTGCAAGGCCATGGAAAGAATCATCATGGACGTTATCAACAAAGACATCGGTAACCTCAAAACACTTGACCCTACTCAATTTGGATTTGTCAAAGGGAGATCATGCCTGTTAAACCTGGTGGACGTCTTCGGGAGTTTATGCCTGTTAAACCTGGTGGACTTCATGAAACTCTCCAAGGCCCTTGTTGAGGGAAAGTCTGTGCATAAAGCCTATCTAGACGTAGCCAAGGCTTTTTACGCTACCCCCTACTCAAGCATAATTGACAAACTCACCCAGTTAGGTATTAATCCATACTGATAGAACCCATATAGTCAAACTAGGGGAATCCACCTCCAACAGCAGACTTGTAACCAGTGGTGTTCCACAGGGATCAGTCCTGGGACTTCTGCTGTATGGAATCTATTTCTCCGAATTGCAAGATAAAACTAAAGGTCTGTGGCTGACAAAGTTTACTGATGACTGCAAACTGGGAGTGGTCATAGAATCTCCAAATGATGCCAACATCCTACAAGAGGGTCTTAAACAAGCAAATGACTAATGCCAAAGTCATGGCCTTAAACTTAGTGCTAAAAGATGCATTATCAGCCCTTTCAGTAAGAATGGTGTTCCTACTAACTACCACATCAATCACAACACCGTATGTACGCACTCAGTGGTGAGAGACCCGGACACACAAGTCGACAGCATCCTTACCTTTGATCACCATGTCCCCACAGTGGTAAGAAGGGTTTTCTGTATTGCTCATCTCATAAGTAAGGACATTGCCCCCAGAAAAAAAAAAGTTATAACCTCCCTATACTCTTCCCTCATCAGGCCAGTAATTGAGTACAATGCTCCTTTTGGTATGTACCTTCCCAAGCACCTGCAGCAATTGGAGCGACTACAAAGATTCCTCACAAGGAAAATTCAAGGTCTTCTGTTCTATGAGGACCATCTGAAATCACTATCACTTTATTCTGTTATATACAGACTGCTCAGAGGCAATCTCTGCCTTGCATATAAGGCAATCTTTGACCCTGCTTTATTGAAAATGCTGCATATCCGTAAGCCAGATGATACACAGGTTATGCTCTCTAATGGCCTTAGCCTGGTATGTGACATTAATAGAACCTACTGGGGGACAGATTTGTTTCCCAGAGGTTACCACAACTTTGAAACAGACTCCCACTTCATGTCAAGCAGAGCACCTCATTGGCCCTCTTCAAATGCAGTCTGGATGATTGGATGGGTAACAGTAGGTTTACCTCAGGGGTTCCACCTATATCCCTCTTGGACAATGGTGATAGGTGCTGATTGTGGAAATAAGGGTAAAACTTGGCTAGGCTTATAAGGGGCCTGCATTCATTAGCCTAGTAACCTCCTATGATCCATAGTAATTGGTCTTTTCCCCATTTCTCTTCTCTGCCTATATTAACAAACTTCTAAATTACTTCATTATCCTTCTCATAATTCTGTGTGCAGTTCAAATAGTAATCTTCATGTCAGCAAAATCACAAGTAGACATAAAGGCTCAACTTGAAAATTATGTCATTTGTGGCAAACTGGCTTAGCTCAGGAAAACCCAACCTTAGTTCTGAAAAAAAGTTATGTTCCTCTCTGCTTTCTCAAGCATTCTCTAATCTGACTCTCTTAGATAATAATAATAACCCCTTAGTAATTACAAGAGACTTTAAATACATTGGTGCATAGTTAGACCAAAAGCTAACATGACACTATCACATTCATCAAACCAAAATCTGAGATTCAGAAACTACTGCTCTGGTCCTGAAAAATTTCCCACTTCCTTCACTAGCTGCAGCATTAAGCAAGGGATTCTGCAGATAGACTATGGGGTGTCTATCCTAGCCACCTTCAATAAAAAACGTGTATAATATAATTAAAATAAAAATAATCTCTGCCACTACATTACTATTTCCCCTTAAAAAGAGCACCTCTGCTTCATTTTCAGAGAAACAAAGTAGATGCAGTTCAGCAGAAATCAAACATGCTGTTAGGACTACTACTACTATACCAAAGCCTTGACATAACCTAGGACTACAACTATACCAATGCCTTGACATAACCTAGGACTACTACTATACCAATGCCTTGACATAACCTATGACAAGTATTATACCAACACCTTGACATAACCTAGGACAAGTATTATACCAACACCTTGACATAACCTAGGACTAGTATTATACCAATGCCATGACATAACCTAGGACAAGTATTATACCAACACCTTGACATAACCTAGGACAAGTATTATACCAACACCATGACATAACCTAGGACAAGTATTATACCAACACTTTGACATAACGTAGCACTAGTATTATAGCAACGCATTGACATAACCTAAGACTACTACTATTCCAATACCATGACATAACCTAGGACTAGTATTATAATGCCTTGACATAAGCTAGGGCTACTACTATACCAATGCCTTGACATAACCTAGGACTAATATTATACCAACGCCTTGGCATAAGCTAGGACTACTACTATATCAATGCCTTGACATAACCTAGAACTACTACTATACCAATGCCATGACATAACCTAGGACTAGTATTATACCAATGCCTTGACATAAGCTAGGGCTACTACTATACCAATGCCTTGACATAACCTAGGACTAGTATTATACCAACGCCTTGACATAAGCTAGGACTACTACTATACCAATGCCTTGGCATAACATTGGACTAATATTATACCAAAGCCTTGACATCAGCTAGGACTAGTATTATACCAATGCCATGACATAACTTAGGACTAGTATTATACCAACTCCTTGACATAAGCTTGGACCACTACTATACCAATGCCTTGACATAACCTAGGACTAATATTATACCAATGCCTTGACATCAGCTAGGACTACTACTATAGCAATGCTTTGACATAACCTAGGACTACTACTGTACCAATGCCATGACATAACCTAGGACTAGTATTATACCAATGCCTTGACATAACCTAAGACTACTACTATACCAATGCCTTAACATACCCAAGCAGTACCACTATACTAATGCCTTGACATAACCTAGGACTACTACTATAGCAATGCCTTGACATAACCTTGGACTAATATTATACCAACGCCTTAACATAAGCTAGGACTACTACTATACCAATGCCATGACATAACCTAGGACTAGTATTATACCAGCGCTGTGACATAAGCTAAGACTACTACTATACCAATGCCATGACATAACCCAGGACTACTATTATACCAATATCTTGACATAACCTACTACTACTATAGCAACGCCTTGACATAACCTAGGACTGCTACTAGACCAATGCCTTGACATAACCTCATTTGCTGCATGTTGGCATAACCTCATTTCCACATGCAGCAGGACAACTCACTGTAAGAGTAGGGACTTGTCCTTTGTGAAGCCAGACAGAAAAAGTTTCTTCTCTAGTAAATACAGCTTCTCAGTGGTTAGATGCAAATCTAGGAATTCCATCCCAGGTTCATCAGGGAATTATAGACCTTTTATCAAATTTAGAATTAATCTGAAAACCGATTTGCAAAACATACTCAATTGTAAATGCTTCCAACAAAAAAAATAACATAAAATCCTCACTAATAACAAAAAACACAGACCTTACTTTAAGTTCTTGTAGTGAACCCACTCATCACAGCTAGCCTAAGTTTCAAATGTCCCTTGCAGTTGGATTGTCATGGGCAGCATAATAGCTCCCTTGTAAACAGTTACAAATGCTTTACTTCCCAGTCGGATACAACCATTACTCCCTCCTGCTTTGCCTTGCCAGTTCATCTTCTCAGTTGTCCTCATCTGTAATCTGTTCAAGTCTCTTTAACGGGTCTATATTAAATCAGTGAATGCTTAAAAAAGTGAATGCTTTTTTTTTTCAAAAAATTATTTATTAATTATATGAATAGCAAGACAATTAAAAGATTATACATAACAAGAAGGCATAAATGAACATATAACAATTCATCTAGTGATAACAACCTTCATGAGATTTTGATAAGTTATTTAGAAATAAAACATACACCATATGTACACTATATACAAGTTAGGCAACCTGAGGAAAAAAAAAAAAAAAAAAAAAAAAATTAACATTAACTATTTAATATGTTTAGAACCTTTTCTAACACAACCTTTCTAATAGCTTTTTTTTGGACATCCACCTAAGTATCTTTGAGCATCAATAAATTTAAAAGCCATTTCTGGAAAGTAACCCATTTTAATTTAGAACGATCAATCCAATTTTGTATTATATAAAGTTTTAGTAATGAGCAAATAAAAATGATAACATGAATATCAACTTTTGAAAGATGAATCAATGGAATATGTAGAATAGCAAATTCCCATGTCAACATGGATTTTTGATATCCCATTTTCTGCAGTCTGACTTTCAAAGATGTCCACAATCTGTGAGAAAAATGACAATACCATAGAATATGAAGGAGGTCTGCTTGGGGATGAGAACAGCATGAACACGAAGGGGACTTATTTGGGTTAAATTTGTTTAATTTGATTGGGGTAAAGTAGGCATCATTATTAATCATTAATTGTGTGTATGCTAATTTTTTAAAAGGGATAAATTCCTTAGTGTGTCTAATAGCCAGGACTTTCTGAGATTCTGACAATTGGGAATTATAATCCAACCAAACATTAGATAAAAGACAGTTGTGGTCCATCATTAAAGAATTAATTAATTTATATGAGTTTGAGAGCATTTTATCAGATGATGAAAGTATTTTGATAATCGTGTTAAGGTTTTTCAACTGTGAGTCTATGGGGACCAGAGATACAAATTTGTTTTTAATTATTGCGCTTAGTTGTGTAAGAATTGGTGAGTAATTCCAGTTTACTTTCAATAGCTTACGCCAGTCAGATAAAGGCAAGTCAAGATATTTCAAAACATCTCCTACTTTTAGATTTTTAATTAAAGGATAGTTTGTTAAGTTCAAAAGTTTATTGTCCAATAATATATTTGGGTTTAGATGAATTGGCTGAACATGGTGCGAGATCTTTTCTAGTTTACACATTTTGAGTAAGGTTTGGAAATCTCTAATCTTTTGTTTAAATACTGTAGATATATTTTTAATAAATAAACTATCCAGAGAGATAAAGGGAATAGCTTCAGGATTTAAATTATTAGAAATGACATAATTATACCATAATTTTATCCATAAAGAGTGATTTGGATAAGAAGTGTTATTGACTTTAGAGATAGTAAGAAGTTTATTGGATGAGACAATCAAATAATAGAGATAAAGATTAGGTAAACCCAAACCTCCCTTGTCCTTCGAAAATGCCAATCTAGAATAGAAAATTCTAACAGATTTAGGGAACCATATGAATTTTGCCAAAGCTTTATTTACAGACTCAAAAAAATTTTTTGAAATTATCTGATCAGATGATGAGAATTGGTAAAGAAATTTAGGCAGAATATTCATTTTAATAATGGCCACCCTTGAAAGAAATGAAAGGTTTAGATGCTTCCATCTGTCCATATCAGACAATATAGAGTTCCATAATTTATTAATATTATTTTGAAAGGAAGATTTATTATTGTGTTCTAAATTGATTCCTAAATATTTTATATTATAAGTAAACTGAAAATGATCGTCTGGAAACAAAAAAGATTTGTGTGCTAAATGATTTAAGGGGAAAATATGAGTTTTTGTAGAATTAAAAGATAGTTGGAAACCAAAGAAAAATAATCAATAGAATTCATTATTTTTCTGTAATCAGATAATGGAGTTTGAAAGTAGATTACTAAATCATCCGCAAAAGCAGAGAAATGAATATTAGTATTAAGAATTCTAGGGATGTTGTGAAAAGTATTTTGAGTAATAAACAATAGCAAAGGTTCTAAGTAAATGTTGAAAAGAAAAGGGGACAATGGACAACCCTGTCTTGTTCCTTTAGTGATCTTTATCGGAGCAGAAAATTGACCATTAATGTATAGTCTAGTAAACATATTCTTGTATAAAACTTTTAAAAATTTATAAAGAATAAGGGAATATTAAAACATAACATAGTTTGAAATAGAAAGTTCCAACATACTCTGTCAAAGGCATTTGATGCATCTATAATCAAAGCATATATAGGGTTTGGATTTTTCTTAATGAGATGAAGTATAGTCTCTAAAGATAGAGTATTATCCCAAGCATGTCTCTGAGACATAAAACCTGATTGAGCTGACGAGATAATTGAGGGTAAAATCCGTTTCAATCTGTTAGCCAGAATAGATGACAGAATCTTAATATCCACGTTAATTAAAGAAATGGGTCTATAATTTACTGGGTCAGATTTATCTTTATTATTTTTAGAATTAGAATGGTTTTGGATGTGTTCCAATGAATATCTGAGATATCATTAACTCTTATATGATTGTAAACTTTAAATAGAAAGGGAAGAGCTACCAATTTGAAAGTTTTGAAAAATTCTGGAGTAAAACCATCAGGTCCCGGAGATTTACCCAATTTAAGATTATCTATTGAATCCGAGATTTCTTGTACCGATATAGGGGTAGAAAGTAGTTTTTGCTGATTATCATTAAGTTTAGGGAACTGCAAAGAGTCTAAAAAGAGTTTTGAGTGATTATCTTTAACAGAATTAGAAAAATCTGAATATAACTCAGTGTAAAGAGAGGTGAAAAGTTGAATAATCTCTTCATCAGTATTATATAATCTGTTATTATAAGATAAAGATGTAATATTTGGATTTCTGAAGTTAACTTTAATAATTCTCGCTAACAATTTAGATGGAACCTGGGCCCACTCTGAATATGAAGCAAGTAGCTTTTGTTCAGCTAAGGAGAGGTTATTTTGGTGAAGCAGAATTAAATCTTTCTGACAATCAAAAATTTGTTTTTCTAAAGTAGCATCATAGTTCAGACTAAGATGATTTTCCAACGAATAAATTCTTGATTTTAAGAATTCCTCTTTCTTAAAGTATTGTTTTTTGAAAAAAGCAGCTTTACTAATAAATAAACCTCTTAATCTTGCTTTACATGCAGCCCATTGTATGTCATAAGGAATGTCTGATGATTCAAGACTATTCACCACTTCATTTAGGATTTCTGAAGCTTGTTTGCAAATATCTTCATTTGACAATAAGTTATTATTTAAGGTCCACTTATTAAACATAGTTTTATTTTTGATATTGGGTTTTATGTTCAATTTTAGTGAAATTCTTGAGTGATCCGAAAAGAATCTGGGTTCTGTAGTAAAGTCCACAATATATTTTGAAATATAATCTGAAATTAGAAAGAAGTCTAATCTGGACCACGAATGATAGCACTTAGAATAATAAGTATATATATCATTCTTGTTTATATTTTTAACAGTCGGAGGGATCTATTAAATTATATTCTGTCATCAAATCATTTATAGCCAGAGTAGATTGAAGATTATAGGTGACAGTGGAGCGGAACGATCAATTACAGGGTTTATAACTGCATTCCAGTCACCACCCACTATAATATGATGATCCTTATAGGATGCAAGAATATTGTAAATTTTAAAATGAACAAATGTTGTGAATTACATGGGCCATATAGATTTAAAATTAATAAGGGTTTGTCCAAACCAGCAATAGAAGCGTAAATAAGCACCACCTCCCTCATCATCAAATTTCTCATCAATAATATTCCCAATGAATTTTTGTTTAATGATTATAGCTACACCTCTGGAGTTAGATGAGTCACCTGAAGCTATAATCTTTTTGATCCATTTTTTTTTTAACTCTTTATTCCAATCAATACGTAAAATATGGGTCTCTTGAATAAAACAAATGTTAGCCTGTGATTTAAAGATCATATGAAATAATAGTGACTTTTTCGCTTTATCTTGAATGCCTCTAACATTCCAAGAATCTAAAATTATGTCAACAGGCATATTCTACAAGTATAATCATCACTGATGCTATAAAAGTGAACTCAAGGTGCAAATCCAACACAACATTAAAAAGAAGAAGAAAAAAAATAAAAGAAAAAACAGTCTTTAAGTATTCAAGCAAGTCATCAAATAACATTTGTTGAAAAAAAAAGAAAAAAGTTTTTTTAAGAACCATGAAATGTATAATAATAACCTTTATCCTAACCCTAGTGCCTATCCACCAATCCCCCTGTGATAAAGGAAGAGCAGAAGAACATGAAAAAAACATTGTAATTATAGATAATAATAACCTCAAGTTAGAATACAAATTACTCAAAGGAAGCCTAACATAACATAAAGTCCGAGTAATACTACAAAAAATATATACAAAATTAACTAATTTCAAGGCGTCCAACATGCTTAATCCCTACTTCTAATACTAATCTAAAGCTCCTATCCTTAAATTGAAATTTATAGTGATTAAATGTATTTCCTCAAGTATTTCAAGAGAAAGAGAAACAAGTAAATAATAAATAAATCACACTCTGCTTAACTAGAACACTCTATCATAAGAAGTAATACAATTAAAACTGAAAGATATGTAAGATAACATATATCATTATAACAAAACCAACTGGTAACATTATAATATAAGTAAATAAGCATAGCATTACTGAACTAAAGATAATAGTCATGCACTATCTACTGAACATTCTTTAGTACTTTAGTGATAATTTCATTAATCAACATGACCATTAGTATGATAAAAGCACTAATACCTGTAGAATGAGTATTTAGTTATAGTTCAAATAAAGCAAAAAACAACTACCAAGCAACCATATCTCAAAATGAAAAACAATTCAGTCTGGAGATGCATCTATTAACTAGATAATAATAGTACAGGAACTATTCAAAATGAAATATTATAAGCTGTAAAGTTTTAACACTAGTTAATATACATGAATAAAGTATAATTATATTATTAAATAGTAACTTAAACAGCATCATATATATTCGACTGAATGTACAACAATGTGCATACATATAATTTTAAATCTACTTTTTGAATATTTTACTAATGTCTCTGTTAGGTTATGTAGCCATACTATTCTTCTAAGCTATAGATGTAACATAGCAAAACAGCATGAAAAGACAAGGCTTTTAAAGTAAACATTTTGAACATCTAATTAAAACAGAAACAAGCAAGCTAAATGCAGTAAATCTAACATATATACATGTAGATTCAGCTAATCATATTAAAGATAGTTATTTCAAACCTTTCAAATAAGTAAAGGCTTTCTTAAACATAAACTACTAATCATAAATATCACATCCAGCCTCTGAGAAGAGAGAGAGCAGAGAATAGAAAGAACATGAAACTTTCATATGAACAGGTATACTTTGTAACATTTGTCAAATTAAACACTTCAGTATAATATAAAATATTGTATGAAAAAATATTCTGAATAGGAAAATATGTTCATTTCTTTACACATCCTTTAGAATTTTAATATATAAAACTAACCTGTTCATTTGTTTCCAGAAACATTTTCACTCTGCTTTATGAAAGTAGCAGCTTGCTTTGAAGTCATGCAGACACACTAAAAGTCACTGAATATATTATGTGACATGAATCTGTTTAAATTTAAAAAGCAACCTTCATTTATGAAGAGAAAACACTTTAAATAATAGCCAGATCTATTAAAAAGTTAGTGCTATTGAATACTTGTTGAAAACAAGCAGACTTGTGTATTTTAAAAAAGTGAATGCTGATTTATTGACTCTCTTTAAGTGAAAGCTTAAAATCCCGAACACTCAGAACAGAGATTTTTATTCCCAGGGAAAAAAAATTGCTGGGCCATTTTCGGGACTGCCATTTCCTCCACTGTGGTGCGATCTCGGAGTTGGTATAATTAAATAGGGGGTGTAAAGGAGGCAAATTCCCCCACATTATTTACTGTTTTAAAGTTTTTTTTTTTTTTGTGGAACAGCAATTTTTTCCTCTGGGAAAAAAATTGCTGTTCCGAGTGTTTGGGATTTTAAGTTTTCACTTAAAGTGGGTCGATAAATCAGCGTTCGCTTTTTTAAGCATTCGCTGATTTAACATAGACCCTCTTTAACCCATCTGTCTTTCATATCAAACTATCCACCTTCATATTTTATACTGCACATCAAGATTTTATATCTATCTTTCTTCTTAACAGCATTGCAATTATGAATATATTACAACCCCATATATCCACAATACTACTGGATTTGTACATTTTTTCATAATTATGTTATTTACACATGCATTACATAGCTCCATTTTACTTTCCCTGCATGTTTTATTTAATATATCAATTTTATCAAGCTGAGCCTGAAATTAGTCCTGCTGTGTCAATGTTCAATTCCAGTAAAGAAATGTATGTAAATCGAGCCATCCATCCACAAACCCTTTTTCCCATTTTGTATGTCAGGCTGGGGTGTTACTTCGTCATCTAGAGCCAAGGTCTACACCACTGGGTAGCTAAATAATTTAATAAAATAAATAAATGTGTGAGCTACTGCGTGTAGGTTCACTGTTAGGTGAAGATGATGGTCGCACCTAATGGAACATGCCAACTACATTTAATATGGGTTTCTGCACAGGCCTGTTGTAGACGGAGGTTATGCTGCATCATCTTATCATACATGTTTTCAGATCTTTTCAGGTTTGCTATTTGTTGCTGAAGCACCTACCAAGGGGAGAAAACGCTGAGAGAAGAAAAGGAGCCACTTTTGTGATTTTATGTATTTTCTTCTGATTTTTTATTAAGTTTTACTGCTTTGCCGCCTACTTTTTGGCATTTTCTGGCTTGCTAAAGTTTATATCTGTAACATGTAACAGTAACAGTACTTGGAACACCTCTAGGGCCTGTTTACTGCATTTCCTGTGTTGCACTTAATTTAAAATAGTTTTTTCTCTAAAAACTGCATTTTACCTGATTTTGGCCTAACACTCAAGTGTGGGGTCATTTATCGCACTGTTGTGATTATTTTGCTGCTTGTGTATCTCTGCTACCTTTAAACTACACCAAAAAGAAAAAAAAAAAAAAAAAAATCTTGCTTTTTTCCCACTTTCTGAAAGTTAAAAAAGTTCAGTTACAGATTTGCTGTTCTGAACTGTTTGGAAGTTTCTAGAAGGCCAGTGCTTGCTTGGGCTAAAGGGAAGTCTCTGTGTTCACCAGTGGGAGTGGTTAACAATGAACAGCCTGCCTGTCCCTGCAGGAGTGGTTACTACCTAGAAGCTGCAGTTTTATTGGCCATTTTGGATCAATTCTAAACTCCTTGATCTGTCTCTCCTAAAACCCGGCTGCCTCATGGTTTTGGCATCTTTTCAGGCTTGCTAGTTGTTGCTGAAGCACCTACCAAGGGGAGAAAATGCTGAGAGAAGAAAAGGAGCCACTTTTGTGATTTTAAGTATTTCCTTCTGAATTTTTGTTACGTTTTACTGCTTTACCGCCTACTTTTTGGCATTTTCCAGCTTGCTAAAGTTTATATCTGTAACAGTAACAGTACTTGGAATACATCTAGCGCCTGTTTACTGTATTTCCTGTGTTGCACTTAATTTAAAATCGTTTTTTTCTCTAAAAACTGCATTTTACCTGATTTTGGCCTAGCACTCAAGTGTGGGGTCATTTATTGCACTGTTGTGATTATTTTGCTGATTGTGTATCTCTGCTACCTTTAAACTACAACAAAAAGAAAAAAAAAATCTTACTTTTTCCCACTTTCTGAAAGTTAAGAAAGTCCAGTTACAGATTTTCTGTTCTGAACTGTTTGGAAGTTTCTAGAAGGCCAGTGCTTGCTTGGGCTAAAGGGAAGTCTCTGTGTTCACCAGTGGGAGTGGTTAACACTGAACAGCCTGCCTGTCCCTGGAGGAGTGGTTACTACTTAGAAGCTGTAGTTTTATTGGCCATTTTGGGTCAATTCTAAACTCCTTGATCTCTCTCTCTTAAAACCCTACAACTCTCTTTTTGCGCGGTTTTGTGCACTGAGCAGTGTCAGGCAATGCCACCTAAACAGGTTTAAAATATTCCAGGCTCCACAAAGTCTGTTCTTCACTTTTTCCCTAAGACTGTTCAAACTCTCAAAGTAATCACTCTATTCTCTTTCTAAAGCCGTGCACTTGCTCAGCTCTTATAAGGAAACACTAACTAACTAAAGCACTACACACTCCTTGACTTCTCATAAGAATTAGGCTCCCGACTCGTTCTTCCTGATCAAGTGAAAAATCAGTTCCCTTCCCTAATCTGATCAGTAAAAAAACAGTTCCCTATACTAATCCGGTATGTCCAAGGGTCAGTTTCAAGGTTACTCTCCAGTCCAGCTGGTAAATCTGGGAATTTTGAGGCAATGTTACAATTGCCTTATGTACCTGAACAACCCTCTCCTCCTTCCAACAAACTCTAATACATGTGAGAGATGCAGTTACACAGCCACACTGGAGGCAGAGCTCTCTCAACCCAAGACTGGCACAGTCAGTCAGGAGGAAAAGGTAACCACCCACACCACAAATCCAGTCTCACACAGACCTATTGCATCTGCATACCCAACACATAAACACACAAAAACATACTCGGAGGCTCTAAATAAAAATCTGCCTAAACAGCAAAGACCTCCTAAGCAGATATCCAAGCAACAGCCACCCCTCAACAATACCCACGGATCACATATCTCACAAAATCAGTGTGCCTCACAGTCACAGCCCTTAAGGCCAAACAACACACCAAATACACTTTTTATAGGGGACTCTATTGTCCAGCACACTGACATCCCGCTCACCAGACTGAACAAGGAGAAGGTCACTGTAAGCTGCCTGTCGGGTGCCAGGATCTGCCACATAATGCAAGCACTCAGGTCACTCCAAAGCAAGTACAAGTATGACTCCGTCATTGCCCATGCTGGTGTGAATGACCTGAGACGTACCTCCCTGGACTACATGAAAAGAGATATAGAGGAGCTCTCTGACCATGTAGCCCAGGCTGGTATGACCCTGACCTTGAGTAGCATCTTGCCCTCACCAAGAATGATGCCACAGTATAAAAACAAAATGATCAGTTTCAACAATTGGCTAAAGTATTGGTGTCATTCAAAGGGGATCCAGTGTCTGTCAGCCTGGGATGACATGCTCGACAAGCCACATTGCTTCACTAGGGATGGCTTGCACCTGTCACCCTTAGGCTTTTGTATACTGGCCAAGGCTCATGCCACCCCCATAGTGACCTTTTTAGGCAAGGCTCAAAGGACAAACCCACCTCCATAGACAACCCAAGGATAAAAAAACTAAAGGTAATGCTACTCAATGCCAGAAGTCTAAACCTCAAGATGCACGCACTCGAGGCTCTCCTCAGTATGGAGAAAATCAATGTCTGTGCAGTAACAGAAACCTGGTTCAAGGCTCCTGAGAGCACCCCAGCATTACCAGGTTATAACTCATACCATGCGTTTTGGAACCAAAACTCGGACCGAAGCACAAAAGGAGGGGGAGTATCTATATTCATCAAAGATACCTACACCTCCAGGTTAGTGGCACTGCACGAAGCATCGGAAACCATCCATGTGCAACTAACAGTGGGCAAAACTGCCTTTCAGTTTGTAGCCTGCTACAGAACACCCTCCCTATTACAGGAACCCCACTTGGCATTCCTGAGAACACTGGAGAATATGAAGGTCAATCCAAACACTATGTTACTGGGTGACTTCAACTACCCAAACATTGACTGGGAAAACTACTCAAGCCCAAACACCCTCGCCCAATGGTTCCTTGAATTTATAAACTCTAACGCAATGGAACAACTGGTCACTACTCCCACAAGAGGGAACAACATATTGGACCTGGTCATCACCAACATGGGGACTCTATGTTCCACACCAGAGGTAAACCCCTCATTGGTAAGATCAGACCATAAACAAATTTCCCTGGACATCCATATCCTGTCCCCACCCTCAGCCAAGGAAATCACTGTAAAGAATTTCTCAAAAGCCAACTTTGCACTTCTCAAGACTGAGGTGAAATCCTTCAAAGCCCCTGGGCCAGAGGATAATACAGCCCAATCCACAGAATCCTTTACAAATGCATTCTATGAGAACCTGCAGGAATTCATGGATCGTGCTATCCCAAATAAAACCAAGGCTCACAACTCCAAAAACAGGAGACCGGTCTGGTGGACCCCGGCCATAAATAAGCTATACAACAGAAGGAGGAAGCTACTACATGACAGAGCAAAATCCAAAAAAGGGAAGGCATTTCTGATCAGTATTAGCAAGAAACTTCGATCCCTCATAAAATCATCAAAGGCCAGTTCCGAAAGAAAAATTGCCCTAGACACTAAAGATAATCACAAGGCCTTCTTTAGTTATGTCTGGAACATGGGCGGAAACTCCCAGATATGCTCTGAATTGTTGCATAATGGTACAAAATATACCAAACCTACAGACATAGCCAACATCCTGGCAGACAGATTCAGTGCAAACTTCTACCCAAAGGAGCAAATGCCTATCCCAACTGAATGTAACCTCCCTGACATCACAGATGCACAGGTGAAAGCTGCCCTCTCCAAAGCAAAAAGCACAGCATCTATGGGACCGGACGGTGTCCCAGGCTGTGTCTTACATGAGCTCCAAGAAGAACTGAACCCTCACATTAAGTCACTGTTCAAACTTAGCCTTACTACAGGATATGTACCCAAAGAATGGCGTACAGCTACAGTGGTCCCACACCACAAAGGTGGTGCCACAACGGACCCCGGAAACTATCGCCCCATAAGCCTGACTAGTCTGGTCTGTAAAGCTATGGAGCGTATTGTCATGGAACTCATAAACAAAGACATTGGGAGCCTCCAGACACAGGACCCTACCCAATTCGGCTTTGTTAAGGGCAGATCTTGCCTCTTAAACCTAGTTGATTTCTTTGAAACAGTTACCAAAGCCATAGATGAGGGCAAGGTAGTCCACACAGCCTACCTGGATCTCGCAAAAGCCTTCGACACAATACCCCACTCGGGCATCATAAATAAGCTTACCAGCTTAAATATCAACCCCTATATCACAAGATGGGTTGCAAACTGGCTCAGAGATAGAACCCACATGGTCAGAATCGTAGGTGCCATGTCCAAATCCAAACCAGTTTCAAGTGACGTCCCACAGGGCTCAGTTCTGGGACCTCTCTTGTTCAGTATATACTTCTCTGAGGTTCAGGCTAACACAGGGGGATTATGGCTGACAAAGTTCGCAGATGACTGCAAACGGGGGGCCATAATTGAAACTCCAGCTGACACAAGCATCTTCCAAAAGGGTCTCACAGCGACGGATGTTTGGTGCCAGAGCCATGGCCTCAAGCTAAATGCTAAAAAGTGCATAGTCATCCCCTTTGGGAAAAACAAGGTGCCCACAAATTACCACATAGGTGGTAATCCATTAATCTGGAAGAAGTAATTAGAGATTTGGGGACCAACGTAGATAGTAATCTCTCCTTTGATAATCACGTTGCCAAAGTGGTTAGAAAGACCTTCTATATAGCCCACCTTATCATGAAAGGGTTCGCATCTAGATCAAGAGAGGTCATTGTGCCCCTCTACTCGTCACTCATCAGGCCCATAGTTTAATACAATGTCCCTTTTGGGATGTACCTTACCCAACACCTGCAGCAACTGGAGAGACCCCAAAAGTACCTCACCAAGAGGATCATGGGCTACAAACAGATGTCCTATGCAGCTCGACTAAAGAAACTCCAGCTCTACTCAGTTGCTTACCGCCTACTCAGAGGCAATCTATGCCTGACGTACAAAGCCATGTCAAACCCAGAATTAATGGACATGCTCCACCTCAAAAAATCCAAGTCCCTTAGAGTTACATGCTCCAGGGACCTAAACCTCAGCACAAAAATAAATAGGACATGCTGGAGGGACAGATTCATTTCCCAGAGGCTCCCCTCACTCTGGAATAGAATCCCAATTCATGTTAGACATAGCCCCTCGCTGACCCTCTTCTAGCGTAATCTGGATGCGTAGATGGGAAATCGCAAATTCACCCGTGGGATCTCTTCTGTGTCCCTGCTAGACAGAGGCACAGTAAACGAATCTTAAAAGGGTACCTTCTGTGACCTACTTTACAGAGGCACAGTAGGCTAATCTAATAGGGAGGTGGAAGCCAAATACACTCTGGATAGGCTTATAAATGCCCTAGGGCAGATAGCCTAGTATCTACCTATGAACCTATGAACCTATGTATACCACTTGATGTGTCATTGTTTATAACAGGGCCACATTTCTGTGTAAGAATGTTAACATATGTGCAGGAGACATGCACTTGCCTACTGTCTGTCATGCAGGTAATGGAACATATGTACAGGCATCTTACCTTATGCTTATAACAGTTCTCTCTTATGATCCTTTCTCTTTCACGACAAGCAGAATGGGATAGGAATGATGTCACTTACCATAGGAGACAGGAGAGGCTAGCAGTCATCCAGGGTTAGCTCTACTCACAAATGCTGGTGTGTTTTAAATGTACTCAGTTCATTGTCAGGATAATTCATTTTCTTTGTGTATCCTCACTGAAGGTTTGGATGACAGTTTTGTTCAGTAGTTACCTCAAATGTGACCTCCCCTGCTGAGACTATAGCTGAGGACAGTGAATCGTGCCTTGTTGGGGGAGTGGACCTTCATTATCAAGTAATCCTCACCATTGCCTGAGGTGACCTAAACACAGATGGACAAGGTGGTGCAGCCTGCAATGTTGAGGGCAGTGTGCAGGTATGTGGACCAGATGGACAGCCTCATTTAGCAAATAAATTTGCTTATCCAGCTAACTCTGACCATTAGGTAACTAAGGGAGAGTGGGGCCTATACCAGAGGATAGGCTGATGTGACAGCAGACAGAATGTTACAGTTCGTACTCTACCTTATCGTCAGCCATGCATGACACCTTCCACTTGTATCCTTTCCCACACCATCTACATTGTCAAAGCCTTATTTTCTATATTTTTCTGCCCTTTGTCTATGTCTGTGTCATGTCTCCTCATCTTACTGTGTGCACTTCCACCTCTGTTTGTCTGCCCCATTTAGTGACTTATCCCCACTCCTACCCTGCTTTTCTTATGCTTCCCATCTTCTCTTCTCTCTATATTAAGCTCAAAATAACCCTTTCTTCCATTTCTATTCATATGGACACTATGGGACTGAAGTTAAAACCTAATGGCTGTATAGTGCTATGTGGTGCATTGTGCCACCTTGCAGTCGGATATAGTAGCATGACAGCACAACCTCTACTTGCACTGCTCTGTTTTGGAATACGCCAGACTGTGCAGTGATGTTTTCAATTCTAGTGAGATCTATGCAGTGTGACATGTGGTCATCTGTGCAGTCTTGATTTCATTTCTAGCAAGATCTGTGCAATGTGGCATGAGATCACTTTGTGCAATCCTGATTTCAGTTCTTGTAAGATTTGTGTAAAGTGGCATGACGTCACTTTGTGGGGATCACGTTGTCAGTTCTTGTGAGAGGTCATTCTATGGACTGTGTCTTGCACTTCTGTGTATACATTTCGCTGTTTGGATATGTCTGTTTGCACAGTACCCCAGAGTGTGGCTGCCTACAGACAAGTGCTGCCTGTCTTACTTTGGATATTCGGGTATTGTCTGCATTGCCTTGCAGTTCCATCAAGCTTTGTAAGCATTGTGCAGTACACCTCTATGAATTCTGGCCTTTAGCATCCCCAAAGTGCAGCCATTACTGCCCATGAGGTCTTTTTGACTCTAAGTCAGAAATATAACATCTTTTTTTCTATGCAGTAATGCAATTTTCCCTGCAATTTCTTTTGAAAATGTACGAATACCTTTGCACTTTTTGACTACCTTAAGTCAAAATGTGCAGATTTTACTGCTGATATTTCACTGGCCTTTGTATATTTTATATAGTGATTTTGTTTTTAATGTGCATTAATTTGTGCTTCTTCAAATTAATTCTTTAGTGTCATACCTTTCCACAGTTTTAGAGCTGCCTTGTCATTTTATGTTTCCATAGTAGCTAATCAACATGCAGTTTTCAAATTTTGTATGACAGCTAATAGTGAAAGTTCACAGTAGAAATGAAAGGTTGTTTTTTCTGTAGGGGCACACTTCCTACACCCCTAGATAGGAGGTTTCACTCTCTGCAGCTTATTTACTAATTTAATCGACATAATTTCTGTGCTTCAGGAATAGAGGGATTTCCTTTGCAGTGACATCTGTGGATGAGAGTGCATTGCACTCACCAACGGTTAAAAACTGCATGCTGAAATATCACTGTACTGTTAGTTTACAGCCTGTCTGCTAATCATTCTGTATTAGCTCTTTCATTTGCCTTTTTATTTTCTGTTCCATTAATGCTTCACTGCTTCCTAGAAAGTTTACATAAAGCTCAATAAGTACCCTTTATTCTTCTTGATGCACAAACCCTTTTATTGTTAAATAATATTCATAAGCTCTGTGGATGCATATCAGTAAATTAATCTTCCCACCAAAAAAAAAAAAAAATTATAAATTATATCAAAAACAGGAAGAACTTGCAGTGGTGCACAAGCATATTGTAATCTTATTAATTCTGCAGTCCATCAAGTGAGGTTACTATAACTAGTATTTGCAGCATAGAATATTCATTAAACCCTATTCAGAAAACAAAAAATGATAAAGAACCCCTTAATTATTTGGGTTTATATTAGAACACCGAACATTCAAAATGTCGAGTGTTCTAATATCGAACCCTAGCAATCAAAAATACAAAACATCGAACATTCGGAACAGCAAATTTTTTCCTAGGGAAAAAATTTGCTGTTACAAAACACATACACACAACACAAGCACAACAAACAAATAGCAATCCACACACATACACCTAAACTTGTACACCTAACCCTACACTAAACTATACATACACCACTAACTATCCACTTACCTTAATCCAAACCCTAACTCTAAGGTCCATCACTATCGCACAGTCAGCTCACCCGCGCCCTAACCCTAACTCACCTACCCCACCCTAACCCTCATGTCCACACAATCGCACACTTACCTGAAACCAACCCATAACTTTCCACCAGAGCGCTGAAAATACCGAAGCAACAGAAACGGACAACCAAATTCTTTCCCTAGGAAAGAATTTGTTTTTCTGTTTCTTCTATATTTTCAGTGTTCGCTGAAAACAGGTCGATATTAGAACACTCGACATTTCAAATGTTCAGTATTCTAATACAGACCCAATTATTCTTACTGTTGCTGCATAAAACCCATTTCGCCAAGTAGACTGATACTGCACTTTTTTATTATGAATGAAGGAACTAGCTTCCACTATGATACTGGAATGTGATGGTTATGAATCTAGTTTGCTGAATGTGACTGATCAAAAAAAAAAGATGGAATAACACAGCTTTATTTTTCAGATGACTAAAAACATTTTTTTTTCACTGTTGCAGGGAGCACGTCTCCCTGTGTTCCACCCATAAGGTGCAATTCCTAAACAAGTCTATACAGACCAACTTCATGGAAGTACAATACAAGAGAAAGAATAAATTTTTCAAAATAGCAGGCACTGATCTAAAAAAATCACTTTATTCATAGGATCATAGGAGGTTGCTAGGCTAATGGCCTCAGGGCCCTTACAAGCCTAGCCAAATTCAACTCTTGTTCCCAAGGTTGTCTGTTTCAAGCAGACACTGAAATCAGCACCTATTGCCCTGTCCAAGAGTGACACAGGTGGAACCCCCTGGGTGAATTTCTGGTTACTATTCCAATCGTCCACATTATACTTAAATAGGGCCAATGAGGGACTTTGTTTAACATGAATAAGAAGCTTGTTCCAAAGGTGGGGCAACCTCTGTGAGACAAATCTCTTGCAAGTTCTGTTGATATCACGTACCAGGTTAAGGTCCTTTGAGCGAGTGACCCATGTGTGATTGGACTTGCAAATGTGCAGCATTTCCATTAAAGCTGGGTCAGAGATAGCTCTATATGCAAGGCACAGGTCACCGCTGAACAGTCCTTATGACACAGAGTAAATTGACAAAGATTTCAGTTTGTCCACATAAGACAGATCTTGAAGACCCTGAATTTTCTTTGTAAGGAACTTGTGGTGTCTCCAATTGCTGCAGGTGTTTGGAAAGGAACATATCAAAGGGAGCATTGTACTCTATTATTGGCCTGATGCGGGAAGAGTACAGGAGGGTTATAATGTATTTTTATTTCTGGAGACAATGCCCTTACTTATGAGATAAGCAATATAAAATGCCCTTTTTACCACTGTGGATCATACCTCTCAACCTCTCAGCACAAGAAATCTGGGCAAACCCAGACAATATGGGTGGACAAAGGCCCAAAATAGGGACAGATTTTACATATTGCTCCTATAACCTTAGAAAGTTGCTAGAATGACAGATTTTACATTGTTATATATTTTCGAAAGGATGTGAAGTCTGAAGCTCAAATGGCTGTCATTATTAAGCATTATTTAGTGACTTTAATCCTCAGTGGTTTGCCAGAAAAACACAAATTTTATGAGGAATAGACCAATAATAAGAGGCAATAATCTGGACATTCTGTAAAAATCTGGATAGTTGAGAGGTATGTCGATCATGATATCTCAGGCTGACAGATAGTGAATCCCCTTTGAATGACACCAGAAACTAAGCCAGTTGTTGAAGTCAATGCTTTTTTGTTTGTATTGAGGTATCATCCTAGGTGAAGGTAGAATGGTGCTTAAGGCTAAGGACATACCTGCCTGAGACACATAATCAGGAAGCTCAATCATGTTTCACTTCATATAGTCCAGTGAGGTACATCTCAAGTCGTTCACACCAACATGGACTATGACCAAGTCATAACAGTACCTGCTATTGAAAGACCTGAGTGTGTGTGTGATGTAGATCCTGGCACCTGACAGCTAACTGTGACTTTTTTCTTATCCAACCTGGTGAGAGGGGATATCTGTGTGTCTCACAATTGAGTCATCTATGACTAAGATGATTGTTTTTGTATTATGCCTTAGGGGCTTGACTGGTGAGACACTGGTGTGCAATATATTATGTGTGCTATGTTCTGCAGAGGATGTATTAGGAGAATCATGCTTGTGTTTGTGTTTGGGAGGTCTCTAATGTTTAGGTGAGCTACTGGTAAGGACCTCTACACATATAGGTTTATGTGTTGTTGGTTTGGTAGGCGCAGGGGGTAAGGTGGTGTGCATGCTGACAACCTGCTTAGTATCACATGAACTGACTGGTGAGTGAGAGAGCCTGGACTCTAGGTTTTTGATATAGATGCATCTCTCACATAATGAATTTGTGTGGACTAGAAGAAGTGGGTTGTCAGTGTACATGAGGCAATTGCTACATTGCCTCAGGATGCCCATTTTGACCAGGCTGGCTGGAGAAACTGTGGGAAATTGTCCATCCATAATGCTAGGTAATTTGATGTGGTCAGAAAACAGGGAGAGGACAGGAAGGACCAGTTAAAGTAGAGAGCAGGAGAAGTAGACAAAAAATATGAAGGGCTAGTGGGAAGGATCTGTGTTGGTACCGCAGGAGTTTTGTGAATGTGGCACCTGTCAGTGAGGGACAGTCACAAGAACTCACCAATGGAGCACCAGCAGAGTACTAAAGGAAAATTTGCAGGCAGAAATGTTTGCGTTTATAACCACCAATGGTGCCCAGGACTGCTCAGCAGTGCATGATGCACACACAAGCGCAAAACCCACATAAACGTGGTGCTTATGTAACAAATGACAGCAAACGGGTTTAAACAAATTAACCAGTAAAAAAGCTCAAACCTGAGCCCTGTTCTAGCAACCTTCAATCAGATGAGTTCTAATTGCACACTTTTGCCACTAGGGTGAAAGGGAACCCTCTCCAACAAAAGATGGCCTGGTTTAGTGCTCAATTTATACAAACATAACTAGATTCAGCAGGTCTGAATCTAGTCTATGCTACAACAAACAAAGTGCAACAATTTCAGAAAAAAAGCAATTCAAATAAGCAGTGATATGGTAAAAATGCAGTTCAAAAGTGCAATATACAGTGAAAAATTCTACTTAAGTTTTGCAGAGATCAGCAGATGCCTTGGATTGATCAAATAAATACAACAGAGTAGTAGCTGTTTGCCAAACTCTGTGGAGCTTTGCTAAAACAAGCGCCAACCTTCACAAACACAGTGGTTATATATCAAATGAGAGCAAAATGATTTAGACAAATTAACCAATAAAAAACTCAAATAAATTAAAAAAGTAATTGTTGATCCACTGAAGGTCCAGAAAACACAAAACTGTCCTGCTAACTGCAAACTCACCATAGACATTCTTCAATGTTCTAAGAAACTAACTACCCGCTATACTCTAAGAAACTAGCTACCCACTAAACATTCTCCAATTCAACATTTAAAGGTCTGTAGTGATGTCTGGGACTCTATTTTATTATCACTATACTAGAAGACATTAAATTAGATGTGTAAATAACCTGGCAACACTGAGAGCTCTGACTGGAGACAGTTTATACGGACCTCTGGAATTGTTTGATGTTGTTTTGGGATATTAGGTACATGATTTCAAAATAGATGTGATGATCTGTCATTATCCTCCTACTGACAGTATAAAGTGAAATGATTTACTTTATTTGGAATATTACTCTAAATGGATGTATGCATTTTCAGCTCCTTACATCACAGTATAATTTAGGTATGTAAATATACAGAAGTCCATATGAAGATGGTATTAAGTTGATCAATTTTCTTCACATGGATGATTAATTTGTCAATTTGTTTAACTTCCCAGTGTGAATAATTTCATTGTTTTCTTTTTAAATACACAATAATAATTTATAGCGTTGACAGCAGCTGTTTTCACATAATTTAAGAGAATTTCTTTTACCAGAAATAGAACTCTTTATTTAATTAATATAACACAGGAACTTGGAAAGAAAATCCATATACATAGTTTTCAAAATGACAAATTTTGTAAAGAAGCATATACTTTGAGTGAAAGTAACATAGTCTAGAAACAAATTCCTAAATCAGCTAGGCATGCCACAAATAGTTACAGATCAAATTGCCTTTAATTGCTCAGTTTACTTTACTTGGCTTTTTACTGTAACATTATGTCTGTAACATTATGTCAATAACCTAACGTTTGGTTATTTTCTCATCCAATATAGAATTTCTAATTAACACATTGTCCACTGCTTATCCCCTCTATCGTCTAAAACATGGCACTAGAAAGTGGCAATTTTTTTTCCAAAGTTTGTTCTATCCTCTTTTTTAACAGCCATTTGAGTATCCAAATCTTTTCTCACTCAAAGTTACTTTCTCCGTGAATCTGGCTTCAATCAACCAATTTCTCTAACAGGCTTGGGTTCTTCCCTTTTAAATATTTCCCTCATCTTCTCTCAAGGTTTCCATTAAAGACTTCAATTCTTCAAAGGTGTTAGGAGACTGATACTTGTGGTGCCTTTTTATCACTTTTTTTGCAAGGAGAAGCAGAGTCCATACCAGATTATGTCAGACTCTCAAAATGTGACATCCTTTCTGTATTCCTACAAAAAATACTTTTGGGGTTAGGTTAACTCCCTCTCCCAGTAATCTTTTAAAACATTTCTCATTTAAAAATCTCTGGCCTCTTACATTCCCGGAAAATATAATCTTTTGCTCCTGATCACAACTCTAATACCCTGGATTAGTCCAGGCATTATGTTAACTATCCATTTTATAGGTGAGGGACATTCATTCTGCTTCTTATCACACCAGATAGTAGTACTTAGTTGCCTCCTCAAACCTTCTACTAATACCCTTTTCCTTGTTGATACTCTGTATCTCCCTTGTATTTGTTCACGTGTCAAAATTTTACCCCTTCAGCAAGTTGATGCCATTATCTCATTTTAGACATGTTTTTTGCCATGTTCACTTTTCTTATTAACAGTTTATCTTCTTTTTGTAGTTTAAGGTTTTTATTCACGTGCATTAGTCATTTCATTCTTTAATTCTTTCATCGGTGCATACAAAATCCCCTTTTCCCGATTACGTTCAGTAGATCCCCCTCACCTACAGCTGGATCCATTGCTATAATCGTCTCCTTCCATTTGGATGTATATTGTGAGTTTTAGCACCTAACATAGAATGAAATAATTGACACACATATATATTTGTATATTTGGTTCCTAGACTTCCCAAATCCCTGACAAGTATCAGACTCTCCCATGATGCTCTTGCTTTCCTATCCTGCCAAGTGAATTGCTTCATCCATTTTGCAATCAGGTCTTTGTCTACCTCTCCTCTATTTTCCACCAAAAGGCTTGTGCGTAATAGAGGAGGTAGGTCAATATTATTACATGTTAGACTGTTTTCATAGAGTCGCAAATTCATAGATTGTTACTAGGCTAATGACCAGGGTGTGTGTGTGTGTGTGTGTGTGTGTGTGTGTGTGTGTGTGTGTGTGTGTGTGTGTGTGTGTGTGTGTGTGTATGTGTTTGTGTGTGTGTGTGTGTGGGGGGGGGGGGCTTTCTAAGCCTAGCCAAGTTTTCCTGAAAGAATAATGACATCCTGTATCCAAATAAGACTTTGGTATTTTGATAATGTATATTTGCTTTATTTTTATTTGTGTCTCTTTTCTGTTGATCAAGTAAATATCTTCCATCTGCAGAACCAGCCCTGCTGCACACATCCACCAGGTCTCCCAAGCTTCATAATATACCCAGAAAAGATGGCAGATACTTTTCCTTGACCTACATGCCAAATCCTCTTATTTTTCCAAAAAAGTCTAAAACTACAAACCCAATAAAAGATTAGGAAAATAAGCAAGTAAACAATAAAAAAACATAATAAGTAATAAAAAAATATGTGGATGAATAAATGCAATATATGTCGGTCTGGTATTGAATGTTTATAATATCTTATATTCCAAATGTAGTGAATATGTTTCACTAAACCACAAATTTGCTAAGTGTCATAAAAGTATTCCTTATATCTGTAGTGCAAGATAGTACACATATCTAACACCAGACTCCCCAGGACAAATCAGGCAGGCAATGGAATGACACACACACACACACACACACACACACACACACACACACACACACACACACACACACACACACACACACACACACACACACACACACACACACTCAAGGACAGATTCAGTTGTATTATTTTAACTGAAATGTTCAAAGACTATTAAACTGTAATGCATTCCACACTTCCACATAAAAAGCTATGACACAGTAGCCAATTCAGTGAAAACAATGAAATTCTGAAGAGTAATAATCACTTTGCATATGATCATTTGGACAATTACAGTGGTGCATTGATTATAAAAAAAATGGCTGGAAATCTTGCACTTCTGTTGTAGGATGATTCAAGTATTAGTGCTTATTTAGGCTCTTTATAGCTAGAATACCATTTAATAGTTTAGGTACCATCAGAGCTTGACATAGTGCTTGTCTGGTTTGCTGTGTCAGACAAGTTTTATTTTTTTGCACTGCACCCATTTATCACGACCAAGAATGGCCCATTATGTATTTCTATCTTTGAGTTTTTTCATCTGGGGTTGCTCTGGCAGTACCTTCATGATCTCCATTTCCAGAATAGATGATTTTTTTATTTTCTTCTCATTAAGCATCAGCTGAATACTGCTGATACAATCTGCAAGGTGAAACTAGTTTAAAATACACATACAATGTACTTGGATGATAGGGTATGTTTCATCAAGATATGAATTAACTACAGAGTCTTCCAGGTAAATTAATCTTTCCAAAAATGCCAATTACAAGCTTCATGCACCTGCTTACTAAAATGCTTTGAGGTCAATGAATTTCTTGACAGGTAATGTAACTTTACTGAAACAGTCCAACACAGTGTAGGGCTTTAACAGAACATTTGAATACAGTGTTTGAGATGTAAGCACTGTTAAAGAGACTGAAATCATCTAGATACTAAACCACTTGCACTCTTGTGTACAGATGCATTCTACTTGTCTATATTGAGAGTAGCACCCTCTGAGGAGGGCCGGGCATTGGGCTAGCAACTTGATCCTGTAAAACCAGTACCTGCTATATAGAAAGAATGAGTGCTGAAGGGTGCTCATTGCCTGATGTGCTGAATGCATAAGAGTGAATCCAGAATCCAGGAAAAAATAATTAGAGTAGATTGGATCTTAGAATTGATTCTTGAGAGTGTAAGTGCCAAAGAGTACATTCTGCCATTTTACTAGTTGCTTTCTTCCCAATATGTTTTTAGTGACCATTCCTATACCAGTATGTTTCATCATTAATAACTTAGACATGGGGTCAGTAATTTATGACCTACAAAATTAAGAGTTTTGGAAAAATCTAAAAAGATGGGTGCCATATGAAGCCATTTATCTTAGTTTATAGTGACGTAGTCGACAGGTTTAGTAATGCTATCTGAATACTATGTCCCATTCAAAACTTGTGATGAGTTTAAGCCAAGTCTAGTTTGTGCCGCAAACTACATATACTTAATCAGTTAAACTACATAACAGACAACTGCTACACTTTTACAGAATAACAGATTGTGAACACATGAAACAGTTGGGTTTAAGAAAGCACAGTGCATCTTGACACAAGCTGCTTCAGCTTTTGTATCTGTGATCTATACAGGACACATACATGTAATGCAAGTTACATTCACCATGATTCACCCAGTCACCACTTAAATGGTGGTGGTGGTTTCTGGAATTGAAGCATAGGGAACCTTGCATACCTTTCCATTTAACACGATGTTGTAGGATAACTGCTGATGGGAGCACAGTGCTTGAGGTGTAAAAGTAGGGTAGCTAGGATTCCCTTTGTACCAGAAGTTGCACAATACATAGCTATAGCATCATTTTATTACTTGCATTCAAAATTTTATGCAAGCTGGGAGAAAATATTGCAATTTATATCTAATGTAGAGAAACCTTGAAAAATTTGAGTCTTTCTATATGATGCAAGGTCAGGATGTTTTGAAGCCACCATCCTTGGATGCAACATTCAGTGCTCATTTTTTAATATGTTTTCAATTGAGATATTCTTTCTATACGATTTTTGTCTAGGTACTTGCAGCCATCAGCCTTCATCTGCCTTTCCACTGGCCATTTATTCTCTGTTATCTCCATGCAAGTTGGACTCAATATCTTCCCATGTTGGGATCCCTAATCCCACCCAGAAAATTAGCCTAATAATGCTTCACTCCTAGGTGACCCATGGCTAAGGAAAAGAGCCAGGAGGAGAGGAGGCCATCATTTTGCTAACCATAGAATGAAGTTGAGATTTTATCCTGCCTATATACTGATCCCTGCAGCAGCTACATGTCCAAGGCATGACACAATGCTGCCTTATGATACACACTTGTTTTTATGCACCTAATGCTGTTACTGTGCAGTGTAGAGCTTGAAGGATACTGACATATCAAACTGATTGCTGATACTATGTCTCCAGCCTCTTCTAGGAACAAGTCAGGCTTTAGGCCTCTCAGGATAGGCAAGCATAAATCAGCTTCCTGGTTCCATTCTTCTTCATTCATTTTTCTAATGCATGAATTGCTAATTGATTCCTGGTCACTTGGGTTGCAGCCAGGGCTTCATCCTTTCTGCACAGTTGAGCTGGTGACAGTATGTGGTCCTGTGAGTTTTCCTTCCACTAATACAGGTAAGCCGTACGCCATTGGGCAGAATGGCTGATGCTAATAGAAGACTATGTGGCATGCGGGATTCTAATGGATCACAAATGAATGATATCTTTCTGCAGGTGAGAAAATATGGCTCAAAAGTGCTCGTCAAAATCTTACTTCTAAGTAAGGCATTCAACCAAAATAATAGAATCTACATAAAGGAAGTGTTTACGTTATCATTGCATTTACTTGTATAACATTCAAAATGTTTGATCTAAGTGTATCTTCTTAACATTGTATATGGCATCTAAATGATAAGTTCATTACTGCATTTTTCATACAGAAACTGCGTAGTACTTCAGATTTTCTACCCAATAATTTCTGGTTGCCTAGGCTACAGCACTTAGAGCATTGTAGCCATCATTCTCTGTTCCTCCTTCTCTGTTTGAACACCGCTTATTGAAGCACTTGTTTTCTTCTCAATAGCTTGCAGACATGATTTAAAACTGCAGGTCATTAGTGTCAAGGGTTTGTGCAGTTCTCATGTAGCCATAATAAATTCTGGTTTGCAGCACAGTCATGTCATGTGAAATGACATGTCGTAAACAGGAGCGAAGTAACACTATAATCTGAAGAATGTAAATCAAATAAAGCAAGGAAAGAAGAAAGAATGAAAAAATGAAAGAAAACGAAAGAGAAGGGAAGGAAGAATTATATATTAAGACCAAATCATATTAGTAAAAAGCATCTCATATTAGAAGACTAGAACACATTCATTTTAACACCACTTCAGTGCAGAGTAATTTATGCAGTAAATCACAAAACAATTCTGAAACGTCTCTAATTACTATCTAAAGATGTTCAATGTGCTCATGAATTAGACTGTATTTAGTAAAGGATTTGAAAAATGCAGCTGAAACAGCTTTAATTAAAAAACAGTTTATTTTCATAGGGAAATAAGTACATCTGACTAGAAATGCTTAATATTCTGTTCACTGCTGTGGAAGAAAACACAAAGTGATATATCCTGAATGAGCCAAAAGGAAATACAGACGAATGCTGCATTTTTACAGAATAATTATATCCAGATAAGTGCTTCTCCATGCTCTGGATATATCAAGCACTTGGTCTTAATTCCTTTACTACACTGAGACATCTCAGACACAAACATGATTCTATTTCCAGCTGACCACAGTGGGGTTTGTTTAGGTGGAATCAAATGAGTGACATGTTGCCCCATGGTCATTTAAATGACATGAAATGAGCATCAGACATTAAATCGGAAAGCTTCCCTTCTGAAAAGATGCCCTGTCATGCCACTGTTTTTTAATTAATAAGGTAAAAGGTGTTATATCCTATGTACACTTCATGCAGTTACAGCAATAAAAAATGTAAACAACTGTTTAACTAGTACTGCAGTCATTCTACAAATGTTAAAATTCATTTAAACATGAGAACATATGAAGGTGCAGCGTCAGAAGAACTGGATGCCTGATTGCTGCAGCTAACATTCAATCACCTGCCCCTTCCTTTTCTGTATCGACTTTCCTGCTTGAATGAGCACTGAGCCTATCTACTGAACTGTGTTTTGTGATTCCTAATGGTACCATACCCCAAGGGTATAGTACCATCAATCTGAAATACCATTTTCTAAATAATCCTGACGCTTACCCTTTTCAGCTACCAAGTATGATTACTTCACCCTTTCAATATGTTTCCTGAACTCCACTCCATAAATTACCCCAGCAGTGTAGTATTTTTGTTCTTTTTCCTCTGACATCAATCATTTCTTCAGCTCCTTTAGTTAGTTATTTAGCTTTCTTTTGTACATGCTCTGCCAGCTCTGACTGCTTTTTTTCTGTGTATAATGAGATCTTAATGCAGTATTTCATAGGTTCATAGGTAGCACTAGGCTATCTGCCCGAAGGCATTTATAAGCCTAACCAGAATGTGTTGGCTTTCGCCGCCCTTTTAGATTAGTTCCCTGTGCCTCTGTCCAGCAAAGCCATTGAAGTGATCCCTGGGGTAAATTTTCTGTTTCCCATCCACTCGTCAAAGTTTTTCTTGAAGAGGGTTAGTGAGGAGCTTTGCCTAATGTAGATTGGAATCTTGTTCCAGAGCATGGGAAGTCTCTGGGACAGGAATCTATCCCTCCAGCACATCCTATTTATTGTTGTGGTGAGGTTTAGATCCCTGGAGCGTGTGGCTCGAGGGGATATGGTTTTCTTTAGGTAGAGCATGTCCATCAATTCTGGGTTGGACATGGCCTTGTATGTCAGGCAGAGATCACCTATGTGTAGGCGGTATGCAACCAAGTACAGCTGAAATTTCTTCAATTGAGCTGCATAGGGCATCTGTTTGAGGCCAGTGATCCTTTTGGTGAGGTACTTCTGAGGTCTTTCCAGTTGTTGCAGGTATCTTGTAAGGTACATCCCAAATGGGGCATTGTACTCTATGATGGGTCTGATGAGCGATGCGTACAGAAGCCCAATGACCTCTTTTGATCTGGATGCAAAGCCTTTTGTGATTAGGTGGGTCACATAGAAGGATTTTCTAACCACTTTGGCAATGTGATTATCAAAGGAGAGGTTACTATCTACTTGGGTCCCCAGATCCCTTATTATGACTTCAGTATTTAGGGGGCTGCCACCTATGTGGTAGTTTGTGGATACTTTGTTTTTTCCAAAGGGGATGACTATGCACTTTTTGGCATTTAGCTTGAGGCCATGACTTTGACATCAGGTATCTGTCTCAGTGAGACCCTTTTGGAGGATGTCTGTGTGTCAGCCGGAGAGCCAATAATAGCCCCTAGTTTGCAGTAATCTGCAAACTTGGTCAGCCATAGTCCTCCTGTGCTTGCCTGTACCTCTGAGAAGTATATGCTGAATAGGAGGGGTACTAGGACTGAGGCCTGGGGAATGCCACTTGTAATCGGTTTAGAGTCAGACCTAGCTCCAGCAACTCTTACCATGTGGGTTCTGTCCGTGAGCCAGTTGGCAACCCATCTCATGACGTAGGGGTTTATGTTCAGGCTGACAAGATTGTCTATAATACCTGAGTGGGTAATGGTGTTGAAGGCCTTTGCGAGGTCTAGGTAGGCTGTGTGGATCACCTTTCCCTCATCTATAGTCTTGGTAACTGTCTCAAAGAAGTCCACCAGGTTTTAGGAGGCATGATCTACCCTTAACAAAGCCAAACTGGATAGGGTACAGTGTTTGGAGGTTCCCAATGTCTCTGTTAATGAGATCCATGATGATGCACTCCATAGCTTTGCAGACCAAGCTAGTCAGGCTTATAGGGCGATGGTTCCTGGGGTCCGTTGTGGCTCCACCTTTGTGGAGCAGAATAATCATTGCTGTGCTCCACTCTGTGGGCATGAAGCCTGTGGAGAGGCTGAGTTTGAACAGTGTGTTTAGGTGAGGGGTTACTTCATCTTTGAGCTTGTGTAGGATGCAGCCTGGGATACCGTCCAGTCTCATTGATGCTGTGTTTTGGCTTTGGAGAAGGCTGTTTTAACCTGAGTGTCTGTGATTTCAGGGGCACTACACTCTTCTGCTATAGTTATGGACCCTTTTGGGGGTGGGGGGGCTGAAGTTTGCACTGAACCTGTCTGCCAGGATGTTGGCTATATGTTGGTTGATTCAGTGTATTTTGTGTCATTCTGCACTAACTCCGAGCAGATGTGAGAATTGCCACTTAGATTTTTGACATAGCTAAAGAATGCCTTGTGGTTATCTTTGGAGTCAATGGCAATTGTTCTTTCAAAGCTAGCCTTGGATGATTTTTATGAGGGAGCCTAGTTTCTTGCTGATACTGATCAGGGATGTCTTCCCTTTTTGGGATTTTACTCTTTTCTGTACTAGTTTCCTCCTTCTATTGTATAGCTTGTTTATGGCAGGGGTCCCCCCAGACTAGTTTCCTTTTCTTGGAGGAGTGAGTCTTGGTTTTGTTTGGGATAGCACAATCCATGCATTCTTGTAGGTGCCCATAGAGTGCAGTAGTAAAGGATTTTGCAGCTTGGACAGAGTTATCCTTTAGCATGGGGGCTTTGAAACTTCCCACCTTGGTCTTAAGTAATGTGAAGTTTGCTTTTGAAAAGTTTTTCACGGTAGTTTCTTTGACCGGGGGTGGTGGCAGAATGTGGATATCCAGAGTGATTAGTTTATGGTCAGATCTAAGCAGCGAGGGGGGTGACCTCTGATGTGGATATTGACCAGTTGATCCAGGGCATTTGAGTTTATAAATTCTAGGAAATGTTGGGCAAGGGAGTTTGTACTTGAGTAGTTCTCCCAGTTAACGTTTGGGTAATTGAAATCACCCAATATCAGGGTGTTTGGCAGGACCTCTGTGTTTCCCAGTGTTTCCAGAAATGCGGAGTGGGGGTCCTGGGACAAGATGGGTGATCTGTTGCAAGCTATAATTTGAATAGCAGTTTTGCCCATTGTTAGTTGCACGTGGATGATGTCTGAAGCATCGTGCTGTGCCAATAACCTGGAGGTGTGGGTTTCCTTGATGAATATGGATACTCCCCCTCATTTTGTATTTTGGTCCGGGTTTTGTGGCCAAAATATATGATATGAGTTGTAGCCTGGTAGTGCTGGGGTGCTCTCTGGAGCCTTAAGCCAGGTTTCTGTTACTACATATATATCGATTTTCTCCATACTGAGGAGTGCCTCAAGTGTGTGCATTCTGAGGTTTAGACTTCTGGCATTGAGTAGCATTAGCCTCAGTTTTTTGTTACTTGTGCTATTAACGGCGGTGGGTTTGTCTTTTGAGCCTTGCCTAAAAAAGGCACTATGGGGGTGGCAAGAGCCTTGGCCAATATTCGAAAGCCTAAGGGTGATAGGTGCAAGCCATCTCTAGTGAAGCAGCGTGGCTTGTTGAGCATGTCATCCCAGGCTGACAGACACTGGATCCCCTTTGAATGACAACAGGAGCTTAGCCAATTGTTGAAATCGATAATTTTTTCTCTATACCATGGTATCATTCTTGGTGAGGGCAGTATGCTACTCAGGATCATACCGGACTGGGCTACGTGATCAGAGAGCTCCTCCATGTCTCTTTTCATGTAGGCCAGGGAAGTACGGCTCAGGTCATTCACACCAACATGGACAATTACAGAGTCATATTTGTACTTGTTCTGGAGTAACCTGAGTGCTTGTGTTATGTGGCAGATCCTGGCACCTGACAGACAGCTAACAGTAACCTTTTCCTTGTTCAGCCTAGTGAGTGGGACGTCAGTGTGCCTGACTATAGAGTCACCTATTATTAGTGTGCTGGGTATGTTATTCTGCCTTAAGGGCTGTGATTGCATGGCACACTGGTTTCATGAAGTATGTGTTTCATGGTTTGTGTTGGGGGTGGAGGTTGCTTAGATGTCTGCTTTGAAGGTCTCTGTTGCTTTTGCAGATTTTTATTTAGAGCCTCCGAGTATGGTTTTGTGGATTTCAGATGAGGCATTACTCATGTACTGAATTCTGGAAGGATAACTGGTACATCTTCCATTCCAACTATGTCTCCCAGCATCCTGTTTGTCTTACCAATTGTTCTTTTATACTGCTCCACATAATTTACCTTAACAGTGACTATAGTCCCCAGAACCATTCCCTTTCCAGACTTATACAGGGATGCTCTACCCAACTTGTATGCCTGTCCTGTATTTCCATGAGAAACATACAGTAAGTATTTTGTTGATATGTTTATAGGATCAGGGAGGAGGGGAGAAAGTCTTTAACTTGTTACAGATGAGTGCACCTCCAGGCCTTTCTGGAGTTAACTCCTACTGACACTTCTAGACATCAAACAGTGCTTGTTCATATTTTCATTAATAATTCCAAAACCATGCTACATAAAATGCATCAGAAGATTTCATCTTAAAGCATGCATGACTTCAAACATGATTGTATTGATATTTGACCTCTGTCTAATGCAACTAAATACATATTGAATATTATTTGTATACTGTTTTTTGTATTGTAATAAGTTTCATATTTCTCTAAATATTTCAACATTCAGATAACACAAACAGAACTGCATAGCCTCATATGAAAGCTCACAGCTGTATGAAGAAAATCCTGATGGCAGTATGTGTCTTACTTGAAGAGTTACTGAGATATCATAAACTGTTTATACAACATTAAAGAATTAAAATTCACTGCCTTTATTTTAGCTTATAAAATCCAGTTTAAAGCATCAAATTGAATGAATGCCACCAATATAAAGAATAATTTATCCTGGACAGTTTGTCATTTACAGTTTTCCAGTAACACTTACAGTTCCAGAGATGTGACTATGTGTATGAGCTGTAAGGTGATACTTCATTTTTTAAAGACTCAAGCCATATCTACTGAGAGTTAAAGGTACAAACTCAGATGTACTAGAGGGAATGAGTTAACTTACAAAATCTCAGTATAATCTGAAGAAGTTTCATGCTGCTTAAATGATCTGATGACCTCAGTGTAAGAAAAATAATTTTAGAGGGTTTAGGGGTATTGGCCTTACAGTGAGGGGTATGCTGAGGACATTGGTCTAAGTATAAGACAGTAATGTATTGCTGAAGCTGTGTGTGTGCATGTGTGTGTGAGTGTGTGTGTGCATGTGTGTGTGCATGTGTGTGTGTGTGTGTGTGTGTGTGTGTGTGTGTGTGTGTGTGTGTGTGTGGTTTTACTGTCTGTACATGCATACAGAACTAGTAGGTTTGTGGATGTGGGTGGTGTATTTGGGATGAACTATTATATCTTCAGAATGTTTCAAGCCACCATAGTCATTTTAGCAAGAATGGATGCAAAGTATCTATTTCTGAGATACTATTTCTGGTTTCTCAACATGTATTACCCTACATTTTTTCATTCCAGCTGCCAATTATTTTACATAATCTGCAAGCCTCGTTAGTTCATGTTGAGAGCTAGGACTAGCATCTATAGTTTGAGCAGCAGTCATGTGACATCTGTCATAAATATGCCAGTGAAAGAGTCTCCTTTCTGACAGACATGACATCTTGTTGATGTTTCTGTAGTTCTCAGATGACTGCCCATTACTACTCTTATCTTCTATTCATTTAGCCAAATTTGTATATCCATCACCATTTTAAAATCCATCATCTTTTCATAAATAGCTTTAACTAGCATCATGTTTGCCACATTGTTTAAGGCTTTACTGCAGTTCAGGCCTTTGCTATTTTGTTTTTTATTTATCTTTTTTTTGATCACTTCATAATTTGTTTTCTTCTCTTCCTCTGATTTTCATCCTTCTGTATGCTTTTCTCTTTTCACATAACTCACCAAAACTGCCCCTTTATCAAGGATGGTTGTCTTCATTTCTTCTCCCAGTCATACATCTCAATCTGTTAGTGCATGGACAAAGGCCTAAAATCAGGGACAAATTTTAAACATTACTATTACAAATCTATAAATTTAATAACATGTTTGAATTAGCATACGTTTTCTGTAGGCTATGAAGTCAGAAAGTCAAATGCCTGTCATTATTTAGTGATTTTAATCCTTAGTGATTTGCCAGAAAAACATATTTTTTGAGCAACAGACCAAAAATATGGGTCAATATCTGGACATTCTGCAAAAGTTTGGACAGCTGAGAGGTATGCTCCTGATACGCAATGTTCAGTCATCTTTAATGCATCTAACATTTATTTTGTTTCTGTAGTTTTCTATTATCTTTTCACATTCCTCCTAATTTCTGTCCTTAGCAAACTGAAATCTGCTTTGGCCCTGTAATCCCAAACCCTTATTCCTCATAGTCTTGCTATTCTCATTTTAGAGATCATAAACAACAATGTAGTGCGGTCACTGTCATCAAACTACTCTCTCAACTCACATTTTTATTTAATGAACCCATATTTAGAATCAACCTCACATTTTGTTCACACCGTTTCCGCCAGGGTTTTCACCATTTCCCTCTTCCTCATTACTACAAGCATTGGCGCTCACACATTTTTCTTAGAAGGTTAAGGCCTCACATGACAATAAATCTTCCTCACTTTGCACTCACAAACCTGTACTCCTTGTCCTCATCATCATAGTCAGCCATTGTACTTGTATCTAAAGGCCTGCATACCGCCACATATCCACTTGGGATTCATTGCCCCAACTTCCTGCGTTAGTATTAGAATTCCAAATTTCAAAAAACAAGTAATCTCCGTGGTATCCCCGAAGTCTCAAAACAACCCACTAAAGAGTAGTGGGTCCCAAAACAAAACAGTGTAAGAAACTTCTCTGTGTGGAAGATTTTCAGTCCATATATTTCTAGTTAATCACTGTATATTAATCAGATCAGACAATAGTAGTAGAAGTAGCGAACGTAAACTTGTCTTAAGTCAAAACAAAACAAAACAAAAAGTAATAATAGAAAATATATAATTGTACAGCATTACTGAGTATTCGAAAGTAATCCAAGCAAGGCAGGCAGTCTGTTTCCAGTCGAAAATCCTTTATTAAGTACACAGACAAAAGATTCAAGTAAAACAAAAATAGAGTAATAATTTCCTCACAAGCTTTCTAAATATATATATACTTTTTATCAGGCATGGGAGTGGTTTATTGTGCTGTAAAACAAAGTGTTATTGGTACACATGTTAAATTCACATCCCTTCCCCCATCAGTGTGACATTCGAGCTGGTAAGTAGGACAGGACCAGCTCGAATGTCACACTGATGGGGGAAGGGATGTGAATTTAACATGTGTACCAATAACACTTTGTGTTACAGCACAATAAACCACTCATGCCTGATAAAAAGTATATATCTATGAGTTAGCTCTTGACTACCACATTTATGAACAACAGGTGTCTTTAAGGCATAGAGAGTATCTCTGATGTATACTGTTCACCCCACCCCAGTATTGCAGGATTTATTCCTTAGTCTAGGGTAGACAGCCCACCCACCCACATTCAGGCATTCACACACACACACACACACACACACGCACACACGCACACACACACACACACACACACACACACACACACACACACACACACACACACACACACACACAAATCACCTCCAACTGATCACACTCACAGATGCACTCTCACATTTACCCCCACATACACACGCGCGCACAAGCCCCTTCCCTAGTTATTCCCTAACTACCCTGCCTACTGTGACCACCCCAGTAGACACACAAACACACAGTCATGCACCTGAGGCCACTCATCCCTTTGTATACACTCACACAAGCAGCCACATACATACAGTTATGAACACATACATCCCACCACTGCCTCTCTGCTAAATTCCTGTCACTTATCTCTAATGCAGATGTAAGCATTTAGCTGTGTTCATTAACATATCTGGTAAAGAAATATTGTGCAGTGTACTGTACCATAGGCATTTTCAGGGCTGTGGCTAAGCCAAAATATAAGTATTTCTACAAGGATGCACTTTTCTTTGAAGAAAAGCATTTCAACAGAATCTTACAATTCAACCTCAGATGTCTTCTTTGATACAATGGTAATGGGAGATCACTGAAGTATAATATTAGTGACTTTATAAAGTTTTTTAAAACTGAATGGGGAATTAAAGAAACAATATTTTCATATGATCAGATTCATTTACTGTGGTTTTAAAAAGGTGCAATCTTTTTTGTGAAAAAAGTACAACAGGTTTGTGATAGTCCCTACTCTGGGTTAGTAATCAAGGAACCTCAGTCCTCACCACTGACATCGGTGAGGGACGGTTACTAGGAACAAAAATGGATACACACATCATTTTCAAATGCAGTTCTCTGCACCAAGCACAATTTTCCTTAAGGGCACACAGGGGTACACTCGAGACTTGGGGCTGGACTCTCTCTTTCATTCTCCAAGCCCCAAACAAGACTTCACACTGACCACTTTGGAGCTCTGTGTCCCTGTTCCAAGTAGCTGACACATGCAGTTGGATAACACCTCTGCCCAGACTATAAGATAATTATGCTGTCACCAGTCAGCTACTCTAAGACTCTTACAAGGTACCCAAATATACCTACTAAAATTAATACTAATACCAATGGTAGAGTTTGACCAATGCAACAAGGCTTTCAGGAACAGCCACAGTGTCACTAAAATAATCATAAGTACTCTTAAATTGTTAGACATATTCTGTAGAAGACCAGCCACAATGAAAGGTATAGAAATGCTTAATAAAAAATAATGAAATAGAAAACATGAGAATACTTAATATCTAGTTACAATAAGCCACATGAGAAATAAAAAAAAATAACAGTTGGATAGATTCACACAGATGCAGAAAAACAATACTTAACTAATACCACTATATTTTCCTGACTGACTAAAGAATTACTGTTCCCTAGTGAATTTACTTACTACAGCAAGGCAAGATAATGAGTATTGAGTTGCTTACTACAGCAAGGCAGGATGAGGTGTGAGGCTGTGTGCGATATCTGTGAGAGATCTTTCTTGTCAGGTTTCGAAGAACAAAATGCTGCTGTGAGAGTTCTGTCATATCTCTCACTAATATCTAAAAGATCATTTTGGTGCTGGTTATAGAATGACTTCAAATCTGGTCACCTGACTCTGGAACAATATACACCCAGAGCTTTGCTAAGATCTGATGCAGCATCTGAAAGCTATAAAACCATTTCAAAAACTTCCACCCTTCCAGGGTAGTGATTAGTTTCCCCCCAAGGACAATACAGGAAGATTCCTAGTCCTGGTTTTCTCAGGAATGTTTGTCTCTGGCTGCAATCAGACCTGTAAGATAAAATCTTTGTCTAAACCAACCCATTTAATTTTCAACCTATTTTTCAGAATTAGCTGGACTGAGACTAAGCTCTTCCCTTCCGGAATTCTCTGTTAAAACATATACATTTAATCAGTTATAATAATACTGTCTGACATACATGTATATCTCTTTTCTGTCCAGCAGGACTCAGTGATGGTGCATTTTTAACACAAGTAACTTTACAAATACATTTTTAATATGAGCATCTGTACAAATAAAGTGTGACAATCAAATGACATAACATTCTTTACAAAACTCCAGCAAGCTATGCTGGCCTATGTTACACATGCACTGCCCTAATCTTCCTGGCACAGATAGCACTACCTCATATCATCAGATAAGATTAATTTACTGTGATTTTAAAAATGTGCAGTCTTTTTTTGTGAAAAAAGTACAATAGGTTAAGTGGGACATTGGTACAGGAAAGGTTATAAAGTAATTCCCCAACCTTTTCTTAAGTTTTATGTTAAAGTATTTCTAAAGTGATTTTCAATTTTGCTTTAAAATACTATGACAATTATGTACTCTATGAAATTTTAATTACAATTTTAATTTCTGATTTATGTTTTGGTATACATTGAAAAAGATAGTTGAAAGAAGAACAAATATTAATTTTCTCATAATTTCTTATTTCATGACCATGTTAAAGTAGAGTATTATATTTTTTCAATAAGGAATTTTCATCAAAAAATTAATTTCTGATTCACAGTTAGTGTACATTTGAAAAAGTTTATAAAAAAAGAAGATTCATATGACTTGTAACTTCTTGTTTCATGAGCTCATTTGTCAGAGTAGGGTCTTTTCTTTTGCTCACATTGGTGGTATTGTCAGGTACAGGATTTTATATATACCCTGCTCCAAACGCCCTAAAACATCCCAAAACCATGATTTTATTCTTGTAACCTTTTGCATGGGTGAAAAGACAATGGTCAAGCTTACTTATCTTGCCACTAAATAAACAAACAAGCAAACAGAATAAAACAAAACAAACACACACACACACACACACACATATGGGGGGATTCAAGAAGGTTCCTTGGCATGTACACCTCTGTGTACATGAGGCAGTACACATTTAATATACAACAGCCACCCTAACATGGTGCTTCATGGTGCTCTAGCACAAAGACATGCTGCACCGTGTAGGGCTGGATCAATGGCCATGCTAAATGCTAATGAAAATGCTCAACTGTGTGCATCAACACAACCATCCCCACCAGGTCATTACATGACCAAAAAGCCATGTTTAATACCTACCACAACCTTAGTATAGGGATCAGGGGTGGGTGGAGCCATTAGACACTAAGGATTCATTCAACTTAAGTGCCTTAATAACATTGTCATCAGTACAGGAATAGCACCAACATCAGTATGGGGATCACATGGTGGGGAAAATCACTAGATACCAGAAATATATTCAACTTACAGCAGGGACTCATTCAACGTAAGTGCCTTAATGACACTCTCATCAGTATGGGGATAAGGGAGTGGGGGAATTGCTGGAAATCAGGGATGCATTCAACTTAAGTGCCTTAATGACACTGCCATCAGTATGGGGCATGTCTTTAACCAAGCTAGCTACATGGACCTTTGAGGGATCTACAGGAAATGCTGGGAATTTTATAGATATATGATTATCCTACACCAGTTTGTTAACATTATGCTGTAGCATGTGGAGGAGCATATATGGTTTGCAAGGAACGCAGACACGAGAACCACAACTATGCAGGTACTCTGTTCTACAACACTGTTCTTTTTCCTCTTATTCTGGGAGGCATTGATTGTATACAATTAGCCAACAAAGCCTCAGTCTACAAGGTATTGGATACACCAAAGGAAGGGCTTCCACTGCCTCAACTGTCATGTAGTTTGCAATGCAAAGAATATCATCTATAATGTGTCCACACACCATCTAGGCAGTTACCATGATTGTCATGTCTGGTACATGTCCACTCTGTATCAATTTTTTACAGGGGTAACTTTCCTCAGGGTTATCCACTCAGTAAGAACACATGTAAAAAGGTACAAAACCTGCTATATGCAATGACTGCACAATGAGGGAGCAGGCCAAATATAATGTTGTCACCACTATGTGCTGCTGGGCATGCTGGATATACACTGGAGCCATGGATAATAACTCCCATCCAAAACGTGCAGACCATGGTGGAGATGGCATAGAATACTGCATCATACATGGACATGGAACATAATATCCATATCTATCTAAAGAGGTATCTATCTATCTATTTATGGATCCCTATCAGAAGGACAAAAGATCACAAGAATGAAAGTCAAAAGACTGAACCAAGAACATCAAAAACCTGGAAGATAAAAATAAATAAATAAATAAATAAATAAATAAATAAACAAAACCTACACTTCCTGCAACCCCCCCCCCCCACATTAATTACATATCCAGACTCTGAGATCACACTACAATGGTCAAAGGAACAAAACCCTAATTCCCACTATACTGCAATCTCACACAATTAAGGTCTTTGTTGTTCGACCTTCCTGGTTTTCAGTGTTCCTGGTTTGGTCTTTTGACATTCGTTGTTGTGAGCTTTCATCTCTCTGATACAACCCACATATATTTATAGAGACACAGAGATCTGTGTGTGTGTGTGTGTGTGTGTGTGTGTGTGTGTGTGTGTGTGTGTGTCTGTGTGTGTGTCTGTGTGTCTGTGTGTGTGTGTGTGTGTGTGTGTGTGTGTGTGTGTGTGTGTGTGTGTGTGTGTGTGTGTGTGTGTGTGTGTGTGTGTTATTGTTTTATGGTGCATTTTATTTGGCGCTATGTTGTGGGCATTGATCCATCATAATATGCATATCTATGTTATTTTAGGTGCAGAGGAATGCCATGTGAATGACAGGACCTGAAAAGGTATGGTGAATATGTATTACTTCAAAGGAATGAGTCTGTAAGTATTTGAAGGTAATCATAAGTGTTATCTTATCATTTCTAAACAATGTCTCTTTCAATTACACTGTGCTGCACACATCCCTTCATTTACACGTCTGTCACCACTAGTACCAACGAGGAGACAGTGGAGGAACCAAGGTTCTGGAACCTTTCACATTGACATTGCATCTTCATTCAGGGATTCAACCCAACATATGTGGAGAAATCTGCAGGAGGTAGTCCACAGCAAGTTCCTGCTGTGCCATCTGAATCTGCAACACTGCTGTCTCTGGAGATTGTGTTTGATGGAAACAGCTTTAGCTCATGCATAGTCTTCCTGCCTGGTTGATATCCTACATCTCATTAGTAGATCCATAAATCTCTGAAATGTGCAATGTCTAATGTCTATCTGGAGACAGCACAAAGTAGGCATAACAGCTTACTTTATCATGCGTACTTGTAGTCCTTCTGGTTTTGAGCTATTTTTATCAAGTTTCAGGCCTCATATAATTGTATGGTCCAGTGCCCTAACCGTACCTCTCAACTGTAAAGATTTTTGGAGATTGTCCAGATTTTTGCCTCATATTTTCGGTCCATTTTTCAAAAAATTGTGGTTTTCTGGCAAATTAGTGGCAAATCATTAAAGGCTGAAGTTAAAGGTTAATGACAGACATTTGAGTTTCAGACTTCATACCTTTCAGAAAATTCATGCTAATGTAAAACCTGTTATTCTATCAACTTTCTAAGTTTGTAAGAGTGATATCTGAAAATGTCCCTTTTTGGGGGCCTTTGCCCCACGTTTGTTTATTTATGGCTTTTTCCAGATTTCTTGCTCTAAGAGGTTGAGAGGTATGGCCTTAACCTACCCTTTATCTATCAATGCCATTCTATTGCATGCCATCTACAACAGTGTTCATAGACATATTCCACATTATATCATATCCTTCCCTGTATGTGCCTATTCTCTAGATGCCTACCTCATTGTTTAGTGGCTATCTTGGATGTCTGCTTATACATGCTGCCCCAATTCCTGTTACTGAGTGTCTTCCCAATTATGAGCATTCTGTATACTTATCAACAGAACCTCCTTGGTAAAAAAAAATATCTACAGCATTCCCTATAACTCCTTCTCTTTGTGGCCTTCCTTGTTTGCTTTATACTTCCACCTTCACACTGCCCTGTATTCCTCTTTCGCCATCTTACATTTGCCTTATATAATGTGCAACCCCAAACAGTGCATCTGGCATCATTATAGGTTCTATGTAATTTGAATGTGTAGCATTTTTGGGATAATGTATTTATAGCATTGATAGCTATATGATTCTGCACTGGCTATGTACTCAGCTTAGCAGTGTTCACTTTCAGGTTATGTATGTAAGCAGCCTTGCTTTATGTATTGCCATAGCTGTCTGTACATGTTCATAGTTAATGCATCTTAGTACAGTGAGTGTACTTTGCTGTATGTGTGAGCCTTGCATTCATGGTCATATAATGTATATCATTTAATTTTGTAGCAGTTTTTCAGGCCTGTTGTGCCATATTCATACACACTGGGCTTACAAATCCACTCTAGATGGCCATCATTTTTTAGGCAGTAATTACCATGTCACCTTCATATGTGGGTATTCTACACACATATGATAGTTACTGTGTGGCATGATTATATTTCCATTTCCTTGTTCATCTCCTGGTATATTTCACATTACTGTTCTCTTGTACTTGGGCAAGTAAACATCTGGTAGTCAACACAGAATATTAAGGCTATAAACTGGCAACAGGACACTTTCTGTAGTCCATGGTTTGATTCCATCAGCCTCCATTTGTCTACTGTTTGACTCTGAACAAGTCTTTTAAACAGACAGTGCTCCAGGGTCACCCCTGGAAAGGGGACAGTTGTGTCCAGTGGGTTTAATCAGTTAAAAAATTTAAAAAATAGTCAATGCACCTCTGTCAGTGACAGCCCTGTGATGCCACAGTTTTATGTTTTCTTTTTCTGGGGTATTCTGTCTGAAGTGTTATGGCTACATTACTGGAATAAGAACATGGTCTAGTCCAGTATAATGGATGCATGGGACTCTTTGTGGTAGATTAACATTTTTATTTATCACTGTTACATTTCACATAGCATGTGCTTTTGAAGTCTGCATATAATTGTTGCATATCTTGGGCATATGGACACATGACATAATTGCCAGGCTTTATGTCCTGCAGTTTTTTTTTTTACTGGTGGTTTTGGATTATGTGCTAAATTATTTGTCTACTGTATGTATAACATTTATGCATACTAATGAATCTCTCATTTCAGAGTTTGTGGTTTGTGACACTGCACTGATTGTAAAGCTTTATAGTTATGTAGAAAGAATTGATGTTTTTTGTGTGTGTAGTGTCTTGTATTGTATCATGCTTACTGTTAACGTAGTCTTATTCTAGTAATCATTTTAAATCGAGTTGCTGGCTACTGAGACTTGTCTGCATATATCAACTGGACATAAGCTGATTTAAGTATATTTTCTGCACTTATTTAAGATTTGAGTGAGTAAATATTGTGTGTCTTGGATTCAGTAAATATTGTGTGTGTCTCTGAATCTCTGCAGTTAGCCATCTGAGCTCACTGAAAGTTGTTAGACTGCTTTGAAATTCCTTTATATACAGAGATCAGTATATATTTTTCTGGTTTTATAATTTGCACTGTGATTCCTCACATCTCTGTTGAAACTGTATTCCCCACCCCCCCTCCTTGTTCTTGGTTGTAGTTTAAATTTGGTGGCTTTTGCAGTGCCCGCCCCACTGTAGATTTGATCTAGGACACTCCCCCAGAACCATCTCTTTACCGCATTCTACCTAATAAACCCTTTCTGCACTTGCTTTTAGTCCTTTTTAATTTAATTACAATTTTTCGAACTGTGTGTTGACTAATATTGCTACATACTCAAGTGTGCCAACTTGCACTGCATGTGAATTGTTTTTACTACTGTTTTTGCTACTTTTCTGAAAAAAAAAAATTGTAAGCCTGTTTCCTACCTTTCCTATAATTAGTGTTCCAGATACAGATTTGCTGTATCCAGGACTGTTTGTAAGCTTCTGAGCCCCCCCAAGCCTTTCTGTGTTGGAGGGAAGCCTTCTAGCTTATCAGTGGGAGTGGTAAGCATTGGGTAACCTGTCTACTATATAAGGAGTGGTTCTGGCCCAGAATTTGTAGCTATTGGCCGTTTGGGCGGTCTTCCATCTCTCTCAACTTTCTGATTTGAAGGCCTGCATTTGCACTTGTTTCTGTCCTGTAACTCCTGGGCCCATCTCAGTTGCTCACTCAAAAAAAAAAATAAATAAATAAATAAATTGTATCTGCTTTTACTGTATTTGTGTTTCTTCCTACTTTATTTTGCTTTTGCGTCATCTTAATAGTACTCAATTGTATTTATTACTGTTTGGTGCAACTCATTCTAAGCCTTTTAGTTTAAGCACTTGGGCTTCAAACCAGTTGTTTTACATTAAGAAGGTTTGTGGTCTGCACTGTAGTGGCAGAACAGGTAGCTACATCAATCAAATTTGAAATTGGTACACCTTGTTTGCTGTAGCATAGACTAGATCCAGGCCTGCTGAATCTAGCTTTGTTTGTATAACTTGAGCACTAATCCAGGCATTCTTTAAAGTATTCAGTTGTATTTATTACTGCTTGGTAGTAACTTGATTAAAGTGTAGCTATCATTCTAAGTCTTTTGGATTAAGCACTTGGGCTTCAGACCAGTTGTTTTACATTAGAAAGGTTTGTGGCCTGCACTGTGGTGGCAGGACAGGTAGCTTACAGCCTTCTAATTTGGGAACTGCTGATTGAGGGCTCAGTGTCTGTTATTCTAAAAGTGTATTAGTTCTGGTTTAAGCACTTGGGCTTCAGGCCAGTTATTTTACATTAAGAAGGTTCGTGGTCTGCACTCTTGTGGGAGGAGAGGCTGGACTCTGCCCTTCTGAGCTGGGAATTTCTGGTTAAAGGCTTATAGTGCCTGCATATTTGAACTGTTTCTTACGGAAATTGCTACACCTTGTTTGCTGTAGCATAGACTATATCCAGGCCTGCTGAATCTAGCTTTGTTTGTATGCTTGTTGTTTGTTTGCTTGTTATTTCCCTGAAATGCTAAATCCACCTAAAACATGGCTTTTCAGAGCTTCTGTGGATCCCTAGTGATATCTACATTGCTTACTGTACTTATTTCCTTGTTTCACTTGAAAGAAAGTTACTGTTTGTCGTTTTTGCATTTAAGTTACCTGTAACACATTGCATTTAAGTTACCTGGCACTTGCTCACTAAAGCAATTATATAAGTCAGCACTAAAAATTAAAAGCACTACACCCTCACAAACTCCCCTTGAATACCTTGTTCCCCATTGGCCCTTTTTTTCAGTTATAAAGGAATTCCCAATACTATTCTACCATGTCCAAAGGTCATTTGTCAATCTCCTCTCTGGTCCAGCTGGTGAATCTGGGAATCTTGGGGCAATGTTACAACTGCCTCATGTACACAGACAACCCTCTCCTCCTCCCAACAAATTCCAACACATGTGAGAGATGCAACCATATAGCCAAACTGGAGGCTAAGCTCTCTCAACTCAGTACTGGCGTAACCAGTCAGGAGGAGAAGGAAACCACACTCACTACAATTCCAGTCTCACATAGACCTACCACGACAGCAAACCAAACACATAAACACACAAAAACATACTCGGAGGCTCTAAATAAAAATCTGCCTAAGCAGCAGAGACCTCCAAAGCAGACACCCAAGCAACCGCTACCCCAAAACAAAACACGTGCAGCACATAGCTCACAAAGCCAGTGTGCCGAACAGTCACAGCCCTTAAGGCTAAACAATACACCTGATACACTTGTAATAGGTGACTCTATCGTCAGGCACACTGACGTCCCACTCAGCAGGCTGAACAAGGAGAAGGTCATGGTGAGCTGCCTGTGGGCGCTAGGATCTGCCACATAACACAAGCACTCAGGTCACTCCAAGGCAAGTACAAATATGACTTGGTCATTGTCCATGCTGGTGTGAATGACCTGAGACGTACCTCCCTGGACTACATGAAAAGAGACATAGAGGAGCTCTCTGAGCATGTAGCCCAGGCTGGTATGACCCTGACCTTGAGTTGCATCTTACCCTCAGCAAGAATGATTCCACAATATGAAGACAAGATGATCAATTTCAGCAATTGGCTTAAGTATTGGTGTCATTCAAAGGGGATCCAATGCCTGTCAGCCTGGGATGACATGCTCGACAAGCCACGATGCTTCGCTAGGGACGGCTTGCACCTGTCACCCCTGGGCTTTTGGATATTGGCAAAGGCTCTTGTTTCCCCCATAGTGCCTTTTTTAGGCAAGGCACAAAAGACAAACCCACCTCCATAGGTATCACAAGGGATAAGAAACTAAGAGTAATGCTACTCAATGCCAGAAGTCTAAACCTCAAGATGCACGCACTCAAAACTCTCCTTAGCATGGAGAACATCGATATCTGTGCAGTAACAGAAACCTGGTTCAAGGCTCCCGAGAGCATGCCAGCACTACCAGGTTATACCTCATACCATGCTTTTCGGTCCCAAAACTTGGACCAAACCACAAAAGGAGGGGGAGTATCAATATTCATCAAAGATACCCACACCTCCAGGTTGGTGGCACAGCACGAAGCATCAGAGACTATCCGTGTGCAACTAACAGTGGGTAAAACTGCCTTCCAGTTTATAGCCTGCTACAGACCACCCTCCCAAACCCAGGAACCCAACTCGGCCTTCCTGAGAACACTGGAAAATATGAAGGTCTCTCCAAACGCCATTATATTGTGCGACTTCAACTACCCAAACATAGACTGGAAGCATTACTCTAGCTCCAACACCCTAGCCCAAAGGTTCCTAGAATTTTTAAACTCAAATGCTATGGAACAACTTGTTACAACTCCCACAAGAGGGGAAAACATACTGGACCTGATCATCACCAACATGGGGACTCTGTGCTCCAGACCAGAAGTGTATCCCTCACTGGTAAGATCAGACCATAAACTAATCTCACTGGATATTCACATCCCGACCCCACCCCCTGCCCAGAAAACCACAGTGAAAAACTTCTCTAAAGCAAATTTCACACTCCTCAAAACCAAGGTGGAATCCTTCAAAGCCCCCGAGCCTGTGGAAAATATGGCCCAGACCACAGAATCCTTTATAAATGCATTCTATAAACACCTTCAGGAATGCATGGATCATGCAATCCCAAATAAAACCAAGACCCAATCCTCCAAAGGCAGACGTCCTGTCTGGTGGACCCCAGCCATAAACAAACTATACAATAGAAGGAGGAAGCTACTACATGATAGAGCAAAATCCCAAAAAGGGAAGGCATCTCTGATCAGTATTAGCAAAAAACTACGTGCACTCATAAAATCATCTAAGGCCAGCTTCGAGAGAAATATTGCACAGGACACTAAGGTTAATCACAAGGCTTTCTTTAGTTATGTTAGGAACCTGGGTGGGAATTCCCAGATATGCTCAGAATTAGTCCAAAATGACAAAAAATTCACCGAACCCACAGACATTGCCAACATCCTAGCTGACAGGTTCAGCGCAACCCCCCCCCCCCACCAAAAGAACAAATATCTATCCCAGCAGAGTGCTGCCCCCCTGACATCTCAGATGCTCAGGTAAGAGCCTCCCTCTCCAAAGCAAAAAACACAGCATCAATGGGACCAGACGGTGTCCCGGGCTGCGTCCTACATAAACTCCAAGAAGAGCTTAAACCCAAACATAAAACTACTGTTCAATCTCAGCCTTACTACAGGATATGTACCCAAAGAGTGGCGTACAGCAACAGTGGTCCCTCTCCACAAAGGTGGTGCCTCAACAGATCCTGGAAACTATCGCCCCATAAGCCTGACTAGCTTGGTCTGCAAAGCTATGGAAAGGATCATCATGGACCTCATAAATAAAGATATTGGGGACCTACAGACACTGGATCCTACCCAGTTTGGCTTTGTTAAGGGCAGATCCTGCCTCTTAAACCTGGTCGATTTCTTTAAAACAGTCACCAAGGCCATTGACGAGGGGAAGGTGGCCCACACAGCCTACCTGGACCTTGCAAAAGCCTTTGATACAATACCCCACTCGGGCATTATAGATGAGCTCACCAGCTTAAATATAAACCCCTATGTCACTAGATGGGTTGCAAACTGGCTCAAGGACAGAACCCACATGGTTAGAATTGCTGGAGCCATGTCAGACTCCAAATCAGTTACAAGTGGCATCCCACAAGGCTCATTCCTGGGACCTCTCTTGTTCGGTATATATTTCTGGAAGGTACAGGCCAACACGGAAGGACTGTGGCTTACCAAGTTCACAGATGACTGCAAACTGGGTGCCGTAATTAACTCTCCAGCTGACACAAGCATCCTCCAAAAGGGCCTCATAGAAACAGACACCTGGTGCCAGAGCCATGGCCTCAAACTAGACGCCAAAAAGTTTATAGTCATCCCCTTTGGCAAAAACAAAGTGCCCACAAATTACCACATAGGTGGTAATCCATTAAGTACAGAAGAAGTAATTAGGGACCTGGGGACCCAAGTTGATAGCAATCTCTCATTTGACAACCACGTGGCCAAAGTGGTTAGAAAAACATTTTATATAGCCCTCCTAATCATGAAGGGATTCACATCTAGATCAGGGGAGGTCATTGTGCCTCTTTACTCATCCCTCATCAGGCCCATAATTGAGTACAATGCCCCTTTTGGGATGTACCTTACCAGACACCTGCAGCAACTGGAAAGACCCCAAAAGTACCTCACCAAGAGGATCAAAGGGCTCAAACAGATGCCATATGCTGCCCGGTTAAAGAAACTCCAGCTCTACTCAGTGGCATACCGCCTGCTCAGAGGCGATCTGTGCCTGACGTATAAAGCCATGTCCAACCCGAAATTAATGGACATGCTGCACCTCAGAAAATCCAAATTCCATCGAGCTACGCACTCAAGAGACTTGAACCTCAGCACTGAAATAAATAGGACATGCTGGAGGGACAGATTCATAACCCAGAGGCTTCCTTCACTCTGGAATAAAATCCCAGTCCAGGTTAGGCAGAGTCCCTTATTGACTCTCTTCAAGAGGAATCTTGATATGTGGATGGGAGATCGTAGGTTTACCCTGGGTATCACTTCTGTGTCACTGTTAGACAGAGGCACATTATACTAACCTCAAAAAAAGGGCATAGCAAAATTAATTTAAAATGAGTGGTGAAAGCCAGACACACTCTGGCTAGGCTTATAAATGCACTAGGGCAGATAGCCTAGTATGAACCTATGAACCTTAGGCTAGTTAATTTGTGTTCTGATTATCTTCTTTTCACTGTTAGACATACCTCTCAACCTGGAAACATCAAAAATCTAGACAAAATCCCATGATTAATAGGTACAAATCTGTATGCTGATTAACATCACATTTGCATACATAATTATGTAATCCCGCCCACTCCAATGGAATTGTATGATAACCAGCTTTAAATGTAAACCGAAGAACAGAAAACCAAAATATGGCCCCAGACCCCGTAGTAAATGGTAACCATTTTTTTAAATGTGTAGCAATGATGTTCACTGGGATGGGAGAAGATGAACCTTAGGATTTTGTTTTTGGTGACTTGCAGTATGCAGACTTTGTGGTGAAAGTAAGGTATTTAATGGTAGGCAATATTCTAATCTTAGCAAAAGAATATTATACTTTGCTAGGACCTCCAAAAGAGATTCTCCATGGCCTACTGATCAGTGGCATAGCTAGAGGTTTGCTGCCCTTCCCCCTCACAAAATCATGGTCGATTGGGGCCCCCCCATACATAGCCTCCCCCTACAGCCATTCCAATGTCCCATTACTTGGCTATTTTGCTCCATTTACCATAAACACTGTAATGTGCATACTGCTTTACTTCTACAATAATTTGGATTTCATTTAAAACTTTTATTTCACATTTTATAGCATAAACACTAATAGACATCATCTGCAAAACAAAGCAATACAGTCTCACATTGAAAACAGACTTAGCATTAAAACTTCTTTGGCTTTAAAGTAAACTCACATTCATTGAAATAGCATTGAAACTCACATTCAAAGAAAATACATCTGGCCAGTGGCAGATAAAGATTACCTTTGGGCTGATAAAGAAGCTACACCCACATACACCTCCTTTGCAGCAGATAAAATAAAATGAAGCTACATCCCCCGTAATAAAGAAGCTACACACACTTTGCCAGAAGAAGACCACATAACCATTAAACTTTACTGTGGTCCATGGACCTTAAGCAGCATTACAATATTGCAGACTTACTTTGCAAGACACCCCTCCTTTGCAGCAGTTAAAATTAAGAAGCTATACCCCCTTTTGCAGCAATAAAAATAAAGAAGCTACACACACACACACACACACACACACACACACACACACACACACACACACACACACACACACACACACACACTTATCCTTTGCAGCAGTTAAAATAAAGAAGCTACTAAACACACGTTGCCAGCAGAAGATCACACAGTCATTAATGGCCATTAAACTTTACAGCAGTTCACGGATCTCATACTTACTTTGCAGCATGGTCCACAGCCATTAATGGCTGTTAAACTTTACATCAGTTCACAAACCTTAAGCAGCATTACAATATATCGGACTTACTTTGCAGCATGGCCTGTTAGTTCTCGGACAGCAGCAGTTAAATATGAAGCCATGCAAAGATAAATTGCAGAAGCAGTTCTTGGACTTTGCAGCAGCAGTTGAAATACAGAAGCCACTACACACACACACACACACACACACACACACACACACACACACACACACACACACACACACACACACACACACTTTGCCAGCAGAAGATCACACACTTTACCTACAGAAGCCATTACATTTTGCAGCAGTTCACACACACAAAGCCACGAAGATCACACACTTTGCCTACAGAAACCATTAAACTTTGCAGCAGTTCATACACATAAAGCCACTAACGGCCCTTTGCAGCAGCAGTTAAAATAAAGAAGCTACTAAACACACACAATTTGCTAGCAGAAGATCACACAGCCATTAACGGCCATTAAACTTTGCAACAGTTCATGGATTTACGCCAACTTAAACAGCATTACAATATTAAAGTTCTCGGACTTGCTTTGCAGCATGGCCCATTAGTTCTCGTGCTTTGCAGCAGCAGTTAATACAGAAGTCAAATACTACAGTTCTTGGACTTTGCAGCAGCAGTTAAAATACATAGTCGCACAAAGATGAATTAATGGCCCAGTAAAATATAAAATATTATGCAGTTCTCTCACACTTACAATAGATAAAATACTACAGTTCTTGTATACAGTGACTTCATACTTAAGCACACACTTTGCTAACTTGCAGCAGATAAACTACAGTTATCGGAACTTGCAGCAGATAAAATACAGTTCTCGGACTTGCACACACTTTGACAGCAGCAGATTAAATACAGAAGCTATGCAACTAAGCAGCATTACCGGCCCTTTAGTTCTTTTTTCTTACCTGGAAGCTGGGACATGTGGTCGGACTCTACAAAACTTATCTGTCCCATTGCTGTTATATTCTCTAGTTCCCTCCAAATAGTTCAAAATAAATATTTGATTGAGTCCAACAGGCAGTAGCTGATATCATCATGCACGCCCCTGTAGGCTGGTGATGCGTGGTGATGTCAGCCATAAATTTAAAGTGTAATACAAAAAAAAAAAATCTGGAATTAAAGGGGCCACTTGGAAATTTGTGGCACCCAATTATTTTGCTCCCAAAACTGGTAAATACCAAATAATTTGGTATGGTTGAGAGGTATGGTGCTAGGGACTGTAAGTACTAACACTGGTAGTTATTGTTCTCCCACATTTAATTTGTTTTCTTTCTTTGGGCTTCTTCAACATGCATGGGATTACTTGCACACTGTCTGTGCATTTTTGTACTGGGATTGTTTGTTTCAGTGCTCTGTAATATAGTTTTACTGTCTTGTCTTGTGACACCGTTCCATTCAGTAGGCTCTTTACAGTTTTGGCTGAGGTAAGTTTGGCGGTAGAGAGTTTTCAATGATTTTGGCTACTGTTCTTTTCACTAATTGTGTTTCTTCTGCTGTGTATGATTCAAAATGTAGTTTATGTTTAAGAAGGTTGTTTGCTTCCTCAGTTTTATGCAGTTACTCACCTTTAGCATTGACTTGACTATGTGTTGTGTGTCTCTTTGTCTTAGAATCCAGCTCAAAGGGAAAGTCAAATTAAATGTAGGTGTCCATGATATATGTTATATAGGGCTTTGTAGATTAATTAACCTATTTTTGAATTAGCTTACTTAGAATATATGTAAGCACTTTAACTTTCCTAATGAGGTTCTTAACATTATATAATCAAAAAGATTATATCACAAGGTGTGTTGATGCATATTGCCTTAGCTAAATTCAATAGATCAAGGAAAATTTCATTTTTCACTTCTGGATTCATTAGATTTCAATATAAAATCTTTATTCTTGTTATATACCTTGCATATTTCCAAAGTCAGCCCAAAAATAAAAACCATATGATAAAAGGATTTATCCTCTTACAAATGAAATCTGCTGTTTTACCCACATTTCTTTTAAGACTAAGTGCAGAGGTTAACGTTGCCGCCTCACAGCAAGAGGTTCTCCGCTTCAATTCTCGGCTGGGGTGCCTTCTCTGCGGAGTCTGCATGTTCTCCCTGTGGTCGCGTGGGTTTCCTCCAGGTGCTCCAGTTTCCTCCCACATCCCAAAGACATGCAGTAGGTGGATTGGACACTCTAAATTGGCCCTAGTTGTGAGTGTGTGTGTGTGTGTGTGTGTGTGTGCCTTCTGTGGAAGGTTGGGCGCCGGGCTGGCAACCCGACACTGTAAAACTCCACTGCCAATCATGAGTGGACAGATGATCCACTGTGGTAGCCCCTAACCGGGAAAAGCTGAAAGAAGAAGAAGAAGAAGTGTGTTCAGTCAGAGAGCTACAAAGTGAATTTTTACCTGACTAAAGTTAAAGATATAACACTCATATAGTATAATCTGACTGAAGTAATATATATAAGTATCATCTGCTAAGAAACAATGGATATGTTTCATTTAATCAAATGGCTTTTACATGAAATGCCTTTTAGCTAAGACCAGCAGATCAAATAGCAAACCATAACAGTATTTTCTTGCTGGGGGGCTAAGCATACACCCCCCCCCCCAGTAGAGGCTGCACCTCTACACTCTTCCCTATCTAATATAACAAACTCTGAGGTCACAAAACCTTGAGAAAGTCCTAAACCTTTGCAAATTGCCTGTTTCATCTTCTGCTTGCAGCCAAATGGATTTCATGAAAAGGCTGATCGACGGATGGAACAAATATCACAATGAATATATTGAAGAAGCTAACTGACGTGGTTAATAAATAAATGTAAATATTCTTACATGGCTCACTGTCCTCTATAATATTATGTATAAAGGTAGGAATTAAGTGAGATTTTCATTTTTATTGCAGTCCTACATATGTCTAATGCTACTCTTATGAAGACTAAACTTTATAAAAGATAAAACAGCTTGGTCATGATATTGCAGTACCTGTAATTTGCTGGTGTTAAAGCTAGGACACTGGTTTCTGTGAATGCTGTATCTTTTAACAATGGTGCCATCCCATTTCCTGTTAAAGTATTGCTTTTCTTTTCATTTGTAAAATCTGGTGATGTTTTTAAAAGCATTGTCTTTGTGCTGTGGCACCAGATGGCCAGGAGCGCTGATCTGCATAAGAACAGCGCACTTAATAAGATTAAGTAGTTAAGTCTGTGTGATGCTCATCCAACATGGTGCATTTGTGATGTTACTGAAGCAGCAGACCATGTGTGTAGGAAGTCAGCAATATGCCAACAGCATGTGAGACAGCAAAATCACATGTAACTGGGAACAGCTTCTATTTCCTTTTAAATATGGCATTATAAACTCCTATAATAGCATTCACCAAGCAGAGAAAACTGTGTTTTCTGTGAAGCCTGTTATTTACACTGGAGTGCTTAGTGATGTTACCACTTTTATACTGGTAATGTAGGCTGCGGGCCTCTCCACCATATAATACATGCAGTATCAATGCCAGCATATGGGTAGTACTTGTTTTTATTAAGGATGCATTAAATATTTGCCCTTGCAGAGTCTGAACATGTATTCTTTACTGGTCAGGTAGTGCTTACCATCAGGCTTATTTTTTTTCTTTTAAGCTAATATTAAACATGACTTGGCTATTAACTCTGAAATAAGAATGTGCTGAACAAATAAACATTTGTATGGAGTTTTCATTAGCCACATATGTGAAACCACACCCCAAATGTTACTGCAAATTTAATTTATGGAGCACTTAACCACTGCTGGTTTTATAACTTAAGATTTTTTTTTGGTTAACTTCCTGCTGAATAATGATGAATGATTACAGCATTCAAGCACTTTACTGTTATTCAAATGTTGATTAGCTTCATTGGCCTTTTGCCAGGGGTTAAACACTTAAATATGCATGGAGTGTAGCAACTTTTTTTTTATTACACATGCAACCAACTTGTGTCTATTGCTTGTATCTGCATTTTGTCTTTATTTGATTTGTCACACAGATCAGGAAGTTTAGGAAGGTTCCACTAATTTTGTGTACTGGTACTGAGTATTGGCAAATATTAATGCAGCTTAGAGAGATACTTAAAAAAACAATCTAAGAATGCTTCTTGTACACAACCGAGGTGAGCAGGGTCTCTTGGATTCATGGACAATATTACATTTCCCCATGACCCTGGCTGCATTGCTGTTCAGGACATTTCCTTCCTTCCTTCCTTTCTATCTTTCCTTTGCGAGTTTTGTTTTTTCTCCTTATGTCTTCATGTGTTACAGTATTTCTGTCTCTTTCTATATATTCGGATGTTTTATCTCTTATGCTGATTTACACAGCCATCAAGACAGCAGTGACAACCCACATATTGGAATACTCAGGCTGCGATTCATTACTACATAGTGGTATTTTACATGGTTACTGGCTATATGCACAGTATGGGTGAGTATGAAATACAAGTTGCACAAACGTGCAGTGGCCTGCACTATGTGATGCATGCAAATGACTGCAGAAAAATGGTGTAAATGAATTGCTGCAAACAAATTAGACAGCAATGAGATGCCAATGAAGAGCTTTAAACCAGCATCATAATTCATAGATGTAGATGGAGCACCTTCTTTACCTGCCTGCATGTCTCTATAAAGATATGCGGCATATAGGAAATAAGTGCCGCATAAAGGAAATATTATGAATAACATTAGTCTGTGCTCAGCAGCACTTTTAGATTATGATCACAGCCTGTACTTGTACAGTTGTGTGCCATAGCCACTTTTGTCTTCTGTACTGCATTTGCACAAACAGTTTGGACTAATGTTGCATCATAGTAGACACATACGACTGAAGCTGTCCTAAGGATCCCAGCTAAGTCACATCTGTAAGTGCTCCCTTCTGCATATATACATATATATATATATATATATATATATATATATATATATATATATATATATATATATATATATATATGCCCTTACAGGAATTTTTTACTACTCATCTTCTATCTCTCAGCTGATAGATTTCCTACTGTTTATATTTATTAAGTAATTTACCTATGTATCAGGTAAAAGAAATTATTTTCTTAAACGGCATGTATGTTATTCTGTATTCTGAAGTAATAATGGTGCATGAATAGAATTCATTGATTTGTATTGAGTGTTATTTGTCTTTATTCATGCATATTTTGCAGTATGTTTGCTGCTGCCAAATGGCCAGTGTCATGGCTGAAAATGGTCCAGTAGTTCACTTACTTGGTTACCAATGCTAATAAAAATTAAAAATAAATATCAATATTATTGGCAAACCTGAATATTGTGAGACCACAGTCAAAATGAAAAATGTACTCCTTGCTAACCAAATCCAGACATGTATTTATCACAGAAAAGAACTTTCCAGCTTCAGAAATGAATATACCATTTTGCACATTATTTCTTCAGATGGAACTAAAATAGTGACACAGCCCCAAATGATGCAAATTTATTTCCTTTAGCATATTATGTAGACAATCTGGTGTTTGCACCACAACTATTTATTTATATGCAGAGTACTTATAATGGACATGTTAAGTTACACCACATCACAACTGCACATATAGGGCATTCCTATGTGACTGTGCTTTGAGAACTGTGGACCCGAGCAAGCCACCAGTCACAACTCAGAAACACATATGGTGACACAAGTGTCACCATGGAATGAGTTGTGCTCATTTTGCAAAATCTTTCATAAGTTCATAGGTTCATACGAGGTTACTAGGCTAATGGCTTTAGGGCCCTTACAATCCTAGCCATGTTCAACCCTTGTTCCCTGAAGGGTCTAGAGATATGGTCTCTGTTATAAGCAAATCTAAATCTGCACCGACTGCTCCTATCCAAGAGGGACACAGGTAAACCCCCTCGGGTGAATTTCCAGTTTCCCATCCAATTATCCAAGTTACGCTTAAAAATGATTAATGGGGCTTTGTTTAATCTGTATTGGAAGTTTATTCCAGAGGAGAGGCAACCTCTGGGAGACATATCTGTTGAACTCACATGCTAAGTTATGGTCTCTAGAGTGAGTGAGTGAGTGAATCATATACCATTTGACTTATGAATATGCCACATTTACATTAAGGCAGAATCAGAGGTTGCTCTGTATGCGAGGCACAGGCTGCCTCTGAGTAGTCTCTATGATACAGAATATAGTGACAGTGATTTCAGTCTTTCCACATAAGACATGTGCTGGAAACTCTGATTTTTTTTGTGCGGAATCTTTGAGGTCTCTCCAGTTGCTGCAGGTACCTGCTTAGATATAAACCAAAGGGAGTATTGTACTCTATTATTGGCTTGATGAGGGAAGAGTACAGGGGGATTATAACCTCTTTTGTTCTGGAAGCTATGTCCTTGCTTATGAGGTCAGCAGTGTAGAAGTCCTTCTTACCACCACTGAGACATGGTGATCAAAAGTAAGGTTGCTGTCAACCTAAGTGCCCAAATCTTTCACCACTGATTTAGAGCTTAGGGTGTTGTTATTAATTTGTTAATCTGCAGGGACATCACCTTTGCCAAAGAGAATGGGAATGCATCTTTTTGCTTGAGTTTAAGACCATGACTTTGGCACAAATCATTGGTTTGCATAAGTCCTTCTTGGAGAATATTGATATTACTTGGTGACTCAATGACTGCTCTTACTTTTCAGTCATCAGCAAACTTTGTCAGCAACAAACTTTTTTATTTTTAGCCTGTTCTTCTGAGAAGTAGATTCCAAACAATAGGGGCCCCAGCACTGATCCCTGTGGAAACCCACTGGTAACGGGTCTGCTGGTGCAGGTGGAGTCCCCTATTTTTGATTGTATGTGTTCTGTCAGTGAGCCAGTTTGTAACCCACCTGATAGTATATGGGTTGACCCCCAGCTGGGTGTTTTTCAATGATGTCTGAGTGGAGAATTGTGTCAAAGTTCCTGCCCAAGTCTAGGTAGGCCATATATACAGATTTGTATTTATCTAGGGCTTTAGTGACAGTCTCGAAGAAGTCCACCTGGTTCAACAGGCAGGATCTCCCTTTAACAAAACCAAACTTGGTCGGGTCAAGTGTTTGAAGGTCTCCAATATCCTTGTTGATAAGGTCCATGATGATTCTCTCCATGGCCTTGCAGATAAGTCTGATTAGGCTAATGCGTCTATAGTTCCCAGGGTCAGTAGATGCACTCCCCCTTGTGTAAGGCAATGACAGTAGCTGTTTTCCAATTGGCAGGGACAAAACCAGTGCTTAGGGTGTGTGGTTGAAAAGAGAACCCAATGGTATTGCTAACTCCTGTTTTAAACCATTGAGAATGCAGACTGGGATGTTATCAGGTCCCGTAGAGGATGTGTTTTGGCCTTGGAGAGAGTAGGTAAGACCTGCTTTTTAGAGATACTAGGTGAGGAATAGGTGGTAGGAATGTTTTGGGATATATGTGGTGGGGACAGGGGGAGAAGTTTTCACTGAACCTGTCTACTAGCAGGTTGGCTATTTCCACTATATGTGGTACTATTCACTACTGGAGTTTTCCTTTAATGTTTCAGATGTAGCTAAAGAATGCCTTACTGTTATCCTTAGCTAGGAATGCTAATCTAGATTCATTGTTAGCTTTAGAGGACTTTACAAGATGTCTTATTAGCTTGTCCAAGCTGAGAAGGGTGTGCTTGCAGTTTTGAGATCGTTCCTTCTTGCTCTTAGACAGCAATTTCTTTCTCTTGTTATATAACCTGTTTATGGGGGATGTCCACTAGGTAAGCTTATTTTTTCTTGAGAATCTTGTTTTGGTCCTATCAGAAATGGCTGCATCAATACAATTGTATAGATGTTTATACAATGCACTGGTGTATATCCCAGCATAGGTTTCCTTGCCGTCAGTGGGGACAGGAGATTTGAAGCTATAAATGCCTTGTCATAAGAGGCTGTAGTTGGCTTTGGAGAAATTTTTTAGCTTAATTTCTCCGGGGGGGGGGGGGGGCTGATGCTATTGTTACTTCAAAAGAGACTGATTTATTATTAGACTTCACCATGGAGAGCAGCACACTTGTGGTGGTGCACCATTCTACCATGTTGGTGAGTACCAAGTCTAGAATGTTTTGGACCTTTGTGGGGGTTGCCAACTATCTGCTCCAAGGCATTTGAGTTAACGAAGTCCAAGAACCTTTGGGCGAGTGTGGTTGTACAAGTATAATTTACCCAATCTATGGACAGGTAGTTAAAGTCACCCATAACCAGGATGTTTGGTTGTATTTTGAGTGACTCAAGTGGATCCAAATATTCATGGTTCATGGAGGGGGATCTATAGCTGGCAATAACTTGGAGAGGTTTCTTTCCAATACTTATTTGCACATGGAGTAACTCTAGGGAATCATCCTGTTTAACCAGTCTAGAGGTGTATTTATCTTTGATGAATATTGATACTCCTCCTCTTTTAGTTTTCACACATTCATTTTGTGATCTGAAGGTGTGGATGGGATTATATCCTGGGGTGCTCTCCATAGCCTTGAACCAGGTCTAGGTGACTGCACAGATGTCTGCATCTTCCAAGGTGAGGAGTGGTTCCAATGAGTGCAGTTTCAGATTTAGACTCCTAGTGTTTAGCAGCATAACCTTAAGGTTGATTCTTGAAGATAGTTTTATGTCGGGAATTTTGTTTTTGTGACATTGCCTAAAAAGGGACTATGGGGGAGACAAGAGCCTTAGCCAGTAGCTAAAAGCCCAGAGGTGAAATGTGGACACTTTCTCTGGAAAAGCATCCTGGTCTATCAACCATATCATCCCATGCTGACAGGCAATGGATTACCTTAGAATTACACCAGAAACTAAGCCAATTGTTGAAGTCAATCATTTTTTGTCTGTATTGAGGCATCATCCTAGGTGAAGGTAGAATTCTGCTTAAGGCTAAGGACATACCCGCCTGGAGCACATAATCAGAGAGCTCAGTCATTTCTCTCTTCATATAATCCAGTGAGGTACATCTCAAGTTGTTCACACCAACATGGACTATGACAGAGTCATAACAGTACCTATTGTTGAGAGACTTGAGTGCATGTGTGATGTGGCTGATCCTGGCTCCTGACAGACAGCTGACTGTGACCTTTTCCTTATCCATCCTGGTGAGTAGGACATCTGTGTGTCTCACAATGGAGTCACCTATGACTAAAACATTTGATTTTGTGTTTTGCCTAAGGGGCATGTTTGGTGAGACACTGGTACATGCATTTGTGTGTGTACTTTGATTTGCTAGGGAATGTATTAAGTGAAGTTTGTTTATGTTTGGGAGTTCTCTGATATTTATGTAGGCTTCCAGTGAGAACCTCTGCATATGTAGGCTTAGGTGTTGTATGAGTGGATGGTGTGTGAGCTGACAAACTGCTTAGTATATGAGGTACTGATATGTGAGAGAGAAAGAGAGAGAGAGAGACTAGATTCTAGACTCTTAATATAGATGCATCTCTCACATATAGAATTTGTGTGAATTAGAAGTGGGTTGTCAGTGTACGTGAGGCAATTGCTACATTGCCTCAGGATGCTCATGTCAATCAGGTTGGCTGGTATAATGGTGGGAAATTGTCCATTTATGATGCTAGGTGAAGTACTGTGGTCAGTAACAGAAAGGAGACTAGAAGGACCAGGTATGGCTAAGGGACAAGAAAATGTTCTAAACTGGGTCTTAATGGGTAAAACTTGTGGAGGAACCTCAGAGGCTCAGGTGAGTGTCTAATTGGGCAGTGAAGCACAACAGTGAGAAACCTCTGATAGAGCACAAGCAGTTGACTAAGGGAAAATTATCTATCTAAGAGTTTGCATCTATAACCGCCAGTGGTATACTTCACTGCACAGTATGCATGGTTTTGCAGGTGGTGTACACCACACAAACCTGAGCTAATGCAGGCAACAAGTAGCATTGCAATTAAACTGATTTCAAGCACTCTAACCAATAGTAGGCCACTAGACTCAGCCCTGGGCCAACAATCACCACTCAGATAGGTCCTTAGCTACACTTTACTCTCACTAGGGTGTAGGGGGAGGCCCTCTTTTGTGGAGGGAAGATGGATTAGTGGTCAGAAATTGTAAAAATAAACTGGGTCCAGCAAATATGAACCAAGTCTATGCTAGGCTAAAAGTGCAGGAAACAGCAAAAACACAGTAAAAAACATTTAAAAAAAATAACAGAACCCAGTAAAATAAAATGCAAGAAGTGCATCCATGGCTGAATCCAGAAGAAAAGGTCATGAATGGTTTGTAATGGAAATGGGGATCTTTCCTTATTACCTGCTAAAGGACTACAGGTAGTGTTAAACACAATTATATTTGGGAATTATTTAACACTGTTCTGAAGTACTATACTGCTCCTATATGGAAGCAGTAGAACATTACTCTGTTCTACTGAGTAAAGTGAGAACTATGCTGCAAGCAGGGCTGCATAGCACCTGAGCACATTGCTCGGCTCTTCTCAGTAACTAGAGAACTGCACGGGTTAATGTTATAAGATGATATGGTGTGTATATGGGAGTGAGAGATCATAGAGTATTCTGATGCCAACATAGACACAGTAATAGAATGAGTTGAGAAGGAGTCTGCAGGAGGGAAAATTAAGGACATGAAGAGAGAACTGATTAGTATTAGAGAGATGAGAATGTTATGGAAGGACATGAGAGAGGAAATAAATAGCAGTATGTGTTGGTTACTAGGATGAAGAGGTAGAAGAACATACATTAGTAGTACAGTATCATTAGAGTGAGAGCTACCTTTGGTGTTAGGCCATTACTACTTGTTAAGATATGGTGGTGTTAGTGACTCAGAGTGACAAAGACATAGTTATAGTAAGTAGGTGGTCATGCATCTGGTTTGAGGATTTTGCAGGTCCAGATCCAGGTCTGACATCAGAGATGATACTAAACAGCAATCATAGTGAAGTGTGACAAGCAACTCTCAAGTTGCTTTGCTGGGATTCTATAGAGTTAAGATAGTAAACATTTGCCTAATACTAACATAAAACCCGCAGACCTAAATAACTGAAAGTGAACATGGGAAGCAGTGTGATATTATTTCAATCAGTGCAGGCTGTCATTTTTGTTCTCTGAGTTTCTAATCTTTATTTTGTATGCTCAGTCTTAGGTTACTGTACAGTTATTTGATTTTAATACCTTACTTCCTCAAATGTTTAACTCATTACACCTGAGTGATGCCTCCAGGTACATCCACAGTTAACTCCTACTGATGCCTCTAGGTGTCAAATATTGCTTGTTCATATTTGCATGAATAATTCTAAAACCATGCTATGTACAAGGTTTTAAAATATTTCATTTTAAAGCTGACACAATGAAAACTCAACTGCATTAATATCTGACCTCTGTCTAGTGCAGGTAACTAGAAATTAACTGTTGTTTTATGATCTTCATTTATATAGATATAATTTTGACATTTTTCTAAATATCTCAGTAACCAAGTAACACAGACAGAACTCTCAACACTGTTCCTTCCTTTCTGTCATAACATCTTGGTTAACCTAAGGTCCCTGCTGATGTAACCACCATAATACCTTCAAATAAGCAGATTCAACCCCACACCAGTTTTTCTTGAAGTAGATTCCTTACATTGAGTGTAATACTTTCCCTCCTGTTTTCTTGTTTTTATCTTTGACTCCTTCCTCCCCATCCATTCTTAAAATTACAAACCTACCCCTTTCCCCTGTGTGTCTACTGAGTCAAATCACATTCCAAGTTACTTTCTGTCTGCTAACCAAAGTATGTACATTGCTTTCTTAACTTCTCATATAATAAACATTTCTTTCCACCAGTCATTTTAGTGGCTCTTCTTGATACTATCTGCACTACATTTATCTTATTTTTCTGAAACCTCTCCTGAATAGTCTACTGCACACCAAATAATTGCAGCAGTGTCCTGAAGAGAAGCAGGATTGCATCAGTTTCATTATACTGACTGCCATTTGCTGTTTATCCCAGTCGTCTCCAGTTGAATTACTTTTGGCATAATTGTCACACTCTCAGATCTGTTTTCATTTTTGTATGTATCACTATATCTTCTTTAACAATTACTTTTCTTCAGGGATTTTCTGGCCTACATTAAGCCGTATCTCTAACCTTTGTCCATTTAGTTACTTGACATCCTGCCTTAGGCTATACTAGTTATAGCCCAACTACCAGTCTTTGTATCATCGACAAACAATTTCAGTCCACCTTCTACTATTGTCAGGAGGTCAGCTACAGATATGTTTAAGACTATAGACCTAATCCGGGTTATTTTTTACCTTCCTCTCTACAGATGTAATGCTCACAAAATAACAGTCTGACACTTTTCTGCAGACTATTTTGTTATCTGTGTCTTTGCTCTAAGCTTCACTGTAATCCCCTAAACTTTCCTGAGAAACTCCTATAAGGCATACTGTGCTATGCCTTTCTAAAGTCTTAAAGAGATTTTTTTCTACTTTGACAAAATTATCCTGAGTTATTACCCAGTCATAAAGTATTTTTTTATCTGACTGGCATGATCTCTTAATTGTGATCTCATGTTGCTACTCACAATTCAAACCATTAATTATCATGAACCCATAGCATTCATTTAAGATTGTTTTCCCATAATCCTACCTTCAGTAACTGTAAGCCTTATATGCATATTGTGCAAAGCTATGAAACAAACAGTAATGCACTTAATACAAATGGATACATTGGATTTGCTTCTTCTTGCCCTTTACTAGTATGAGTCTGTTATGGTGGATCATGTCTTCAAAAACTGGTATCACTTTAAAGGAGGCTACAACTGCATTAGACAAAGGTCTAGGAGTGCATCTATCCTAGTGGATGCAAGTAAATCTTTTGACATTTTACCACACAAGGATCATCATCTTCTTTCGGCTGTTCCCTTTAGGGGTCGCCACAGTGGATCATCTGTTACCATTTCTTCCTGTCTTCTGCATCATGCTCTTTCACACCAACCGTCTGCATGTCCTCTCTCACCACATCCATAAACCTTATCTTAGACCTTCCTCTTTTCCTCTTACCTGGCAGCTTCATCCTTAGCATCCTTTTCCCAATATACCCAGCATCCCTCCTCAGCACATGTCCAAACCAATGCAATCTCGCCTCTCTTGCTTTGTCTCCAAACTGTCCAACCTGAGCTGACCCTCTAATATACTGATTCCTAATCCTGTACATCCTAGTCACACCCAGTGCAAATCTTAACATCTTTAACTCTGCCACATCCAGCTCTGACTCCTGCCTTTTCGTCTCCAACCCATATAACATAGCTGGTCTCACTACCCTCTTATAGACCTTCCCTTTCACTCTTACTGGTACTCGTCTGTCACAAATCACTCCTGATACTCTTCTCCACCCATTCCACCCTGCCTGTACTCTCTTCTTCACCTCTCTTCCACACTCACCATTACTCTGAACTGTTGATCCCAAGTACTTAAACTCATCCACCTTTACCAACTCTACTCCCTGCATCCTCACCATTCCTCTGCCTTCCCTCTCATTTACACACATATATTCTGTTTTAGCCCTGCTGACCTTCATTCCTCTCCTCTCTAAAGCATATCTCCACCTCTCCAGGGTCTCTTCAACCTGGTCCCTACTCTCACTACATATCACCATTCCTCTACCTTCCCTCTCATTTACACACATATATTCTGTTTTAGCCCTGCTGACCTTCATTCCTCTCCTCTCTAAAGCATATCTCCACCTCTCCAGGGTCTCTTCAACCTGGTCCCTACTCTCACTACATATCACAATGTCATCTGCAAACATCATAGTCCACGGGGCCTCCTGTCTAATCTCATCTGTCAACCTGTCCATCACCACTGCAAATAAAAAAGGGCTCAGAGCTGATCCTTGATGTAATCCCACCTCCAGCTTAAACGTAACTGTCACTCCCACCGCAGTCCTCACCAATGTCACACTACCCTTGTACATATCCTGTACCACTCTTACATACTTCTCTGCCACTCCTGACTTCCTCGTACAATACCACAACTCCTCTCTAGGCACCCTGTTATATGCTTTAGTCCACAAAGACACAATGCAACTCCTTCTGACCTTCTCTGTATTTCTCCAACAACACTCTCAGAGCAAATATTGCATCTGTAGTGCTCTTTCCTGGCATGAAACCATACTGCTGATCACTAATCATCACCTCCCTTCTTAACATAGCTTCCACTACTCTTTCCCATAACTTCAAGCTGTGACTGATCAATTTTATCCCTCTGTAGTTACTGCAGCTCTGCACATCACCCTTATTCTTAAAGATAGGTACCAAAACACTTTTTCTCCACTCCTCAGGCATCCTCTGACTTTCCAAAATTTCATTAAACAATCTGGTTAAAAATTCCACTGCCATTTCTCCTAAGCACCTCCATGCTTCCACTGGTATGTCATCTGGGCTAACAGCCTTTCCATTCTTCATCCTCTTCATAGCTTTCCTTACTTCCTCCTTGCTAATCTGCTTCACTTCCTGATTCACTATCCTTACATCATCCAACTTTCTCTCTCTCTCATTCTCTTCATTCATCAGCCCTTCAAAGTACTCTTTCCATCTACTCAACACACTCTCCTCACTTGTGAGTACGTTTACCTCACTGTTCTTTATCACCCTTACCTGCTGCACATCTTTCCCAGCTCTGTCCCTCTGTCTAGCCAATCGGTACAGGTCCTTTTCTCCCTCTTTAGTGTCCAATCTCTCATACAACTCTCTATATGCCTTATCTTTAGCCTTCGCCACCTCTCTCTTTGCCATGCGCCTCATCTCCTTATACTCATATCTACTTTCTTCATCTCTTTGACAATCCCACTTCTTCTTCACCAGCCTCTTCCTCTGTATACTCTCCTGTGCTTCCTCATTCCACCACCATGTCTCCTTGTCCTCCTTCCTATGTCCAGATGTCACACCAATCACCTTCCTAGCAGTCTTCCTTATTAGCTCTGCTGTAGTTATCCAGCTATTCGGTAACTCATTAAACAAATTAAGTTGAATGTTAATGTGCATACTACTCAATGGGTGAAACAATGCTTAATGAACAGAACACAAAACACAGTGCAAGACTATTTATCAGATCCTGCTTATGGAATTAGCAGTGCTCTATAAGGTTCTCTACTGGGTTGCCTAATTGTTGGGATGATTCTTTGTATTTAATGGAAGGTAAATAATGCGGAATTACCAGAAATGCAGATAACTGCAAACTTGTCAGTATATATTACATCAGCACAAGATGCAAGAGTGTTACAAAAAGGCAAAAATAAAATATATGCTTGTTATAATGAGAGTAGACTGCCTTTTAACATTAAAAATGCAGCATAGTCAAATTCTGAAAAAAAAGAATTAGGCTATATAAGATGAGGATATCCTCCAAAAACTGTTTACATAGAGTAGGCTTAGGGACACTAGTGGATGACAAACTTAACTGTGGCTAGACTTTGGCTATTATGATCAAAAGGGTTACTGGGGTTAGCCATTGGATAAGCAAACCTTTCTCTAGCCAAAATAAGAACACTATTTTCTCTCTACATAAATCTCGATGCTTTACCCTATAAAAATATAATGCTGCCTTTTTCAGTTTTAAAACTAAACAGAAAATTCAACTTGAAAAGGTCCTGTAGTTCATAAGAAGAAAAGAAAACCAAATCAGAATGACTTGAGGAACTGACACTGTTCTCTATATCCTACAGATTATTGAGGGGTGATCTCTGTCTTGTTTTCAGAGGAGTATGGTACCTCATTTTGCCTGAAAATATGCTTCTTGATCAAATGACATGATGATAACACCAGGTCAGATTATCACTTGTTAAATGTGACATTAATTACACTAGAACAAAATAAATACCTTGTTCAGCAGCTCTAAAGACTATGGAATAGTCTTCCAATGTGTATTATAAAAGGTAGTTTACTAACCAGTTACAGAAATAAACTTTACATATGTATGGTTGCCCAGAAACATTCCCAGTAGTTAATGGATCCAATTTTGTTTAAGACCAGTAGGCTCCATGTTTGATAATAAAACCTTTTATGGTGCAAACCTTTACACCAAACAGGAATCAGAATAACTTGGCCAGTGACTGCTGTCTGCAGGGACTATGTCCTCCAAAAGAATGCCCAGGACTATGAGCCCATGGCCTGCTATGTCTTGGTGTGGACAGCATACTCCCCTCTGTAGCACTGGATGTACTGTCACTATGGGAGCATGGTTGTGCATGGCCATGAGGACTCTCAGCAGATGGGTTGCTGACCTACGTCCACAAGTCCAGCGCTCAACTCCAACTAGCTGTTCCAGCAAAGACAATGTACATTCCAAAACAGATATTCTGTGATCTGTCTCAGACCACCTTCTTTCCACTGCTTCAGTGAACCAGTTTAGGGAGTCACAAATGCTGTGGAGGCAGTCATGGATATCAGACTGTGCTGCATCCATAACTCTGAGCATATGCCTAGAGTACCTTTCAGAATGTGCCAGCACATCCATGACAGCTCGAAACATATGCTGAGTGACCCTGTGATGTGACACCTGCAACAGGTTGTGGAAGGACAACAGGCCTCCTATGAGCACCCCTATCAATCTGCCTGTGTGGAGCCTTGTCAGATCTCTGGCTAAGGCCACTGTCTATACTCATTGGAGCCACAGTCACCATACTTCCCTGTTCAATATTCCCATCCTCTGACTCTCCAATATCTGTGGCCTCTGGAGACTGGATACGTGTAGGTATACTGACTGTGTGAGGTGACAATGATGGCAGAAGAATGATTCTACACCTCTGGGACAAATTCAGCCACTGAAATCCCCACCTATGCCTCTCTCTGGCCACCATCATCATCAGAGTCAGAAGAGACACTAACATCAGGTTGTGTATGGTACAGAGACCAACCCCTTGGTCACCTGTGATAATAAAGGGAAAAGCAGTACATTAATATCACACTATTATGCTCTGCAGCACTATGTTGCAATATATGTAAAGCTCTATACTCTGTTGTCACTAATACAGACCTGTTTAAAATCCAACCTCATATAGTAGGACATAAAGACGCTACTTTTCCCACAAACAGTTGGAATTACTTATACATAAAAGTTCTTTAAACAGCAATGTCATCAGCAACAATGAGGTACACTGCTGACATTTGTGAAGGCTCTGCACAATTGACACATCTGACAATCTGTACACATCTATCAGTGTGGTTACACCTACAAGTCATAGGTATGACTCTAACATGTGTACAGTCAGAAAATATCTGTGCAGTTGGCAATCATGCTGACAGTAGAGCAATCTAGGCAGCAGGCCTGGGATGACACTTTAGGGAATACATTGCTGTACATCTACATATGTAACAAAACAGTGTCGTGCTTACCATGAGCAGGACCACAGCCTTGTCCAATACCTGAAAGACCTGTGAAAAGTTGAGAGAAGGTAATGTAAGTACCACTGCATGTTGCACTATAACAAAGTAATATGTCCATGTATCTCACATTTACAGTAGCTACTGTGTTAATTGGTATTTTGATCAAAATCCAAGCATGTGATTCAAACTGCAATAAAACCCGCCTCCCCAAAGAACAAAGACCTGACACTCATGTAACAGTGTGTGCACCCTGACACACTGAATGCTACTGTATTCCAATGCTGATCAAACTAAGCTTACCTGGATGTTCCTCTGCTGTGGCAACTGTGGCACCCACATCCATGATGTACAGTGTGATGGATGCCTGTGAGCTGTCATGTGGGCCTAGATTCACCAGGAATTCCTCAGTGGCTGAGAGTGGTTGTTCTGCTGCAGGCCCTTCACTGGTGACACCATGATCCCTGGACACATCTGCTGCTCTTCTGCGTGCAGCATTAATCATATCTGTTGCATGGTGTCAGACCTGCTCATATGTCCTGCTCTGATGACTTATGGTATTCATGTCACGGACAAGGTCAGCCCACAGTGTTGCCTGCTGTTCCCTGATTTCCCTCCCCCTGGACAGTAGGAGTTCATGGTGTTGATGGAGACTTTCCAGTATTATATCATTCTCAGCATCAGTGAAAAGTGTACTGTGTCTGGTATACATGTTTCCTGAAAGACAGCAAAATGGGAAAACATGTCAGGATCACATACATGGATGTACACATTGTAGACATGCAACATGAACATAATGGCTGGCAGTGTCCAGTGCTTCATCACACATGTCATATTCCACAGTGTGCTAACATACTAAGCATGTGGATACAACTAAGATACTAGTGATAGTCACCTATTCCCATATGTGCCATGGCAGATACTGCTATATGATCATACACCGAACACAGGGGTCCATTGTAGTGTGTGCCCTAGGGGCAACCCTCTGATAATATGTCAACAAAACAGTGACAAACAAATAGCAGTGTGCTATTACAACCACTATAAAGGGTCAGTTCCACAAGACCAGTGTGCCACATTGACAAAAAGCATTCCACCCTTGATGTATTATACATCCTCTATTGGTGTAACAAATGTGGAAATAATTGACATGTCATTATCACAGTTCTAAGAAAGGCTTAATGCTGTAATCCCCATAAACCTTAAGTATATTCACACATAAACATTATGTTGTAAGCAAAAAAGTTACATACCTGATGGAGTACAATGCTCCTTTGTTGATATATGCAGATATATAAAGTTTTTGGCAACACATTTACTGTGTGAAGAAAGTCTCATACAGACTGGTTCGCCATAGCCAGCTGTTTGCCTTTTTAACATGCTTCTCATTACCAGGTGATTGCCTCTTAACCAATCTGTGGTTATGAAATACTAATTGCAGCCAACACAGCTGATTTGCAGTATCATCAGCCAATGACATACAACCACTGAACAGGATATATGGCCTTCATGTATATTAGGACATTACTGGGGTGAGGAGACTATGTCATCACAGAGGAGGGTAGGTCTGTAGCAGCTAATTTTACATACAGATGTTTGTGCTACAGGCTGCAGCTGCTGCTGCAGGCAATAGGCATAGGCAGAGAGTGTGAACACTTTAGGGGACAACAGGCTGTAACAGTAACTGTGGGAGCTGTGTCAGCCTTGTTGTAGAGGCAGAGATAGAATGGTGGTACCCCTTCCTCTCAAATTAAGGCATGTGTTTAAGGTAATTATATCAGGCAACTGTATCACTAGCAGAGTACTAGGCAATATCTTTGTTGTGCCCTTGAGCAACATAAGGGGTAAATATACCATTATGTCAACCATTTGGACAACTGTCATGCCATGTTTTACACTCTGGTATATATTTGGAATGTGTATCCTAGTAGTCGACATTATTAGCAGGGACTTCATATGTGTATGTCAGTTGTGCAGCTATGCTAATCTGTGATGTGATCATGAAAGGATTGTGGGCTGCATTCTGATATTAGTGAGCCTTATTTATATTACCTGGGATTAAATCCTTTGTGAATGCATATTTATGCATGACCTGACACTTCATGCACTTATAATGTTGCTAAAGGGATATGTGAAGTGTGTTCCTATCTGCAGGCCTGTGACTTCCATCAGTGAAATGCAGACATTTGATTTGGAATGCATTGTGTGGATAAAAAATGCATGACTCAGTCATTAATTTCTGGCTTCACAATAATGTAATTTAAATGCTACAAACCACTGGGTGGCCACGGTGGTGCAGCGGTTAGCATTGCTGCCTAACAGCAAGTGGTTCTCCAGTTTGATCCTCGGCTGGGGTGCCTTCTGTGTGGAGTCTGCATGTCCTTCCTGTGGTCGTGTGGGTTTCCTCCGGGTGCTCCGGTTTCCTCCCACATCCCAAAGACATGCTGTAGGTGGATTGGACACTCTAAATTGGCCCTAGGTGTGAGTGTGTGTGTATATGTGTGTGTGTGTTTGTGTGTGTGTGTGTGTGTGTGTGTGTGTGTGTGTGTGTGTGTGTGTGTGTGTGTGTGTGTGTGTGTGTGCCTTCTGTGGAAGGTTGTGTGCTGGGCTAGCAACTCAACACCATAAAACTCCACTGCCAATCATGAGAGGATAGGTGATCCGCTATGGTGACCCTTAACCAGGAAAAGCCAAAAGAAGAAGAATAAAAAATGCTACAAACCACTGGATTTGAACCCAAGACTGTATGTGGCAAAAGTTACCAATTGCACAGCATTGAGCAACGGAGTCACTGCTACAGCAGGTGTATTTGTCAAGATATAAGTGCACATGTACAAGCTGTAATACTTTATTTTACATGCATCATTATATGAATGGCCTTATATGGATGAATTTCTCCACCAGTTTTCCAGTTGAACATGTATGTTGCTATTAATGTTTTAGCAGATGCATTTGTAAATGTTGCTGATAAATGTGCATATTTACCTGCTATTAGAGACCTCACTTACATCCATTATTCTGTGTTTGACTTTCTACTGGTGTACTCTTGCACCAGACTCCAAGTTACACTCACATTTTTTCCATTACTCTTTCTGCCAGTTTGTGTGATGCGGCGTGATGCACAGCTCTGCTGAAACTCACTTAATGACTGTCACTTGCAATTATTATATTCTGCTTAAAACAGCTGTTTTAGTTAACAGCTGTGTGGTGTATCACCTTAATGAAGTGATCTGCAGGTGCAATGATCTTAGGTTTGAAATAGTGGACAGGCGTTTATTTTGTATGTGTTTACTACTATTTAAAACACATACATCAATATAGCTCCATTTAGCTGAGCTTAACAACCCTACGCAATGCGTTGCATCACCTAGTGTCATGCAAAAAATCTTTAAAGAAAAGAAAAATGGATAGGAAAGTGGTGAAATGGGGTGCAAGCAGGGGGAAATAGTGAAAGGCGGGTAGGTATGTGCAGGAAGAGTGTAGGAAAGGACTATAGCAATCCATTTCTTCTACAGCAACAACTGTGCACTTTGACAGAATTTGTAGATAAATTTGGACTCTCACCACCAGAGAGAGGGCTGAGGACAGCATAACTGTGTTGTCAAGCCAACTGGACAAAATGGCATGTGTCTAGTATTCACATATGTGAAATGGAGAGCTATGTATGGGACAATATTTTTTTGGGACAGGTGCCCATTTTTTTAAGGTGAGAGTGGAATGTTGGGGAAGATACATAGGTACCTGTGGAGTAGGTAAGTAGGGTAGGTGAGGAAGCTTTTGCAGACAGACAAGACAGCAGACAGGGTGGTGTGTGGCACAAGAGGGGGTGAACACCTTGGATGGGGAGGGTATGTGGAATTGCATTCCCATGTGCCTCCACTAGGTACTTATGTGACTTATGTCCCCACCCATGGGACTGTTGGCATTGCTCTGTCACTGCCTCAGGGTGGCAGTGGTGGAGGCTGGACTCTAGGGTGAGCCTGCCCCACCAGGGTGGCCAGCATACTCTCCATCTGGCGCAGGCATCATCCAAACCCATGGTACACAATTCTGTGCACCAAAACTGACAGTTCATTCCAGTTGACAGCTCCCCTCTCCATCTCTGCTCCCAGAGGGAGTCCTAGCCCCATCTCATAAGCCAAACTACCCAAGGTAGTGCAGGGGCAGCAGAGGAGGCACTGCGGGTCTGGGTCCCAGATGTGCTGGGCCCTGGTGATGCAGCCAGAGGAGGCAAGGTAGTCAGATCACTGGGAGCCGGCCTACCTTGATGCACTGTAGTAACTTAGTAATAACAATAAGTTAATGTTAGTAATAACCAAACCAATATTAGTTTTACATAATGGAACATAATATTGATTATTTCAAATACATATTAAGGTATATTATGTGGAACACAACATTGAGTAACATAACAGTAAGTATGTTAACAGCAAGGCAGTATGAAATAACCCATAAGGGCAACAAAACAGTTTAACAACATGTATTAATATGAAATCATAATAATATATAATAAAGTTTAACAAAATATAGTAAGTTGAACAAAATATATTAATATTAAACCATAATAACAAATAACCATAATAAATTAAAGATGATAAGGGGTGGGGAGAGAGAGAAAAACATGCCATTAGTGACGTCGCAGATGATATCCCTAAAAAGATCCCTAATACATTGTTCTACAGGTGTGCAGTGTCAGTTGTGAGTACAGTGGCTACAATTCCTGTATAGATGATGTAGCACATACATACTTCTCAAGATGTTAGCATGGGACAGTGTGGGCCAAGCAGTAAGAAATGCAGGTATACAGCTACATGGAATTGTTTCACATAATGTTCATGTACATGACTAGCAAGGTGTTCTGTAAATGGATTTGACAATACAGTGCATTTCAGGTAATCAATTATCTGCTAATCATGGACCAGACAGATTGGATGGTTGTAATTACATTACGAAAAATCGTGACAGTTGAGAGGTATGTTTGTGTACATTAAGTAGACTAGACAGCCATTATGTCTTAGTTGGCAGGCATAGGAGTAGAACCCAAAAGCTGTGACTGCAAGGGACATCTGCAAATAATGTTGCAATTGACTGCAGCAATGTAGAACAGACATGCAATGAATACAGCCCTACTGCAAGTATTTAGACACATTTGTTATGAAACCACAATCCTGCTTTACACTTTATTGGTATTGCTGCTAAATGTCTGTGAAGTATACACATGATATCTGCTCATAAAGTGGGCTACCTCACCCATATACTCTCTTTTCCTGGGGTGAGAGGAAAAGAGAGCATTATGTGACTGAAAGTGGCCTGGACATAGCCTTGAACCATACTATGGATTGTGCAATACATTTTTCAAGCGATTACTTCTGCATTCGACAGTTATTACAGTTTTACAGTTGACTATAGTGACATTAGAACAGACATCCAATGAATACAGCCCTACTGCAAGTATTGGGACATTTGTTTTGAGACTACAATCCTGCTTTTACACTTTATTGGTATTGCTGCTAAATGTCAGTGAAATAGACACATGATATCTGCCCATAAAGTGGGCTACTTCTCCCATATAATTTCTGTTCCTCGAGTGGGAGGAAAACAGAGCATTATGTGACTGAAAGTGACCAGGAGACAGCCTTGAACCATACTGTAGGTTGTACAATACATTTCTCAAGCAATTACTTTTATATTCCACAGTTATTGGAGTTTTACAATTGATTGCAGCAGCATTACAATAGACATGCTATGCACACATCTCTACTGAAATTATGGTATGACACAACAGTCCTGCTTTACACCTTATTGCTTACTGTTACTGGTATTGTTTATTGGTTATTGCACTATACTTTTTATTGTTTATTTATTGCACTACAGTGTTTATTGTTTATTGTTTATTACACTATAGTTATAATATATCCATACTTACCACACTCACAGCATATCCTGGCCAGGCACCTGGCATGGGACTGCATGTTGCGAGCCCTCTCAGCTGCAGCTGTTGGAAGAGAAGCACACCATTATTCATAACAATTTTGTACAGATTCAGCTTGTATTTTAGTAAAGTATTGTCAGAAATACTTACATATGTTTGGGGCATGCCCATCCCTGGTGTCTTCAATCCAGGTATCCAATGTTCCCCTCTTTCCATGATTCAGTTCATCATAGTGGGGACAACAATGCTCACCAGTGTGGGGAATACCAGTAGCACTGGTAAGATCCCTGGTCAATTGATCCCAGGCCTCAGACTTACATTGTGAGCACTGGTAACTGCCCTGCAACAGCCTAGGTTTATAATTGCATACCAGGAGCCCAACAAAAACCCTGGACTCCGGCACACCCCATCTCTGTGCCCCAAGTTGTGCACCCTCTCCAACACCACCTGGCATACCAACAGTTAGACAGAGTCCAATGAATGCTGCAGAAGTCCTGCCTATTGCCCTTAATATGCAGTTTTCCCACCCTTACATGGCATACTGTAACATTCAAAAAAGCACTGCATTGCTTAGCATTGCACAGACTAGTTTAGTAATGTGTAAACATGCACAACTTTGTTTTAGCAAAGCTTAACAATGCACAAACAGGAATTGCCATTGACCATGTTTAAGCAGTGCTTAGCACCGCACAGCTTCTCCAAATATAACAATTTTGTTTTTAAAAAAAATTAATTTACATTGAAAAAATGGTATGAGTGCTAGGGACAGGAACCCAGGTCCTACTAAGCTTTAAGCTGTGACTCTACCCATTTAGCTACTTGGATAGTATGTATACTAGTATACCTTCACGTATACTACTAAGGCTGCAGTTACCATTGCTAAGCACTGTGCCACACGACGCAAATGGGCTGAAACAGAACCAGACATGAATAATTACATTTAGTTTCTATTTTTAGATGTCTGGCAGGTGTCAATAGTGTAGCTATAATCACGGCTCTGCTCTGCTGCACTCTGCACTGCACAGTGCAAACAGACATTAAAAAAAAAAACTTGCTAATTAATTACATCCAGTTTCTATTTTAGATGTCTAGCAGGTATCAGTTGCATATATCTCAGCACAGCTTGGCCCTGCTGCTCTCCGCACTGCACTGCGCAAACAGACTTTAAAAAAAAAAAATTTGAAAATTAACACAACATATTAATGCACAGCACATTTCAACAGTAGCAGGGTACATTACAGAGAGTCTCATCCTGTACATAAAATCTGACCAGGAATTCCCTGGACAATCCACAACCAGGGGATAGCCTCTACACTTCTGCCTACATAGATTCAATATCCCTGTTACTATGGTCTCCCGCAATAGTGCGCCATGATAAATATGCATGGTGCACTGCCGCGGGGGATCCATGGCCATGTACATGGGTGCATTCCATGTAGGCTCTACAGAGAGCCCACATGGAGTTTATTAAATCCTGGAAATGTATTTTATTGCTTTATGGTCTATATTGTAAGTTAAAGAGATTGCCATTTTTCCTTTTCATACCTTGGTTTCTACATACCAACTGATTCATGTTGTCTGGAACTTATATTTAAAATTGACTAGTAGTATTGTTAGCTAATTTAAATATATTGACACCCTGGGTCTATAATACACAATAAGCTCCAGAGCCGGAAAGTAAAAAGAATCTTTATTAAAACAATAAGTGTTAAGCACTTTAGCTTTTGTTCCTTTTACCTATTTACGAGACTTCATCAGAACAGTTAACTACTAAAACACACCCCTTATATACAGGAAGTGCCACAGATCAATTTCCTTTTTTAATTGATGCTTGACAATGTTAAAATAAACTTGTTGCAACTCTTTCCTAAAAAAACAGTTAAAAACATTTCAAACACATTCTTATTACTCAATAAATATAATGCTCATAAATTCAAAGCTCTTTTGTTCAAAATCGGTAATAAAGAAAGATATTCATTTAACCGAGGGGGAAAAAGGGAGTTTAACTTAACAATCCATTGGAATTCTTTTACTTCAATGCTAATTCCCAACATCCACCACTAACATTAATAGGCACTATATCCAGGAACCCAAACTGAAATTTATTAAACCCTTGATATACTAAAGAGCATTTATCCAATGAATTGTTCATATTTGCCTTAGAAATGGCATGTAAATGTTCATCTACTGTATTATTTTCCTAAACAGTCTTTCTGTTTTCCCCACATAATACATACCACATTTATCACAGATTGCAAATTTTAGGGGTAGCCATGGGTGCCAGCCATGCACCCATTTATCCCAATTTAGTTCTCTATGCCTGGGAGAAAAGGCATGTTTTTGTTACAAATATTCTAAGAACTGGGTAGTATATTATTATTTTTTTGGGCGATATTTTTATTTTGTGGAAAGATATCACTGAGACAGATGATTATTTTGTAGATTACTTAAACATTTGTACATATTTTAAGTTTATTTCCACCATGAATAGTGTTTATATTAATTATCTTGACATTACCCTGTACAAGGATGAGGTGAGGGGTTGTTTTGCATCTAGAATTTATGGAAAGGAAACATTTTCCAATTACTATTTAGATTTTCATAGCAATCATCCTAAGCATATGAAAAAGAATATTTTTAAGGGCCAGTTGGTTCGAGTTGCTAGGATGTGTTCTGAGGTGGACATTTTTAAAACAGAAATAGTTAAAATTAAGGGAATGTTTGAAAATCGAGACTGCCCTGTTAATAAGTTGCAAAAAGCAGATGATGAAGTTTTATCAGGCTGGAGAATGAAGTATAAACCCCTCTTAGGTGACAAAACTGCAGGCATAGCATCAAAAAAGGCTATGAGTACTTCTAATAAAGATTTTTCTAGTAGTATGGTGGTCCCCTATGGTTTTGGGTCCAAAGACATTAGGGATATTATGGTAAAAAATTGGATAATTTTTAAAGGGAATCTGGATGAAATTTTGGGGGCAAAGATCCTTTTTTGTATATAAAACTGGAAGGAATTTCAAAAATCTTTTTGAACAGACTTACATTTAACCCCCTCTAGCTTTGAAGGGTACTAGAAAGTGCAGTTCATGTAAGCAATGTCCCTACATTTTGGAAGCCGATTCTGTGGAAGTTAAAGTTATTTCTAAGCATATTATATTAGGTAAAGGGAACTGTGCCACCCAAGGTTTGATTTATATTGCAATCTGTGATAAATGTGTATGTATTATGTGGGGAAAACAGAAACATTGTTTAGAAAAAGAATATATGAACATTTACATGCCATTTCTAAGGCAAATATGAACAATTCCTTGTATAAACACTCTTTAGTATTTCAAGGGTTTAATAAATTTCAGTTTGGCATCCTGGATGTAGTGTTTATTGGTGTTGGGGTGGATGGTGGGAATTAGACATTGAAGTAAAAGAATTGCAATGGATTGTTAAATTAAACTCCATTTTCCTCCTGGGTTAAATTAATAGGTTCACAGGTTCATAGGTAGGTACTGGGCTATCGGCCCTAGGGCCTATACAAGCCCAACCAAAAAGGTACCCTGGCTTTTGCCACCCAAGAAAATTTTTTTCCTGTGCCACTGTCGAGCAGAGCCACAGAAGTGATCCCTGGGGTGAATTTCCTATTTCCCATCCAATCATCAAGATTTTTTTTGAAGAGTGCTAATGAGGAGCTTTGTTTGATATAGATAGGTAGTTTATTCCAGGGTATGGGAAGTCTCTGGGACAGGAATCTATACCTCCGGCATGTTCTGTTTATTCTGTTTATTGTGGTGACAAGGTTTAGGTCCCTAGAGCATGTAGCTTGGAGGGATTGGGATTCATTTAAGTGGAACATGTCCAACAGCTCTGGGTTTGACATAGCTTTGTATCTTAGGCAGAGATCACCTCTGAGTAGGCAATATGCGAAGGAGTAAAGCTGGAGTTTTTTAAGACAGTCTGCATAGGGCATCTGTTTGAGGCCAGTAATCCTCTTTGTGAGGTATTTCTGTGGCCTTTCCAGTTGTTGTAGATGTCTTGTGAGGTACATACCAAAAGGGGTGTTGTACTCTATAATGGGCCTAATGAGTGATGAGTAGAGGGGAACAATGACCTCTTTTCTTCTGGATGAGAAACCTTTTGTGATGAGGTGTGCCATGTAGAAGGATTTCCTCACTACTGTGGCAATGTGATTATCAAAGGAGAGACTACTGTCCACCTGTGTCCCAAGGTCTCTTATCACACTTTCAGTGTTAAATATACTACCACCTATGTTGTAGGTCATGGGTACAGAGATTTTACCAAAGGAGATGACAATGCACTTTTTGGCATTGAGCTTGAGGCCATGGCATCTGTCTTAATGAGGCCCTTTTGTCGGATGTCCACATCGTTAGGAGTTTCAATTATGGCTCCTAGTTTGCAGTCATCTGCAAACTTCATTAGCCAAAGACCTTCTGTGTTAGCCTGTACTTCAGAGAAGTAGATACCAAACAGGAGAGGACCCAGGAATGAACCCTGTGGTACTCCACTTGTCACTGGTCTGAAGTCGGATTTGGAGTCTGCTACTTTCACAGTGTGGATTCTGTCAGTGAGCCAGTTGGCAACCCATCTTGTGACACAGGGATTTATACCTAGTTTAGTGAGTTTATCTATAATTCCAGAGTGGGGATGGTGACAAAAGCCTTGGCAAGATCTAGATAGGCTGTGTGAACCACCTTACCCTCGTCTATGTCTTTGGTGACTGCTTCAAAGAAGTCTATCAGGTTTAGGAGACATGATCTGCCTTTTAGAAACCCGAACTGGGTGGGGTCCAGAGTTTGGAGATTACCAATGTCTTTGTTTATAAGTTCCATGATGATACATTCCATGGCCTTGCAGACCAGGCTCATCAGGCTAATGGGGCGGTAGTTCCCAGGGTCCATGGTGGCTCCCTCCTTGTGGAGTGGGATAACCATGTGCACCATTCAGCAGGCACAAAGCCTGAGGTGAGGCTATGATTGAACATGGTACTTAGGTGGGGTGCCAGTTTGTTCTGTAGTTCATGTAGAATGCAGCCTGGGATGTTGTCTGGTCCCATGGATGCTGCATTCTTGGCTTTGGAGAGTGTGGTTTTTACCTGTGCAGCCATGATCACAGGAACTTTGCATTCTTCTGGTATAGAGATGGGCCCTTTATGGGGTGAGAAGGGGGTAAAGTTAGCACTGAATCTATCTGCAAGGATGTTGGCAATATCAGTTGGGGTCTGTATATTTAGTGCCATTGTGCTGTAGCTCAGAGCAGATCTGTGTGTTGCCATTGAGATTCTTGACATAGCTATAGAATGTTTTCTGGTTGTCTTTAGAATCAGTGGCGATTTTGTTTTGTAACTAGCTTTGGAGGATTTTATCAGGGATCGCAGCTTCTTACTGAGGCTGACCAGAGAGCTCCTCCACTCATGGGATTTTACTCTCTTTTGCAACAGTTTCTTCCTTCTGTTGTACAGTTTGTTTATGGCAGGGGACCACCAGATTGGCTTCCTTTTTTTGGAGGATAGAGTTTTGGTTCTGTTTGGGATAGCACGATCCATGCACTTGTGTAAGTGCTTATAAAGTGCAATTGTGTAGGATTCAGTAGTCGTAACTGTATTGTCCATCTGCATGGGTGTCATGAAGTTCACCACTTCTGTCTTAAGATGAATGAAGTTGGGTTTAGAGAAATTCTTTACCATGGTTTCCTTAATGGGGTGCGGGGGCAGGATGTGGCTATCTAGAGTGATTAGCTTATGGTGGGATCGGAGTAATGAGGCGTTGACTTCAAGTGTGGAACACTGGTCACTCATGTTGGTAATGACTAAATCTAGGATATTGCTGCCCCTGATGGGGGTGTGGATAAGTTGATCCAGGGCATTGGAGTTTATGAGTATCTTTCTTTATTACCTATTTTGAAGACAAGTGCTTTGAATTTATAAACAGTATATGTATTGAGTAATAAGAATGTGTTTGAAATGTTTTTAACTTTTTTTTTTTTTTGAAAGAGTTGCAACAAGTTTTTTTAACATTGCTAAGCATCAATTAACAAAGGAAATTGATTTGTGGTACTTCCTGTATATAAGGGGTGTGTTTTAGTAGTCAAGTGTTCTGATGAAGTCCCATAAATAGCTGAAAGGGACAAAAGCACTTAACGTTTATTGTTTTAATAAAAATTAGTTTTACTTTCCGGCTCTGGAGCTTATTGTGTATTATAGACCCAGGGTATCAATGTTATTTTGAATCTGTTAAAATGAACATTTCTTCCATATCCTTATGAGCCACTTTTACAAGCTCAGTATCTGAGATAAAATAATTTAACCTTACACAGTGACTTTTAACAATATTTCACTTTAATGTGGGAGGATACGAAAAACAAAACGGTGTACAAGGCAGGCAACAAAAACTCATAGATAGAAAAACACCTTCCTGCCAGTCAGACCAATGGTGCAATATAACGAACGAACTTGTAAAACTTGTAGTTTTCAAAAATCAGTTTATTCCAACAATAGTCAAACGCTTTCGTCCAGCACATGCTGGACTTCTTCAGAATCAGTAAATCAATTAAAAAAAGCCATTTAAATAAATTTCAACCACCAATAGAAGAAAAGCATTCAAATACAAGTAATGAATTATTTAAACAACCCTATACATTACTATATATAAAAACCTTACATTTTTTAAAAAACATATATATAAAACCTACAAAGAAAGTGCTCTATGCTTTAAAAACGGCATAATGGAAACATGTTCATTAATCCCAGGAGAATGGGATGCGTTTAACCTTAGTTGCCAAAACATCTCTTTTGGAAGGATAAATATTGTCATAGTGTCAATAAAAGTTGCTACTGGAATTTTTAAACTAAATACGTGTAGCAAGATGCTATCTTCCTTGCTCCTTATAAATCATCTTATGTAAAAACACAATGCGATCATTGCCCCATTCATTTGTAACTTCTAAATAATTCAAACTGCTATTCAGAAATTGTTTCAACTTCCTTACCTCTCTTTATAAAAATATCAATAAAATTATCAATAAAATATATCTAAATACTTCACCAACTCACAAAATGTTCATTTCACAATATGCCATAGCTAAACTAGCATAATTAGATGCTGTAGTGGCTCCCACAGCCACCATCTTCCTTGCCACTGAACATCATTGTTAAACATGAAAAAATGTTTGTCAAAACTTGCTCAATATAATCAGTTAACAGCTTGGTTTCTGAAACAGAACACTCACCATCAGATATTAACATATAAGACTTCCTTTCCTTACCAATGGTATGTGGTATGACTGCATATAATGATTTAATGTCAATAGTCACAAGAATTATTAGAATTATTAACACTGATAGAGTTCACCTTTTTGAAGAAATGGAAGAAGTCTCTAAATGTAGGAATTCTGTGTTATGAGCACCTGTTTTAGAACTAGATCAAACAACATTGAAGATGATTCAGCTTTCCAGCCACCAGCTGACATAGTGGATCTAAGAGATGGATCTATGCGGTTCTTATGCACTATTGGGATCTTAGCTGTAACACCCATATAAGATTCTGGTACATGAAAGAAATGCTATAGCTCATCAGTTAATATTAATTTTAAATATATTTCACCGTATCAACTATCAGTTTGCTTCCTTCTCTTATTGGACTCAGTTTTCATGTACTTTCTATAGTATCCTCCAACAAACTTGACATTCTATTAATTGTATTATATATATATATATATATATATATATATATATATATATATATATATATACATATATATATATATCCATTGAGAGGTTCCCAGTGGGAGTGGATGTACATCAGGGTTCAGCTCTGAGCCCACTGCTGTTCATACTGGTGATGGACTACATTAGCAAACAGGTTGGAGGAGAGGGATCAACATATCTGATGTATGTAGATGATGTGGCAGGGCAGGCAGACTCTGAGCTAGAACTTCAGCAAAAGATAGGAGAATGGAATGCAAATCTGAAGGTACATGGGATGAAACTAAGCACAGATAAGACAGTGGTAATGGCAGCAAATTGGGGAAATCAGAAGAAGCTGAGAATAGAGATAGAAGGGAAAACAGTGGAACAGGTAATTAACTTCAAGTATCTGGGAGGGGTAGTTGAGGAGAAGGGTAGTCTGGATGAAGAGGTCAAAGCTAGAATCAGAGGGGCTGCAGCCAACTGGCATAGAGTATCATGTGTAGTCTATGACAGAAGAATGCTAAAGAAGCTGAAAAGACAATGGTGCGACCAGTAGGCCTGGACAGTAAAGGCAGAACAGTTGAAGAAGCTAGAGGTGATGGAAATGAAGTGCCTGAGAAAGGTCATAGGATGCACACTGTGGGACAGGCAAAGAAATGAGGACAAAAGAGCAGAAGCCAAAGTTGCTCCAATTGCAGAAAAGATCAAACAGAACAGATTACAATGGTTTGGGCACATGTGTAGAAAAGCAGAAGACAATCTGGTGAGGAAGATTTGGGCAGACAGGAACAAGGTAAGAGGAAGTGAGGACATCCAGCAAATAGGTGGTTGGACTGAATGAAAGAAGATCTGCGGCAGTCAGGCTTGAATGTTGAAGAAGGCAGGAGTGTGGCACTGAAGTGAGAGAGCTGGTGACAGTTAACATGATACCCGACCCTATGTAGAAAAATGGGAAAAAAGGGGGCTGATGATGATGATGATACATATATATCCATTGAAAACATATTCTTTTAATTATTGATGTTTGTAAGTCTTAGGGTTTTATCATTGGTTAAAGATTATAAAATATTCCTGTCCTACTTATTAAAATTAAAGTATGTTTTTTTTTTTTGGTTTAGATTTTCTAACATGTTGGATCATGCATAGTTAGCAGTCCAGGAAGCCATTGAGAATCCTAGATGAATTTTCCCAAGTGCTCCAAAGTTCTGTCAGTTAAGAGACTTCTCAAGGTCACACAGTAGGCAAACAGGTGTTTAGGGAATCAAACTCTGGATTACAAGAAGCAGCTCAGGTAAAAGCTCATAGCCTTAATCATCCATGCATATTTTCATATACATATATCTTTTCCACACATCTTTTCAAATGAGGTAATAATAGGATGCAGTGGAGGATTAAAGGTACTGGGTTTAGATAAAAGCCCTCCTTGTTTTATTGCCTAAACTGTTGCCTAGCAATATACAGCGCACAGCATGCAGCCTATCCTTACCATAACACAATGACCATTTCCATGTCCAAGACAACAACATATTCTTAATGGAAACACATTATGGAGATGAACAGAGAGTAATGCTAGGTTCAAGACACATTTGGCATCATTCCTATATAAGCTGTAATACTGACACCTTTGACAACATTCCTATATCAGCTGTAATATTCATTCTCAAAACATTTAAAACATTTGCAATATGGTAGAAAAAAATCAATAATATAGGCATTCAGTATAGTCAAGATCAAGTGATGAGAAGCTGGTGCAATCCAAGCAGCAGATGTGAGTACACTGTTCAAGAAGTCAGTGTACACTGCAGATAGTGCCCTTAATAAATTACTTATCCCACCATGCATCAGGAAGTATGTCCCTGCTCTGCAAGGAGTGTCCTGAGCACCAGTGAACTCACTGTGATGGATGCTGCTTTCTCACCAATAAGCATTTGGAATTGATCGTTCCATGGCTGCACAAGATTCCAGGTGCATGAACTAAGCTTATTATAGAAGGTAGAAGCTCCAAAAAAAAAAAGCAGGCTGTATATTGGTAGATGTTTTCCTGTTGTTGCAATGGATACTTTTCCTATGGGAGTAGCCACTGACATAGCTGTAATCAAACAATTTCATCAAATGTGTGGCAGTAACAAGAAAAAGTAGCCAGTCATCCCCAAAGACACCTGTAATTTTACTAGGGTGCAGATAACTGAGTCAAAGGAGCTGCCAGTGTAGTCAGGTGAAGCCCTTTATTCATCCCATAGATGCTTCTAATCCAGCAGTCTGGATCTGTCCAAGCAGATGTGGTCGTACAGAATATGCATCCATGGTACCTGGCACAATGGAACACATTCTGGATGCTGCCCACAGCAATACTGTCAAAACAGGTAATAACGGAATCTGAATTGTGTTATCTTCTCCACACTGGCGAGCTGCAACAACTGCTCAGACATTTGGGGTGCATTAAAGCCACACAAGTGACAGCAGCCTCAGTTTACTACCAACACTCACATGGCGAAGTAAAGAACATAACTAATGGCAGACCTTTCAAAGCATTGAAAAAGCACCATCCATCAGTAACATCTATAACTAGCTCAGCTCCTGTAAGTTTTCTTGGAGGTCGCTGCTGGCACTGTAGTGCTATCCTCATGGTGGCAATAGCATGCAGGGAATGACGTTACTCAGGGGGAAGTATTTTGGCACATCTTCTTCAGGTTCTGGAGACTAGATGATGGTGTCTCCACCACTTCTGAGAACATCACTATCAGTATCACCTGAATTAGCTTGCAGGCACATGGCTGCACTTGTGACTCCCCCTCCTAATATCCTCCAGCACAGTTGCCAAGATGGTGGCAGACAAGCCAGCTGCATTATTACATTCTCCTGTGTGTGTAAGTTCTGGTCTGTTAATTAATCATTGCTGTGGCCCTTTATTGTGCTTAGATTTGTTGATACTGAATCACTATATTCTAATACCATTTTTTTTAATTAGTAATGGTATGCCTCAATTACCTCCAACTTCCTCCCTTACTGTGGCATGCTGTAGCTCTACACATGTCCATTAGTGGTTAGATCAACAAGGAGTATGTTCGATTAGCTCATGTTGGTGCCATAAGAGCTACCATGGAAAGCAGTCAGTGCTGATTTCCTCATCTCAGGGGAAGGTGCAGCTCTTCCCACTGTGTTACCAAATATGCTGGAGACCTGGTGCCACTGTAGTAGATCAGCCAATGTCAACTTCTTTTACTTCTGTATTTGGAAGCACATACATCACAGGGCCCAGCATTGTAGGCTCACTTTAGTGATACACCCAGTAATGCACAACGACTGCTATTGGTAGGGTCATAGGGCACAAAAGCATGCTGAACACCAGAATGCTGATGTTGACGCTTCTTCCTTTGATTTTATGGGTAAGACAAGCCCCTTTCCTCTCCATACTCCCTACTTGAATATTTTAATAATAAGGTTACACAGCCACAAAGGAAAGATGAATATTTGCTTATTAAATAAATGGAGTCTCCATGTTTGTAACTATATATCATGAAAGCCTTCAGGGGACTAATGTAGCTTACCAAAATGTAAAGGTTCAGGTTTTATTTTCTAGGAGAGTGAAATTTAAATAAAAACGTCTCAGAATTCTTGCCCTTGTCCATTTTGAATGGCAAAGACTTTTGAAAACAATTCTAAATCAATACTTTTGCCATGACAAAGTATATTGGACATTTTTCCTGAAAAATTTTTGAAACCACAAGTGCTGCAGTTAAAACATGCTCAGCAAGCCATTTTTCTTTTATACCATAACTAAAATTTACACAAATTTGTTGACTCCTCTGGGCATTCCATTGCATTCCAATATCAGAAGTTGAGTGGTACCAGAAAAATACTGGTCTGCTGCTGGGCAGTTTACATAAAAACTATTAGATAGATTATTTTAAATATTTAATAATATTCAGGTGATTGATCTGTTTTAAAATATAGAATGTCAGGATGATTTATTTTTGTTTGGTGTGGAAGTTACGCATTTATATTTCACTCTTCCCTTCCCCATAATTTTGGAATTACAGTGGTACTACATTATTTAGGAGACCAACCTTTTTCATTATCTGAGTTATCTATGGTAACTTTTGTCTAACTTTTAACAATTTTGTGTTAGATGGAAATTGAAGTTTCACAGAAAAGGGGCATTGCAATTTGACTCTATTCACATTGACTTATGCAAATTTTTTTGGCCCAATTTTGGCTGATCATTCCTTTATAGAGAAACCATTTTGCTGAGCAAGTCTTCAATATTGTGAGATACATAGCTGAACTACTTCTGCCATATAAAGGAAGTAGAAGTAAAGCAGTAGAATTTGTTCAGGGGTTGAATAGTAATTAATGGTAGATTAAGTTTATTTATGGAAGATTTAAAAAAAATAGTTAACTTTTTGGACATTTTCTGGATGGTCATGAAGGGATGTCTATTAAAGGAGAACTATTTCAGTGACATCAGTTAATACTTTATTGCATGCTTTTAGTGATTATCCCATATGCTTATATGGCTTAAGCTCTGGTGAATTTATCAGAACAAAAATAAATAAAACAGGGATGATTTAGAATTTACTTTTAATGAGATTTCAACAAGCTTAAGAGGAAGAACTTATTCTAGGCCTGTATTAAGGCAGACCAGGAGGAAGGCCTTGTCTGATTTTAGTGAAAGAGAGTCCTTTGGTAGACATCTCTCTAGTCTGGATAATAAGAGAAGTGCCACAAACAAGGAGGAACAGAAAGTATATTTTGTAACAAATTTCACAACTTTTTCCCATTAAATTTTAGGAGAAGAATCTGCTATTTTTCAGATAGTGGGATAAGTAACATTTTACTAGGAAAACCCACTTTAATTAACTACTTGAATGTGGGGCAATTACTTCCTTTAAAAGGCACAGTGCCTTGTAGGATTGAATTTCAGAAATACATGTTTAAATGAATGAAGTGTTAAGGTGCAATTGTAATTCTGAGATGTGGTATGTTAGGCAAATAAAATGGAAGGTAAACAGGTGTATGTCTAAGCATCAAGTGATCAAATTATCACAATGCATCTCTTTGACCAAATATTGTTGAATGGCCTAAAGTAAAATCTGGATAATAATTGATCGGCAATTGTCAGTTTGAAGTGCCAACATACACAACTATGGTAACTAACCCTGGAGGCATACAACATCCTGTTCAGTGGCACACAGTCATTAAATGATGTATGTGCCATAGACCCAAATTAACAGAAGCACTCATTAGAATAGCCTGTGAGATTTGTGAGCAGTGTCATATACATACAGCCATACAAGGAACAAATAAAAGACTCATGCATTATGAAACACGTGTATTGTTTAAAGAGAGATTGTGAACATACATCTGTACAAGGCAATCTAACTGTCTCACAACCACACATAGGTATCACAAGAAATGTAGAAACACAATTTTTTTTAAAAAACATACTGACAGCCACCCCATGTGCAACTGCCATACATTTTGCTAAAAATAGCAAAGGTGTAAAGCAGTACACATTGTCAAATGAAATCAGTAGCACAACTCATATCAACACAAACATGCTTCAGTTCCATAAACAACAATGTGACAATAATGAATGTATCATTCATGCTCATATCCTGGAAGATGGCAAAGATGACACATGTGTTTACAAGTCCATGGATACAGATATGGCCCACAGAAAATCTGGTAATGTTTATTCCTGTCTTCCTCTCTGTTCCAGTACTGATTTCATAGCCTTCTCTTTCTTATGGGATATAGCATGCCTCAATGTACAGGGAATGTCACCTAGAGTCTGTGTCCTGCCATCTTCTACTCTATTCCCCTCCTTCACTATAGCATACATTACATGTCAGAGATCTCCCATCCTATGCCCAAGCAGACACCAGAAGCATGTATGCCATATTTCATGCATGATAAACTATATTCATGGAGAGCAGCCACATTCCATAAATCCTGAGGAAAAAGAGAGGGCAGGCGTGCAGATACCATACCACATTTGATCATTTTTCTGAGCAGACCATAACGATAATAATCTTCAAAATATCACAGTAGGGGAGCTGCCTCTGATGGGAACTTTTCCTTGATGCATTAATATGTGGTTGCAATTTTATTTGGACACAGGAAACACAGGCCCACCGGTTGCTTACATAAAGACTTAATAGTTAACAGAAAATCCATATAGGCCTGCCAGCCTTAATTCCTGAATCTTTCTCTATATGTTTTGTAAGAAGTGAAAAAAGTAACCTTTCACGTCTACATTAGAAACTTTTCATCTGATATTTTGCATGGCGGCAGAGTATAAACTGCACACTCAGAGTATAACCAACTTACGTTGGCTCATATTCATAAAACCGTAATCATAGGAGACTATTGCACTGAAATTATTTTGTGGACATCAACACAAAAAGTAACACTTTCATTCCCCCAGCATCACTGATGAAATCCTGAATGTTGCAGAGCTATCTGCAGGCATGGATCTTGCTGAGGTACATCCCAACCATATGCCAATTTGTACTACTGCACAAATCAACCAGATTTTGTGCCATAGAAGCCAACAGAACTGTGTAACTACTACCAGAATATGTCCCATATGTGTGTAGTAAAGGCTGCTACAGTGACATGCCAATGTCATTCAGGTTATTAATTCTTGGAATTGTGCTTAATTCAACCTTATGGCCTAAATGGTTAATAACCTATACCATGCACTTCCTTGAGGGAAGATGTACAGATAGGTCAGTAGGTAATTCTCTGAAGGTGTTTTTAACTACACTACCAGACAATCCATTGACTTTTCTGCCCAAATGTTTAGGAATGCCATTACTACCAGTGTGTTTACTTTTACAGGCTCACCAAAGTGGAGATGAGGAGTACTCCATAGCAATTCTTCTCCTCCTGCTACTGTCATGGTGGAAGCACAGCCCTTGCATTTATCTGGCATCCCTATTATTGCCTGCTGTTGCATCAAATAGGAATCCACAATATTCAATACATCTCCTTTTTTGCTAGGATTTCTCAAAGGTATAAATGGTGCCTTAGATGCTGGGAGATCAGTGAGGGGTGTTGTCACTTAGAGCAGTCATAGATGAATCGTTGAGGTGGATGCATATGGACTTTATAGAGGTATACACTCTGATGACTGTAACATTACACCATCTATCTTATGGCAGTTCTTTTTATTGGGCTCAGATTCAACAAAAAGTAAGCTTGACAGGTATGTAGTTCGACCATTTGTGCCTTGCCATTCCACCTTTGATACTTTGACATTTGACGATTAGGCATATACCCATTACAGCATACAAGAAATGCTGCCTGCTTGTCCATAATGATCCCTGAAATTCAGTAGCTTGTTGTGCAGTTTCATACAGGGCAGTTTGTGGATTTTCAAAATACAGCAGTGAGTGCTATTCATTTATGTACATGAGAAGGTAAAATGAAAGTACTGAATTAAACTGAGGCCTGCATAATATTAACAATAAAAACTTTAACACTGAACAGTCCGGGTATAGATTTACCATGGAAAGACCACATTTAATGTACTGTAGGTTTTATTTTTATCTCCTTTTTTTTTTGTTTTTATCATCTAAAATTTGGAATTTGTTAAAACCTCTTTCAGATCATCATATGTTTTAAATGTTCTCCATACCATGAGACGTGCAGAGTAATATATATGGATATATACCATAGCGTCATAGTATGCATTGTATAGAAATGTCTACATGAATTTATAGTGGTGTAAAATATTTAAGGAGGCAAAATATGCACCATACTTTCCCTGGCAAAAATGTTGATTTAATATTGTTTATAAAAGTCTGTGCTAGTCAAAATGAGCAAGGAATAGATCTTTAATTCATTTTTATTTTCATTACACATCTCTGAGCAATGAAAGAATTCACATTTAAATTTTGATTACATAACAATGGCTGTTGTCCACATCAGGATGCATGTTTTAGTCCCCTGGAAAGAATCCTGTAAAACCAACAGTTAATAACTTTCTTCAAACATACAAAAATCTTCAGATTTATTTCTCTAATGCTTCCTCTTTTTCAAGGATTGTACTTTACATTTCATCTGAATACAATAATAGTGCATATGACTTAATTTCCCAGAATACATACTGTGACATTACTGTATTCAACTTCAAAGATTTCACCCCTCTATTTATATTGTACATACACACATACATGTTTCATTATACAAATCACATGGCCATATGTAGTGGAAGATACCAATAATATATTTACAAAGCATATTATACATTCCACTGTTGTATACAGAATGTAATAATCTGTACATTCTGATAATTGACTGTAAGTGTCTCTGAGCTCTTATTTTTCTTTAGAATGCTTTTGATTTGTGTGTATACTTCAGTTAAGGTTACTTTAACAGTATGTCATCAGTGTATTATTATAGCAATAACCCACGCCTGGGTGTGGGTAATGCGGGATTTACCCACGGTTGGCGTGGTTTGGTCCCGAGGGCGAAGCGGATCTCCGTTGCTTATTTTAAAGCTGTCTCGCTATGTTAAACCCATTCAACATAGCGAGACAGGTTTAAAAAAAAAGCAACTGAGAAAGCAAGATCTCCGTTGTTTTTTACACACTGTGTCACTATGTTAAAGGAGTTTAACATAGCGAGACAACTTTAAAAAAAGCAACGGAGATCTCCGTTGCTTTTTTTAAACCTGTGCCGCTATGTTAAACTCTTTTAACATAGCGAGACAGTGTTTTAAAAGAGACTTATACTAATGGAAAAAGTCCGGGCGACCGGACCTTTTTCCATTAGTATAAGTCGATTTGCAACGTGTACGCTGGCCAATCAGCGTGCACGTTTTGGAATATTAATGGGGGGTCATGGTATAATGTTATTTTTACTATATTGTAATGAACATATTTGTTGTGTCATGTTTGTGATTTTGGCCCAGTTCTTAACTGAAAAGAGTCCCTGGACTAACTAACTTATGCACTTAGCAAACATAAATAAATAATTTAATGAATGAATGAATGAATGAATAAATGAATGAATGAATGAATGAATGAATGAATTAATGAATTAATTAGTTAAATAAATAGGCAACAAAATGCTTTCTGCAACATTGGTGGTATGTGTCCATATATACTTTTTCTTAAAAAGTGTGCTGGAATATGAGCATCCCTGCTTCTATAGTGCTATGCAGCTCCAAACCAGACATAACTTCCTTTAGTAATATGCAGACTTTAAATTTGTCCTTCAAAGCGCTGTACTTGGGCAAATGCAAAATTCATCCACAAAACTTAAATCAAATTCAGACCTTATATATAATCATTTCAGCCTAGTTTACAGTAAAATATGTTTATTGCTGTCATTTGTTTAATTATATTAATAAATTAGCCTAGCTGGGAATATGTGAATTAGCAAAGGATGAGGAGGCATGTGTTATAATAAGTACATACTTAAGCCTGTATGAAATGCTCAGTTGTTTTTATTTTTTGTTTCCTAACTGCACAGATTCCATAATGGTCACAGCATAACATGTGGCATAGCTAAACATATTTTATGTTTGTGTTCCAGAGGCTTTTGTCTCTGTGGGATACATTTTCATTTTCACCTGTTTTACAGCCTTTATAGCATCTCTGAATATTTTCTCACACAGTTAGATTGGACATTAAATATTCAGTGTAAATTAAATGCTGCTAAAACATTTTCACTGCTATTGAAACATTTATGCAGCTAGAAATGTGACATATTTATCCCATAATGTGGTTCTTATTAATTAATTACTTGCTTAATAATCTAATTATTTAATTATTAGGTAGGCATGTTGGTGTAGTGATCCATTTTTGCCGTGACCCAAATACAAGGCTCAGCTGGGATCCTAATCAAAAGTATTTACATCAGAGTGATATGTGCTGCAAGATAGATTCTAGGGCAGCAAACATTTAAAAAAATGTGCATGAAATGGCACGTGCTGATGCTGGCATTCCAAACTCTTTGTAGATGTTCAAAAGCAAAAGTAATGAGGAAGCATTTGAAGGAGAAACATTGCAAGTATCTATTCAAGGAGCAATGGAGCAAAAAATAATGTGACTGCTTGCTGCATTTGGTAGTTATGTAAGTATTTTAGTGAAGCTGAGCAGAATATAAGTAATAAGTTGTTTTGTCAGTAGATCTGAAAATCTAATGTAAGCAGATGCAAAACTGTCTTGGTCATTTTTTAATAATTCACATTCATTTCAATTCCGATAATCACAGATGGATACAAAAAATGTGTTATAAACATTCGTGTGCCACTCAGTAGACAGAAGAATTTTTCTATCTATACAGATTAAAAATCAGCATTGTGTTAATATACTAGATTGTGCAAACTAAAAGTCAAGTCCATTATTTGGTTCTGTATTCCAACATATAAAAATACAGGGTCATATCTAATTGTTCTAGCAATGCATAATTATGGAAAAAATGTTAAAATATGGTCAGGGCTGCCAGTCATCTTTCTCGTGTAATCTGTGTTCACAAATAAATAAACAATTATTCCAGGTATTCCAGTTTTTGGATATAAATGCACTGTTACATTATTATCAGCGGTCCATGGCAGAGACAAGTCTCTGTTAAATGAATTTCACTTTTCTAGTTACCCCTTCTATCCAAAGCCCTTTGTTAGAAGTGGTGTGACTATCACTGGTATGGGTGGCTGCTTACTTTGTCTTTTCCTGGAAAGTCTAGACTTGGGCGCAGCCTCATATTCTTGGCCGTCAACCTCTTAGCACAAAATATTTGGATAAAGGCAGAAATAATGGAGGGACAAAGCCCCCAAAATAGGGACAATTGTTAAATATTTCTCTTATAAACTTACAAAGTTGCTAGAATGAAAGGTTTTGTGTTACCATGCATTTCCTAAAGTATATGAATTCTGAAACTGAACTGCCTGTCATTATTTAGGGAATTCAGTCCTCACTGATTTGCCAAAAATCCAGAAAACTACAAGTTTTATGAGCAGCAGACCAAAAAAAAATGAGGCAAAAATTTGGACATTCTGTGAACATTTGGACAGTTGAGAGGTATGCTCATACTGGATGGAGGTAAGCATACACCAGACCCCTGGGCATTCCTTTATTGTTACACAGACAAAATTTGTCATTTCTTCTCTAGTTAAAAGGCTGTGAAAGCTAAAATCAGCATATTATTTAGCCATCCAGTCAAAAACACTGCTGGCCATAGTGTGGATAGCAAAGTATCAGAAAAACATTTTCCCGGTTGTGTTTCCCAACAGGGCATTACTGTTTCACCATTGAAACCATTTATTTGGAAAACATCGATATAATCAGCATAGTTCTAGTAATACAAGAAAGCTTCTCACCGACTGCCCGGTTTTGAGCAACTAACACTTAGGAGGAATTGTAACATGTTTTGCCTGAAACATTGTCCAAAACTGTAAATATTTTAATATTATCACCTCCATCCTCTGGATATTTCAAAAGATCTTTAAATGATAGAGAGTCTCTCTAATGCTTGCTTTGATGACTTGCCCATTAGTAACCACAATTCTCAAACTGTTGGCCAGAACATTATCTGTTCTTTTATCTACCCTAATGGCAGCCACATCCAATGTCCTCTATGATGTTTCCTGTCTTGCACAAGTCTTTCTTTATATTGTGACCATTTTCCAGTCACTATTTTGTTGTCAGATCAGAATCTCAATTTGCTCATGTTCCTTATGACAGACTGGATTATATTAAGTGTGTTTCTTCTGTTTCCATCCATACGCATAGAGTTTATAGCCTACTACGTATTAATGCTGACATAAGGAAACCCAAAGCCTTCTTGTTCCAGTTAATGGCACAGCTTTACTATAATCATCCTAGGCAGATTACCATGCCACATAAACCTTCCAACATTTTCTCTAGCCTGTCAGGCTACTTAGATAGCCCAACATGTGACAGGTGGCAGAAGATGAATAATACCTTAGGTAGTATGACACTTTTCAGTGGTTCTATCCTTGCAAGGTAAGATAACACTTCTTCCACTGTTCCCAGTTTGATTTCCCCATTTTCAGGGGTAAAGTTAGTAGGCAAAACACTCATTGTTGGTCTTTGTACTCGCATTTCTTGTTTTATGTCATGATCCCATTCTTTTTACCTAGGAAACAATGTTATGATGGATTTTTTTATCTCATTTGCACAGAAGCAGCAATTTAGCTCCTTTGAATTTACTAAACGTCTAAACTGAATGTATAGTCAGCAAACAGGTTAGCTCTGTTGTGTTAAAGGCTGCTGTTAGCATTCATTCACGCTAAGTAAATTGTCATTAATGTATAAATTTATATGGTTTATTGTCAAAAATGTCTGTACAGTCTTTGTTGTATTGTACTGGAACATATATCACAGAGCCTTCACTGAAAATTAGGCACAAACCCAGCTGGACACCCTAGTTATCAAAATGTAATTGTGTAATAGATTTAGTAAGTAAACAAGCAAAATAAATAAATAAATAATAAATAAATGAACTTCACAAAGGAGTTGAGGCAAGAATAATTCCAAGATATTTGGGTTTCACAGTGTACATAGAGATATAACTCAGGAGCAGTGTTTGTTTGGCTTAGATATCTGAAACGTATTAGAACTTCTTGTATTTAACTCTGTCACAGCCTAACAAATTGCTGTAATAAAACCTGAAAGACGTGTTGAGGATTTGACGTGCAATATAGTGATTCAGAGATCAGTTCAAAAGCCTAAAAATTTTATCTCAAGTGACTACCCGCATTGTCCTCGAAAATTGAAAAAATGAACACTTTATGAGTTTTCTTTGCACTTTGCTGACTGTATTTTATCATTTTGCTGCCACATTTTGCAGATTTTACTGTGTTTGTCTGTACTTTAAAAAAAACTGTTCTGTTCCTTTAAGTAGCTGGTACACAGCATAGTCTAGATTCAGATCTTGAAAAACCACAACCCTTAGGAAGAAGCCAGATTGTATACCACAAACTGTAGACCAGTTCCACTGAACTGCTTTTTAGAGATTTATTATAAAATGCAGAAAAACAGTTCCAAATCACACAAAGTTGATCTTGTCTCTAGCGCCTCGGCCACACTTGCTTTTAACAGAGTAGATTCAGATCTGCTGACTCTAGACTGTCTTGTTACTCTTGAGCACTATTCCAGCCATCTTACATTAGAAGGGCCCTGCCTGTACTCTTGTGGCATAAGTTTGTAGTCTGAGCATCATCTGAGTTGAACATTATTGGAGGAAAGTTCATTTTGTGCTTTTCCATTGGTCATTTAGCTTAAGAGTGTTTAATTTTGCCTGTATTTAAGCCTTCTGTTTGCACATAGCCGTGCACCTTGCAACAGGGTGCCCTGTATAGATGCAAACAGCTTGAAAGACTATTTTCTCCTAGGCATCTCTTAGTGAACCCTCCCAAGCTTCCCTGCTGCATTGCAGGAAACTCAGTTGCACACTGAGGAGCATTGCCATAGTTTTTACCCTTAGCCTTCACTAGAATAAGCCTGTTTGTTAATTCTAGAGCATATTCTGGTCAAAGTAGCCCACTCCCCAATAGCAGTTATGGTAAAAACCTGCCATAATGGACAGTCAGTTTCCAAACATTTTTCCTGCCAACCTGATTGACATGGGCATCCTGAGGCAATGTAGTAATTGCCACATGTATACTGAAAACCACATACTCCTAAAACAAACAATATGTGAGAGATGTAATTACAGTATGAATTTGGAATCAATTCTGTCACGTAAAAACAAACCAGACATCAACATCAAAATAGGTTGTTAGCACACATGCATCACCTCTCACACAAAACAAAGTCACAACACATAAACCCACATATGCGGAGATACTCAATAAAAGCCTACCAAAAGATCAGAGACCTCCCAAGTGCAAACAACTTGAAAACACTACAAAGCAAATGGAATTTACTACACATAAGAACAAACACACCAGTGTCTCAGCAAATAAGCCTATAAGGCAAAACACCTCAAAACTAAATGTCTTGCTTATAGGCGACTCCACAGTGAGGCACACAAATGTCTCCCTCACCAAGCTGGACAAGGACAAGGTCACAGTCAGCTGCCTGTCAGGTTCCAGGATCCATCAAATCATGCATGCACTCAAGATACTCAATGACAATTACCATTATGACTCTGTCATAGTACATGTTGGGGTGAATGACTTGAGACATACCTCTCTGGACTATATCAAAAAAAGACATGACTGAACTCTCAGATTATGTGTCTCTGCTAGTTATGTCCTTAGTCCTAAGCAGTAGTCTACCTTCACCCAGGATGTTGCCACAATATAGAAAAAAATGATTGACTTCAACAACTGGCTTAGCTTCTGGTGTCAATCCAAGGGGATCCAGTATCTGTCAGCCTGGGAAGACATGATTGATAGACCAATCTGCTTTGCCATAGATGGTCTTCACCTGTCCCCTCTAGGCTTTCGGATACTGGCAAAAGTACTTGCCTCCTCTGAAGTGCCTTTTTTAGGCAATGTCAAAACAACAAAAATTATGACATAAAAAAATCCACTCGAGACAAACTCAAGGTCATGCTTCTTAATGTTAGGAGCCTAAACAGGAAACTGCACTCACTGGAAGCACTCCTTACCTTGAAGATGCTGATGTGCAATCACTAGGGACATGGTTCAAGGCCACAGAGAACACACAGACCATGCATGGCTACAATGCCTTCCACATATTCAGACCCCAAAACGAATGTGAAAAAAACAAGGGCAGAGGTGTATCCATCTTCATTAAAGCCAAATACACCTCAAGACTGGTTAAAAAGTGTGACTCTCTTGAGCTACTCCAGGTCCAACTAACTATAGGTAAAACACCCTACCACATCATTGCTAGCTACAGATCCCCCACCATGAGCCAAGAAAAGCACAATACCTACCTGGACTTACTAGAGTCACTCACTGTACAGCCAAACACTTTGGTCATAGAAAATTTAAACTATTCTTCCATCGACTGGACAACATACACAAGCACAAGCATGCTCAGCCTAAGGTTCTTGGAGTCTCTTGAATGCCTTGGAACAGCTAGTCTGCACACCCACAAGAAGCTCAAATGTCCTAGACTTAGTACTTACCAACATGTGGGATCACTGCACTACACCCTGCATGCTGCCCTCTCTGGTAAGATCAGACCATAAATCTGCCTTGTTCGAAGTGACATTCAGACCTGCCACCCCCACAAGAGCAAGCAAAAAAAGTGAAAAATTTTCTTCAAAGCAATCTACAGCATCCTAGGCGATGGTATAAAAAGTTTCAAATCCCCTGCTAACACAGCCAACAATGACTCCTATGTAGAGGAGTACACAAATGTCCTATATAATGACCTAAATAACTGTACAGACCCAACTGTACCTGACAAGATCAAAACCAGGTCCTCCCAAAAAAAAAAAAAAAAAAAACAGGCCACCCTCGTGGACCTCAAGTATAAATAGGTTATATAACAAAAGAAATAAACTGATGTTTAACAACAAGAGGAGAACTTACTCAGCAGAAGATGAATGCTCTCCACAGCTTGAACAAGTTAATCAGATATCTTGCAAAGTCCTCTAAAGCTAGTTATGAAGCTAAATGAACATCCCTCGCTAAGGACAATCATAAGGCATTTTTTAGCTACGTCCGAAATCTAAAAGGGAATGCCCAACTATGTGCTGAACTTACAGTGGATGGTACCACTTATACTGAACCTGAGGAAATTACCAATTTGCTAGCTGACAGATTTTCACCCCCCTGTCCCCAACAGCCATACCCCAAAGCATAGCTGACACCAGTCCTCTACTTAGTATCTCCAAAGAGGAGGTCATACCTGCGCTGTCCAAGGTCAAAAACACAGCCTCTATGGGACCAGATAGCATCCTAGGCTGCTTTCTAAACAATCAAAAACAAGACCTAGCAGAATCACTTGACAGTCTCTTTAACCTCAGCCTGAGCACTGGCTTTGTGCCAAAAGAGTGGAAAATAGCAACAGTAATCTCTTTTCATGGAGGAGATACATTAACCGACCCTGAGAACTATAGACCTATAAGCCTAACCAACCTTATCTGCAAAGCCATAGAAAGAATTATCATGAACCTTATCAACAGTGATATAGGTGACCTTCAGACTCTTGATTCTTGGCTTCATTAAGGATAGATCCTGCTTAATGAACTTGGTGGACTTTTTCGAGAATGTCACCAAAGTCCTGGATGAAGGCATAACAGTATATACTGCAAATCTTGGCTTAGCCAAGCCTTCTGACACAACCCCCCACTCTGGTATCATTGAGAAATTCTCCCAGCTGGGAATTAACCCATACATCACTAGACAGGTAGACTGGCTCACTGATAGAATGTATATTGTCAAAGGTGGGGATTCCACCTCTACCATAGACCAGTTACCAGTGGTGTACCACAAGGATCTCTGTTGGACCCTCTAGTGTTTGGAATCTATTTCTTGAAAGTCCAGGTGAAAGTAGATGACCTGTGACTTACCAAGTTCACTGATGATTGCAAACTGGGTACAATCATTGATTCCCTAAACGATATTAACATATTATAAAAGGGGCTAACACAAACAAATGACTGGTGCCAAAGCCACAGACTAAATCTAAATACAGAAAAGTGCATTATTATTCCCTTTGGCAAAGAGGAAGTCTGTGGAAATTACAGTATTGACAGTACCCCCACTAACCTCAAACCCAGTGGTGTGAGATTTGGGGACACAGGTAAATAGCAATTTAAACTTCGATCACCATGTGTCCATCGTGGTAAGGAAAGCATCTGATAAATAAAGGCATCACATCCAAGACTAATTATGTTATAACTCCTTTGTACTTGACCCTCATCAGACCACTAATAGAGTACAATACTCCCTTTTGCATGTACCTCAGCAGATACCAGCAGCAGCTGAGCAGCTGGCGAGACCACAAAGGTTTCTCACCAAGAAAATTCAGGGCTTCCAAAACATGATCTACATGAAAAGACTGAAAGTCCTATCACTGTGCTCTGTATTCTACAGGCTGCTGAGAGGCAACTTGTGCCTGGCCTACAGAGCAGTCTCTGAATCTGCCATAATGGAAATGCTGCACATCCGTAAATCAAATGAGACAAGAGTCACTTACTCCAGGGATCTCAACTGAAAATTCACTCCTCATGGACATGGGCAGCCAGTGCTGATCATAGACTTGCTCTGCAAATAATGACCATTTAACCAAGGTCAGTTAGGGAACAAAGTTATAACATGGCTAGGCTTGTAAAGGCATTAGGATCATTAGCCTAGTAATCTTCAATGAACCTATGAACCTCCTATATGTTTGTAAACAGTTTGATAAAATCTCCATAGCTAATATAAAAAAAGAGATAGCAACACAGGGCCTGCTGCCTGTCATCAACTGAGAGGAGGTTTGAAAGTATACTACTTGTATGCATCCAGTGATAAGCTGCATGCATAAAATGGAGGACCAAGTGCAAAAATTTAAGGCAAACCATCTATGCTCATTCCTTAATAATAATGTCAAACATTTTTCTAGATGTTCAAGATTACTACCATGAAAGGAATCAAAGTTTTTATAGCTGTATTGCATTCTTTTTTTATGTAATCTCAAAATCTGATCTTTAATACAAGCTTGTATATTCCTCATTTTGCTTCCATCGAAGCCTGCAGTAGTTCCTGTCTTTATCAATATTCTCTAATAATGTCTTCAAGCAAGACTTGATTTCAATAGACATGGGCCAGCTTTCCTTTGGGAGGAGTTGGTATGCTGATTCCATCCCTTCCACACCATGTATCCAGTGTTCAAGTCAGATAATGAACAAGTAATAATGTTAGGTATAATTACAATATGGGATAAGCTTGTATTAAGTAGCCAATAATGTAGTGTACTCATAGTTCCAAACCAGGGGCTAACTAGGTATAACCCTGTTTCTTAGTATGTACTATGTACCATGGGTCTATGTGGCCCATGTCATGAATAGCTGATAACAAAACAGTTTGATTCTTGGGGTGCACAATATATGCTCATAAGACCCTATCCAGGCATGGATCTTATAGTTTATCAAAGTTTCTTCTCACAATTATATCTGTTAGCATCAAACCACACCACACTCAACTGTGACATGAACATAGAGCTTCATGATCAACCATATTTGTACCATACATCTTCCAAAAAAAAAGAAAATACTCTATTTCCTTGATTAATGTTTAGGTCAGAGACCTTAAGCTAACTAGATACTCAGCTAAGAAAGTTGTTAGAATAGTTATAAATCCTTTTTACTAGTGAATGAGACACCTGCTTTGATTTTCAACATATTTTTGATGTTATGGTGAGTTAAAATATTACATTAATCAAGACAGGTCCTAATATGGGACCCTGGGGGACATCAGCAATCATTATTGTCTCATCTAAAAAAAAGTTGTGAATCTTCAGTCACTGTTGTCTGTGCCGATTAGCCACCCAGTTTGCTACATAAATAATTATTTAATGTTTTTTCATGAAATTTATAATCACATGCACAAAATAATTTCCATATGCCTCCATAATTGCAAATAAACATCTTTCAAAACTTTTGCTTAAAAAGAGATGTTAGACCAATTAGTGTGAATTTTGGCACTTTATCTAGTGGGCCTCCCTGAATAAGTATAATGTTAGCTAGTTTTCTTTTTTAAGGCATATAAGAAGCAGAAATACATGAGTTAAGCAGGCTAAGGTGAGATGTATTTAGCTATCTTGACCAGGAAACGTATTGTAATGTTACCTGACTCCATGCTATTATTGCCTTTTATTCTAGATAATGATTTTATTACAATATCTTCAGTAAAAGCTGGAGGACTAGGGGAAGTGTTGGCTATTGTGCAATGATTCCCATTGGTACAGCCTATACTAGAGAATTACCCCAATGACTGTATTAACTAATTCTAGGCCACCATTAATCACAGTTCCTTCATCACGTATTTTATTTATTCATTTTTATTTAACATTTGTTTACCGGGAAAGTCCGACTGGACACAGGTCCTTTTTCAGCAGAGGCCTGGGGAGAAAAGCTCCATGAGTAACAGTAAATTTTCATGCACACATTACAATATCAGACCAATACCTCTGAACATTCATTTTATAACAGTCAAAAACTATTGTTTAGTATTTAACTAGTATTGCTATGCTGGATGCAGGGATCTAGCAGATTAAACTTGATCCCAGCCTCATTCAGCCTGGAAATAAACTGGGCATCGTGAAACAGTTAACACAAGTAGAGCACATCAGAAAGAATACATTAAAGATTACGCCCCCTCTTAAAATTCATAAGAAGGTTACCATTAATATCCGTCCTGATATAACAAGATAAACTCAAACAATACAAAGTGCAAGCAGCCCTGAATAAATTGGGGTTTGATAACTGTATCGTGTGCTTGTGCTAGTTCATCTTTTGTAGAAGAAAAATGGTTCTAATCTACAATCTTAGTCAAAGCTGCTTGGTTATTAACCAAAAAAAAATGATCACAGTTGTTACAGTTTCCTGAGAGAGCTAATCTGAGTACTGTTTCATTTATACTTAAAAAAACAGTGATGTAGAGAGTTTTCCCCTAACATGGAATAGCTAGGTTTCTTAAAATTATTGTCACAGGAAGTAAAGTATAACTTGTTCTCCATAGCTTATTATTATTATTATTATTATTATTATTATTATTATAGTCACAAGTAAATCGCACCACACATCCTTCACTTTCCATAAGCTCTGTGTTTGCTCTTGCCTTCTATGGCACTAGTTCTGTTGTACTATAATTAAATATCTTCAAGATAATATATCTAGGCATGTTGGAAGTTACTTACAGTGCCAGTTTATCAGCTCTTTGTACACATATAGAAGATGTATGCTGTAAAAATAGGAACACAGGAACTTAGGTAAAATACTATGTAAGTCATAATGGGGACCGTAACATTAGCAGACATATATACCTTTAAGTAGACACACTTAAAAGTTCTTGCTGCCATTTACAAGCACTTAATAGCCCCAGCTCTCAAAATGAGCAGGGCTGGACATTATAAACCTACTGTAAATTTAAGTCTACCCATCCAGTCATCAAGACTACCCTTAAAGGTTGCAAAGTAGTACTTTGTTTTATTTGTAGTGGTAATTAATTTCATAGACTGGTAATATGCTGAGTTAGTAACCTATCCTTTCAGTAAGTCTTTTTAATTTGCTGTTATCGCTTCAGGTACCCAGTGCTGGTGTTTGTAAAACAACTGGTTTTGTGAAAAAATGCACATCAAATGGAATTTAATCTTTTATGACTTGCAAAGTGGAACACAGGTCACCTTGAAGTAGCCATTATGCTACTACATATAAGGAGAGTAGTGCTACTCTATTGGCATAATTGAAGGATTTAAGGTCTTTAATTTGTTTGGCAAAAAATCTTTTGGGCCTTTCCAGTTTAGCAATATGCTTGGATTTGTATACACCAAAGAGGACACTGTATTTGATGATGGGTCTTATAAGTGAAGAGTACAGTAGTAAGATGTCTGCTTTAAATCTTGAAGATATTCCCTTAGAAATTAACTGATTTGGATAGAAGGATTTCCTAACTATGATGGAAACACAAAGATCAAATTATGATGATTTTGTCCACATAAGTACACAGGCCTGCTGTGACCATGTTGGTCTGTAGTAATACTGTGTATAACAAATGAGTTTGGAACATGTTTTTTTTTTTGTTAAATGCTACTGTGTTTCACCTTTCTTCATTTAGCTTGAGAGCACTTTTAGTACACCAGGCATGTGTATATTCCAGACCCTTCTGGAGCTGTTTAGTATCATTGGATGAGCAGATGACAGATCCCAACTTGTAGATGCAGTGATCAGCAAAGTTGGTTGAACACAATTTTGGGATATTGGCTTTGAAAAGTGTTGGCTATGTCAAGATAACCAGTGTACACTGAGTGATCACTATCCACAACTATGTAACCTTTTCCCAGAAGTTTGCTAAGTTCAAGAGAAAGGACCAGTCCTTCATAAAACAAGACTGGATGGGGTTTAGATAATCTAAGGTGCCTATACATTCTATGGCTTGACATATAAGGTTGATAAGGCTGATGGAATAATAACTACCTGGGTCAGTATAAGGGCAACCCTTATGTAGGGGTGTCACAACTGCTGATTTCTAGGCATCAGACACAAACCCTATGCATAGGTTAAGACTGAACAGTCAGGCTTGGATAATGCATACTTGGTAATGATGACAATGCAGCCTGGTATGTTGCATGGTCCCATGGAAGTAATATTTTTAGCTTTTAACAAGAATTCTAAGACTTGTTTGCAGGTGACTTCAGTGGATACAAAAAATGATAGTGAGGCAAAAATGTGGATAGATGGGGTAAAGTTGGCACAAAACTATTTAATAATATATTGGCAATGTTCTTGGAATCCAAATATGTGATATTATTATAGATGAGCTCAGTGTGCTGATGGACATTATTCTTTAATTTCTTGACATAACTGAAGAAGTAATTGTAGGTTCCTTTGGTGCCTGCAGTGACTTTAAATGTATACCCAGCTTTACTTTTTTTTAAAGTGCTCTTAAATTCTTGCTGGTATGCTTCAGTGTGTATTGAGAAGGGGTGATTGGGACTTCCCACAGCTTTTCATTGTTGTCCTTTGTTATACAGTTTATTTACATGGGAGTTCCTTCAGAGAGGACTTTTTCTGAGTTTGCCATTATGAGGCTGACTCTGCCCTTTCTTTGTATCTGTTTAGGTGCTGGTAAAAGTCAGAGGTGAATGTGTCAGCCCTTTCATTGGGTTCCATTACCAGTAGAATGTTTGGGAGCTTTGCCTAGTTCTTCTACAAGCTGAAGTATGTTTGCTTTGTAAAAGTCCCTAAAGATGGTCTTATTTGATGGTAAGGTGGTACCACTAAGCCCAACACTAAAGATGATTAATTTGTTGTAGATGTAGAGGGTAGATTAATAAGGACCAGGTCAAGAATATTAGAGACTATGGTGGGGAGTTTTATAATTTTCTCTAGTACATTTTCATTAACAAAGTCAAAGAAATGCTGATCATATCCATAATTAGAAGTAAAAGTGTTCCATTCAATTCCTGAGTAATTGAATTCTCCTAGCAAGAAGGCATTTGGCTTGATGTTTTATCTCCCAATGATGTTAAGGTAGTTTCCATAATTTTGGGGGGACATTGATGGGGATCTATAGTTAGCAAAGAAGTAATGCTTGCATTTGACAAGATTTATTTAGAAGTCCAAGAGCTCCAAGTTTGGGTCATGGGTAATTTGATGTGAGGAGATGGTGTTTCTGACAAATTTAGATGCACCCCACAGCTATTCAAGTGCCTGAAGGCATGATAGATAATAAACTCTGATAAAGAGGAAGTGCTGGCTTTGCACTGAGACCATGTCTCAGTAACTACAGAAAGAGGAATGTGTTTGAGTTGCAGGAGGACTTTAAATTCTGTTATCTTTCTATTTAGACTCCTAGGATTTCTTTTCTTTTCTTTTTATTTTGGATAGATAGATAGATAGATAGATAGATAGATAGATAGATAGATAGATAGATAGATAGATAGATAGAGCACTGATCCCATTGGACCCATTTCTGTCTCAGCCCAGGGAAAACACAATGGATTCACCACATTATATTTAGAGAATGACAGCATGCAATATATACATATTTGTCTACTTCTAAATCTTCAAATTTCTTATGATCAAAACAAAAAGATCAAAGTTTTGAAACTTCGAAGTTTAAATAAAAAATATGAAAACAAATAAAATCTTTTTTTATACGTTTTGGCAAGGGGGCAAGCCCCCCAACCCCCTGACACCCCCGCTAATTAAATAGATCAACTCTGAGATCACAGTACAGCAAAGAAAATGGTAAATATATCATTCAATGCTGTACAGAGATCATCATTTAAACAGTTCGAAGTTTCAAAACTTCGATCTTTTGGTTTCGACCATAAGTAATTCAATGTTTCTGAAAGTTCGAAATTTAGAAGTGGACCCATACACACATACACATATATATATATATATATATATATATATATATATATATATATATATATATATAGGTCCCCTATGAAATCCTGAACGCACAGAATCCCGATGCCCAAAATACTGAGAGCAAAAGCCCAAAACCCCACATTACCGAAAGACCAGAAGCACGAAATTCAAAATCCTGATGTTTGTGAGGGGCTTTAGTGTGTGTAAGTGTGTGTTGTGACTGTGGTGTGTGTGTGCGTGTGTGTGTGTGTGTGTGTGTGTGTGTGTGTGTGTGTGTGTGTGTGTGTGTGTGTGAGGGACTGTAATGTGTGGGTGTGAGCTTGCCTTGTGTATATGTTTGTGTGATCTCAGAGTTAGAATAATAAAGTAGGGGGTGTGGGGGGCACAGTCCTCCACATGTGGAGTGCAGGGGGGCAAATTCCCCCTGCTTATCTTTAGTGTAGGGTGGTTTGTTTGGTTATGGGGGGAGGGTGTGTGTATGTTTGTGTGTGTGCTGTATCTATGTATTAGTTTTGCGATTTTGAATTTCGCTCTTTCAACGTTTCGGAAATGTGGGGTTTCGGGCTTTTCGTCTCAGTATTTTGGGCACCGGGATTCGGTGCATTTGGGATTTCATAGGGGACCCGTATATATATATATATATATATATATATATATATATATATATATATATATATATATATATATATATATATATATATATATATATATATATATATATATATATATATATATATATATATATATAAAATTATATTATATACAAAGTGAATATCATAGTTGCCTTGAGGGTATAAAGTCAATAGATAAATATAAATAAATGACATTATATACAGAGTGACTGAAAAAAATACAGTATATAAGTACATTAAATATAGAATGGCGCTGGAGATGGCATGCTGACAGAATCACAATCAAAAATAGCATCACAGCAAGGTAAGCAGTCAGAAGAAGGCAATGAAGAGGTTTAAAATGTGCTTTTCTTTGTGAACAGAAAATGGGGTAAGGAAAATGATCTTTGAGAAAGGAAGAGAGAGATTCCCATAGTTTGGGACCAATGACTGAGAAAGCATGGTCTGTCTAGCAAAGCCTAGTTTGGGTTTGTGAGTTTAGAGGAAAGGCCATGAGTGGTTAAAATGTCTAAGGTTGTATATTAGTGCATCCCTGGATAGCCTGGAAGGTAGTGGAAGGAAGGTGTCTGTCTTGATAAGTTTAAAGAGTTGAGAGAAAAGTAGAAAGTCAGCATGTTGTTTTACAGGTATATAGTTAACATTTTCAATGGTTTTGCTGTGGTGTTCATTTCTTGGGGAGAGAGATTGATGAATCTGCAAATAGCATTTGAAATGGACTGAATGGTGGATATATTTATTTTAGAAGCTGCAGCAATTAGTGGGAGATAATATTCTAACTGAGCCAGTAAGACACCTTTAGCTGTAGCATTTCTACAGAAATTGGTTAGAAAAGGGAAGATCTTACTCACCCAGAAAAGGAGAATGATTTTTTTGTGTGTGTAGTCTATTTGGAGTTGGAAATTTAGGAAGAGTTCCAACCAACCCCCTAGGTATTTGAATGAAGTGACATTTTTTCGATAGTGTCATTAAGACGATCCCAGATTTTTAGTGGCCTGAAGATCAAAGTGAGCTTTTGCTAAGTGCCTAAAATGTTACTTGTTTTAGAAGAGTTTAGTAGCAGTGCTGAGTGGTACAGCCATGATGTTGAGCACTTGAGTTTGAGTTTGCTGCATAAGATTGTCCAGTAGTGGACTCTGTCTTAAAAAGGTACAATGGGAGTTGCAAAGGCTTTCACCAGTATGTGGAAGTCCTGGTATGTTATATGTAAGCCATAAGCCATCCCTGGTAAAACAGGAAGTCTTGTCTGCCATTTCATCCTAGGCTGATACATAATGGATCCACTTAAAATGACACCAACTACTTGGCCAATTATTAAAGCCAGATAACTGGTCTTAGTATCTAAGCATTATTCTTGATGAAGGCAAGATACTACACATGGGCAGTATCATTCCTACCAATAACACATGCATAGTGAGCTACATCATATATCTTCATGTCCTTCTGGGTGGACTGCTTCTGGTCATTCACTCCCACATGGGCAACCACTTGGTCACAGTCATATTTGTCTGGTATAAGGGACCTTAGTGCCCTTGTGACATGATATATCATATTATTGGAGAAATAGCTTACAGTCACCCTGCTCTTGTCTAGACTGATGAATGTGGAGTCTGTATGCCTAACTATTGAGTCCCTATATGGAAGCAGATTCAGTATATTTTGGGGCTTAGACTTTCATCCTGGTCACTATTGGGTGAATGTTATGAATTAATAGTGTGTGTGAATGGAGAAACAATAGGTCTTGTCTTGAATGCTAGAACAATGAATCATCTATAGCATGTTCTAGAAGGGTGTGATACATTTTCTTTAATGTTGTGACTGATATGGCATTGTGGAGTTATGATGCTTATCAACTAAAGGCTGATGTGAGAGGATTCCTTCCGTGTTTCTTAAACACGTAGATAGTAGGTTGTGCTATCAATTGTGACTGGTTCTATCAAATTTTGTAGTTTCTTTCTGTATAAACTGGACATGATTGCCATTCTACTTCCAGTAAGGCAAACCAATACATTCTGATATTATTTCTTCTGCAGTGGTACTCAAAATCATAACTCTTGTTTTGTAGTTTAACTTTGCATGCCTAGAATGCACTGCACCATAGCTTTTCAGCTACTGTTGCTGCTTATAGATTATCATCTCTAAGTCTGGTTAAGTGCTGATGCAGTATGGACCAGTTTCTTCTTCAGTTTGATTCTGATAGGCTTAATTTATTTTGCATAATTCAAAAAATCTTGACCCCAAATTAATAAGAACTTCAAACTGGTGTAATATATGAACTGGACCGTATGGAATCTTTGCTGTCAGTCATTTTGAATGGCCACTTTATTAAAAACAAAAGTTCAGACCTGCTAAATTTATATTCAGTAACCCCCCCAAATGTCACTTCATAGTATTCAAGAAGCTTTTTGATGTGTTTGTCATTAAGGTTGAGGGGGATGTGCAGAGCTCTTTAAATGGTGTCTTGTGCTCATCCCCATGCAAGCTTCTGTTTGTCATACAAATTCTACCACAACTTCTAACCTGTTGGCTTTCAGGTCAAGTAATCCTAAATCTCTTTGTTTAATTGGAATATTTACATTAGCCCACTTAACTCTTGAATTCTTCCCTTCCCAAATACATTTCTTCAACTCTTTACTGTCATTCATAATGCTTCCTGTGACTGATAAAAGTATGTTTAGCCTATGCATAAGACCAAAGGAACTAAAAACATTTTCAGTACCTGTATCTTATTATACATGTCCATTAATTTCTAACCTCTTATTTTTTTAATATTAATCTGCTATGTGTCCTCCCACATATCTTTAGCTGCTACAACAGAATTATTTTCTAGTTCATACACCTAAATATTTCAACTTTTCATATCCCCACAAATATGGGTATTGTTGAACTAGTTTGTGAGTATTCACATAATGTATTGCTATAGCCTAAGTTTTACATATGTTAATACATATGTTAATTTATATCCACGGCATCCTAATGTGACATTCAAGATTTGTCAAATATAGCATAAAATCATTCACAAACAGAGATTTTTTAGCAGTATTTAATATTTTGGGTGATTTATTTATTAATAGCATACTTCAGTGCTCTAAATAGGATCTGGAGTATATTCATATTTGCGCCAGTCAAGTTTTTTTTCAGTTGAAGGAAAGAAAAATTATTATGATCAGAAACATGCACGCAAGCTTGCCATAGAATTTTAGTGGGATGATGTCTTTGTTTAGTACTTTATGATAAATATGTTTGCAGCACTAAGAATGTTTATTGAAATTGTTATAATTCCCTACAATTTCTGTACAAAACAGCTCCATAGTTTTGGGAAGCATGTCCGCAACTGTCTATATGCAGTTTTGTAACAAATTTGATGTATATAAAGGCAAGCAGGTGGCAGGACTCAAGATAGCATAAATTTGCAGTGGGTAACTTATGACTAATCACTCTGTGCAATGGCATGCTTTTTCATTGAGTCACCAAAATAGTAGATTAAAGAGGATTTCTATACAAAACATAACTGGACTTTATCAACACAGACAGTACCACATAAAAGGTTACTCTGACTCCCAGGGTGGTGACATAGTTAATATATATGCAAGAAATGCTAGTAAAGATAGCATAAGCAAATGGAACCCACACTAAAGAAATAATTTGGTAGTGTGGTCTTGCAGGGTTTATCATTTGGTCACTCCCATTTTCATGTCTTTATAAATGCCAGATAATCTATATATTTAGAAGAAGGTTGAAGCACCTTTACTCAGCCCTGTTGACTAAACTAAGACTTAAACTTAAGCTCATAGCTTGCTAAGAGGTGACCTGTGTCCAGCATACAAGGCATCCTCTGACCCAATACTGATGGATTTACCACACATCAGCAAGTCAAATGCTATCAGAAATACTCATTCTAGGGATTTAAACCTCTTCTGCAACATCAACAGGTTTGGAGGGACAGGTATATCTTGCAGGGAATACCCCTGCTTTGGAACAGACTCCCTTTCCTCATAAAATAAAGTTCATCCCTGCCATAACCAAGCGCAAATTGAATTTATGAATGGGAAACCAAAAAGTTAGCCCAGGGCTGCCCCTGTACTACTAATAGACAGAGACAGCTCCTAAATACTTTATCCCATTCACGGGTCCTCTCAAATTATCTGTGGTATGATCCCAATTATTCTCATTAGGGGTAAGACCATGGGATGAGTAAGGCCAATCTCTAGCCAAATTTGACAGGGTAATTTGAGTCTAAAAAGGGAAATTGGCTAGGCTTAAAATATCCCACAATGGCTGCTATCCTAGTACTTACCTATGAGCCTATGAACTATGAAGTGTTAAAAGCATCTTGAAATACTTGTTCTGGTTATTTTGTCTACAAATTCTATGGCTGTTTCAGTTTCAAAAAGTGCTTTTAACTCATTCACTCCAATAGAGCTCAGGAAGTTTGCACTGTAACTTAAGCCTTTTCACAGAATAAAATTTATGTCCTCACATTTCAAACAAATGTTCATATATCTGGAATCAAAGGGGTTATGAAAGAAATATAAATGGCAAACCCTTCAGCACAAACTATTTGTTACAGTGGTAGTATTCTTTAGGTTCTAGGTCTTAAAATGAAATTTGTGTCACAGTACACACAGTAACTATTACTTTTGTAATATTTTGTAAACAATTTACAATATCTCAGCAACCACTCAAGTTATATGCATACTATCAGCCACATTCTATTCATCTAACTGAGAGCTTTCAGATGAGGCTATGACATTCTGTCTGGGTTGCTTGGTTGTTGACATATTCAGAAAAATGTGAAAAATATATCTATATAAACTAATATCATATAAACAACAGTTAATATGTCTTTATTTTCAGTAGAAAGAGATCAAATATTAATGCAGTTGAGTTTGCCATTGTGTACTCTTTAAGATGAAATATTTTAAAACCTTGCATATAGCATGGTTTTGGAATTATTGATGAAAATATGAACAGACAATATATGATGCATAGAGGCGTCAGTAGGAGTTAACTGCAGATGCACCTAGAGGCGTCACTGGGATGTAATGATAAATTACAGTTTGGGTGTAGCATTTGAAACTTGTCCAGACATTTCCTTAACTTTTACCATGAACAGAATATGAGGAAACAATGCTGACAGATTACATACTGGCTGAGATTCATGACCAAAGAAATTTTGCAGTTCAACATAGTAAACCATAATATAGTAAGGTGAAAACCTGCAGGGCTATTTTGCAGTACATATGTGATTCCTCAGTTTGCAACATGGAAAACATTAACATTCCCCTAAAATTAACAAGAACTGTAATACAAATACAAGCTATAACAACATAAATGGTGACTATTATAGAGAGAATAAAGAATTAATACAGGGACAGTATCAGAAATTGTAAGACAGAACAACCACAGGTGAACATTAACATTTGCCGTCATACATGAGGAGAGAATGAAACAGTGAAGTAATGCATTTTATCTGTGAACTGCAGAGGCAGACAGGAGAAATGTAATGAGTACATATGTCACATGCTCAACAAAACATCACTGTTGTTGGCAAATCAACATCAGACAAACTGTTATCACACTAAATTAATAAGAGTTCTATGAGTATACAGGGTGTACAAGACATCTTGCACATCATATGTAATATGTGCAGGATGAATCTGGCACCATCTGAGCACTGTGGCTAGCCCTTCCTGCTACAGAACAAAAATTGCACTGGCTTTCATCCTAATGAGAGGAATTCTAGTAGTGTACAGGATGATAGACAACACATATACCAACCATTTAAAGTCAGAACTGGACACAGTGCTCATCTGGAACCTACCATGTGCAGGTAAGTATAGCATGTGGAGATGACACGATGTCCATGTATAGCAGATGACCTTTGGCAGACTTTCTTCAAGAGATTTATAACACAGGAACATCTCTCATGGTGTACCATACTACCCATTATCATTATGTTGCATGCTATTAATATGGTGACAGGGTGGATGTGCAAATCTACTAACAGTTAATGTATGTGCTTTGGGTATCTCAGGGGTGATGAAACCTTCACATTGCAACCAGAAATGATTATCCTGATCTGTATGTTGAGGAGACATATATCCTAACTTATATCAAAATATGCATGCTAGTAGAAACAGTATTTTGGTCTTATGAGTTGGTGGTTCAGGTAAGTGACTAACTCAGGATGTGTATTACAGGATACACTAGGACAAAGCCTGCAGAGATATCCCTGGCCTTTGTTATGATAAGCAACATCTGGCTACAACAGTATTTTAAATCATGTTAACTTAATCAGTGATGAATGGTCAGGCTATGAAAGATGCTACAGAGGACAACAGACACAGGTAACTCATAGAACAGGCAATGCATGGACATCCCATGGCATGAGAACAGTTTCTGATGGACATTATACAGTATAATATAGCAGATATGGACACAGTACATATGACATTCACTGCCCATATTATGTTTGAGGTAATATGCACACATGAATATCATGTACCCATATATGAAGTCCTTCCTCTGGGCCAGTAATCAAATAATCTCAATCCTCACTGGAATGTTCACTTGGAACAAAAATGCATACACACAGTATTTTTCCAGATGCAGCTCTCTGCACCAAGCACAATTTCACTTAAGAGGACACAGGGAACATACTCATTCCAGGGGATGGGTTTCTCTGTCTCTCTCCAGACTCCCAATAAGACTCCCCACACAGCTGTATAGTTAAGTTCTCACCCGAGTGTTCCAAGTCAAGTACTCCACCACCCTCTCTGTGAAACCAGTGGTCTGTGTCCCTACTCCAAGTAGCTCACACACACACACACACACACACACACACACACACACACACACACACACACACACACACACACACACACACACACACACACACACACACACACACTCTTTGAGGTTTGATTTTCACATACACACACACACACACACACACACACACACACACACACACACACACACACACACACACCTGGGAAAGACTGGCACAGATTAAAGACTGGCACAAATTTACTAGCTCTACCCCTTTGGCCCAGACTATAAGGTAGATTCACTGCTGCGAGACAGCTACTTTAAGGCTCTTACAAGGGTACCCAATTATACTGAGTAAAATTAATACTAATATAAATGGTAGTGTTTGACCAAAGCACCAAGGCATTCAGGAGTGGCCACAGTGTCACCAAATAAATATAAGTGCTCTCTAAGGTTAAACTATTCTCTAAAAGACCAGCCACAATGAAAAGTTTAACTTTATTTAATAATAAAAGAACAGGAAAATACTAAATATCTATTTACAATAACTACCAGAGTTTCATTTACAGGAAATATTAAAAATAACAAAGATGGAAAGGTTCACACAGATACAGAAAAACACTACTTAGCTAATCTCACTATATATATTTTTCTGACTGATCTAAAGAATTACTATTCCTTGATTACTTAGTAAAGCAAGGCAATATGATGTATGTGAATGATCCTTCTTTGTCAGGTTTCAAAAACAGACTGCCCAGAGAATTCTGTCTCATCTAGTATTAAAACATTATTTCAATGCTGGATTACAGAATGCCATTACAGACATCTGGTTATCTGACTTCTGGTTCCCAGACTACCCACTTTTACTAGACACTGAACCAGAATCTAGCACATAGGTGTCACCATACACACAGAAATAGCTTTGCTAAGATGTGTTGTAGTGTACAGAAGCTATAAAACCATTTCAAAAACTTCCACCTTTCCAGGGTAGCAATTAGTTCACCCCTAATGAAAATATAGTAGGATTCCTAGTCCTGGTTTTCACAGACATTTTGTCTCTGGCTGCAATCAGAAATGTAAGATACAGTCTTTATGGCCTAAACCAGGTAATTTAATTTGAGACAATTTTTCAAAGTTAGCTGGACTGAGATTAGCCTGTTCTCTTGCAGTATCCTCTGTTACAATATATTCATTTTAACTGTTACAATACAGTCTGACATAGAGGTATATTTCTTTTCTGTCTAGTAGGAACCACTGTTGGTACATTTGTAATGCAAGCAGCATTACAAATACATTTTTAACACAAGCATCTGTACAAATCAGTTTGATATACAAATGACATATTATTCTTTACAAAACTCCAGCTAGCTATGCTGGCACATGTTACACATCCACTGCACTACTTTTCCTGGCATAGCTGACAAAACCTCACATCATCACACCACATCTATCACTTTATTATATAATTTGAATCATTAAGTAACCAGTATACAATATGTATAATATGAACGTTATACAACACATGGGAAATATTTATACAAATTTCAAATAATGTATAACATAATCCTTTAGAAAAAAGAAAAATGGAGCTGATCTTCAAAGGACATTTATCTGTTTTCTATTTAAAAATGAATGCTAATAGTGAGGCTTCCGGTGTTATGTAAAAGTAAGATAAGGTAAGCATGTTTCTATTAAAAATGGGGTACGTATTGAGTAAAACATAGAACAGAGGATTCATATAATCTTTTAATAAAAAGAGATTTGGCAGGAGATAATGGGCTGTCATAATTAATGGTATCAATATATAAAATAGCAATGAAAAGGAAATGAAATGAGGAAGGGATGGTGACGTTATTTCTTCCAAAACAAAAAAGTCAAATTGTAATTAGTATGAAGACCATATTTTGAAAATGTTGCCTTTTACAAATTTGCAGAAGAAAGGAAAAAGGCAAACTTTTTGTATAAAAAATAAACATTGCATTTTCTGTAAGTAATGGTGATCTCAGGGCTGACTGTATTTAGCATTAAGGGGTGTGACTGTCCAGCCCTTCACATGGAGTGTGTAAGCACTGGTTTTGGATAACAGAGTGCATGTGGGAATTTAACATAACTTGAAAATGGGGTTGTTGTAGAGAAAAGTAAAACAATGAAAGAGGATATAAAATGATGCTGAGGTCTGTATAGTAACATTTATACGCACACATCAGAAAAATGGCTAAGGACATTTTCTGATGAATAAGAGAAAGAAAAGCAGAATCAAAAACATAATTAATATGAAGCTCAAACACATATAAGGATGTTAACAAAATACTTGATGGAATACTTAGTTGATGTCTCCAGCAGATACTAAGGATACTTAGCTTGAACTTGATAAGTTATTTAAAGATTAGAGAAGATCTTATTACTGTATATAAAGCACCTACTAGTGGTTTCTTAGTTGCATGTTTTGGCCCAAATGAAATTGGTGATTAGAGAAGCTTAACATTATGAAAACCTTAAGTAAAAGAAGCAATTCTATCACTTGGCATTTTAAGAAATGGTAGCTGGATTTTGGAGTTCTTTCTTAGGGATATTAAGGATAACAATAAATTAGCCATTTTTAAATTTGAACATGTTAAGCACTTTGGCAAAAATTTTAGATAATTTGGTAGGATGGCATTGAAGATATTGTCATTATCTGAAAATGAATTAATTGAGTTTGTTAACTACATAGGAAAGAGTTCCTTATGTTGAAGAAGAAACAGAAGGGTGAGAGAATTGTGGCTTAAGGTATGAGTACAAAAATGGAAGACATAGCAAGCAAATGAGATTAAATAGGCTTCATTTGAAGTAATTAAGATACGTATGGACATGATAAGTGGCAATAAGGTAACTTAAGCAGATAGAAAATACAAAAATTAATTATTTAAAGAACTTCATATTTAAGAGATGTGATAATATGAGAATAGCAGTAGAACATAATACAAATTACAAAGTAGACATATAACATAAAATGAAACATAATGTATTTAACAGAACAAAGGGTTGTAAAGGAGGTTTACATGAAAATGAAAGAGAAAGAAGTGCAAATGGTCAATAAAAGAAGAGAAAAGGAGAATGTCACTGAAAATGTTGACTAGTGTAGGAATTTTGTACAGTTATAACTTAAAAACTGTGCCTTGGATAATGCTCCACTAGGCTACCAGGAGAACAATAAAACAGTACAACTAACTATTAAAAAGAACACAGGCTTAGAAACAATAATGAAAATGTCAGAGACCGTAACTTTAAGTGCTTTTGTCCCAATTTATTTAAAATGGACCTTCATCACTTTCTACAGTATCCTCAAAGCCTTAAACCATGTACTGTTTAACTTTCTATAGGTATTAACATGTATGAGAAAATTAAAAATATGTGCAGTGATTTATTTGAATAAAAAAGATATCTGAATTTGTTAACTTGCTGGAGGTCTATAAGCCTCAAAAACATGGATTTAAGGACAGCAACAAAAATACTGAAGAGCCGCAACTTCTAAGTAAATAATTAAGCAAGAAGACTTTTTATTGTGTGCATTGTAAAAATATTACCACATGTTAGCGCCATGGTACAGAAGAAGGTGAACCCTGACTGCAACCCTAGTGACTTGGGTTCAACTAGCAACTGGAGAGCAGACTGGAGGGAATAGGAAAGGTAGTGGTCTTTTATGAGCTCTCCTTACCCAGAGGGAGAAGAGGGATCATAAACAGGTATGGAAGCCCTGATGTCAATATCAGGATATGCATCCCATGCTTACAAATACTGGGAGCATACAATAAGAGAAGTCCTCAGCCATAACAAGTTTTATCATTACATGTTGGGCACTGGGGCAGGGAAATTGATAGGCATATAAATAAAAAAAATCCCTATGGCAGCAAATAAGTATAATGCTGCACTGGAATGACTCTATCTCCTCTCAGGGAATGAGAATGTTCTGGAAGTTTAGGTCTAGGGAGTTAGAAGACAACCTGGCATGTGAGATTCAGGAGAGGCACCAGTGGCAGTTGAGGGTCAGATAAATAGTGACCAATTGTTTTAAGCTACATTATGACACTCCTAGGGATGTAGTAAGGTAGAAGCTCTTCAGGCCCTGCCTTACAGGTTGCCAGGAGTGAAGTAATATCTGCACATTGTGCACTTTTGAGTACCTTACTTAACTTACATAATTGGTACCTGTATTTTATATTTATTAAGCTAGTTTATGTAACAAGAGCATTTATTTGCTACAGTATTTTGGATATAAAGTAGTTTTTCCATGAAAAGCCTTTGTGTTATTATCTCTGGTTCAAGCTGCACTTGAATGACATTACTTTCTTGTTGATACTTTTGTTATTTGCACGTGTCAATCTCCCTTGCTTTGTTGAAAATGTTAATAAAACTATAAAAATACATAGCTGAAATTGTTTACTACGAGCTGTGTATTCATGAAACTAAATGTATTTATCTAAATATAAATGAGTTACTAATTTTAAGGTATTGCCTGTTAAAGTAAGATACTTCCATTTTAGCAGAAAATGTGATTTTGTAATTGTCATTTTGATAATTTTGCTCTTGGTGTCTGCAGTGACATTTCCTAATGTGTGGTGCAATGGTAGTGTGGTATTTTATAAGATGGGGTCCCATGTGCATTTTAAAAATGTATTCTGCAAATATTTGAAATTACTAATGTTACAAAAATTGTCAGGTTTCTGGAAAGGCATGAAGTTCAGCAAACAGGGTTAAGATAGTGAGTTGTTAACAGTTTCTCCTTTATATTATTGTTTTTTATTCCTTCAGTTTCAATGGTGTATGCTTCAGGAATCACTTCACCAGAAAGTGCTCCTGGGTTGTCCTTGAAAAATGCACTTAAGTAAATGTATAATAAGTCTTATGCAGTTGAGTACATTTTAAAAAATTAAACTGAGGCTGATAAATTTGGCAGTTAACTATATTTCTCTGTTAAATATTGAGAATATTCTACTTAGGGATGTGAAGTCATCTTTCTTCAAAAAGGGAAAGAAAGTGCTTTTAAGGCAGCAAAAACACATTATAGCAACATCATTTTTATTAATATTACTTTGCTTTCCAGAATATTGCAATAACCATTTCTGAATGGAAGTATGCTTAAACTTTTAACTTTCTAAGATACGTTTTTGTAACATGAACCTGAGATTAAATATCCACATAAGGCTGAAATATGCACAATTTAATAAACATTTGGCATTCAATTAAAAATTCTGTGGCTGTCTTTCTCTGTAAATGTTGATAATTACAAAGTTTTTTTACTTAAAATGTTTTATTAATAAATCCAAAAGTATAACTGATAACATAAGAAATAAATTTTTAACAAATGCTATAACTATATCTAATTAAAAAATACATTTAATTTTACAAAAAAAAAAGAAAGAAAAGGAAAAATGCTTTGAAAACAAATCATTACTAAGGTATTTTATAATATTTATTGATGTTCAACATTTCTTGACTTTAAAGTTTCCATTAGCTGATGAATTTTGACCAAGACTTAAAGATCATTGTAGAAGAGGATCTTAATCTTTTGATTTCACATTCTTTGGTAGATACAGTCTGGAGTAGAATGATGAAATTCTTCAACAGTAGAAGACAAAGAACAGATTTCCATTTTCTGGTGATGGTCTTTCACGCTATCGCTAGAATAGTCCATAGGAAGTAGTATTGATTTTTTGTTCATTGAAGTCAGAATTGGAGAATAAAAAGAATTAGATCACATTAGAACATGAAAGTGAAAACTTTTCTGTTATTGCCTGCAAAAAAAATAATAATTTTATTCCAATAAGGGTGAAAGTTTGGACAATCATAGGTAACATGTTTCCAGTCTGCAATACAGATTTCATTGCATCTCCAGCAAGTTCAACTGCTACTTTTGTACATTTTTGAAATCATTTGGGATGAGGAAAAAAAATCTGTATAAACACACCAGGTGAGTACTTTCCAAGTTTGGACTACTGAAGTTCCAGCAAATGAGTTAAGCATTAACAATTTATAATTAGTATTATTAATAGTATCATCATCATCATCATCATATGAGAAATTGTCAAATCTATCTTGTAATAAAAATTTCCAGAGATTACTATTTAAATGTTCTTTATAGTGTAATAAAATTGAATATAAATTAAATAGGATCGAGAAGTATAATTTTTTTTAAAAAACTATGAAAACTAAATAATTGGTTAGGTTTGGAATTTTATTCAGATTTTATTGTGAAGAAATCTTAAAATTATCTAATGCAAAGGACATTAAGACTGTATATTTATCCAATCATTTGGATCCTAATGAAATCCAGACTGAATATCTGAAATGGATTTAAAAGATACATTATTAGAACAACTGAACCAATCAAAAAAACTTTGTTTCCCACTTATTAATTGTTAAATTATTATAATTTAGTATAAACCCTTTAGACATTCAACAGGGGAATAATAAATTAAACTATTCTTTGATTTCTATATTTGAAAAAAAATAAATCGCTTCACCGCTTTTAGTATTTAACATTAGTAGAAGGGTTGGAGAATAAATATTATATTGCGTATAAATACAGAAGCCAAATCATAAGAAATGTTCCATTAAATTGTTTGAAAAATGTGATAATTTCTTTTTTTTGGATCAAATAAAGATTGCTGTAAATATTTCCAATTTGATTAATTCTTATCAAACCATAGAACTAGAACCATTAGACAATATGCATTAGCATATGTTTCTAAATCTGAAAATGTTATTCCACATTCCAGTCTTTAATGTTCTGTTTGTAAGCTAGTCCAGGATTTTTATGTGACCATAACATTTTTAAAAGACCATTATTATTTTTAATTGTGATTTATAGTGAGAAATAGCAGTAGTATAAATCTAAAATTTTAGGTAATAATAGTACTTTGATAAGTTGTAGTCTTTTCTCAAATAACTACATCTGATTATTCCAAATCTGAATTAATTTATTTTTAACAATATATTATTAAAATTTGCATCCCTAGTAAATTACCAAAATGTTCTTAGTATAATTCTTAGATAATCAACTTCCTCAAAAGCCCTGCCAAAAAAACTCTTCATAAGTTTTATTATTGAGGGGTTATGATTAAATAATAAATATTTTATTTTATTAGTAATAAAATGAAGATTATATTTTTTCTAATAATTCAATAGTTTTATTTAATTCTGGAATAACTAACTTTAAATCAGTAACTGATAGTAAAATATCACCTGAAAATAGCATAATATTTGATAAGTAGTTATTTTCTAAATGAAAACTGTTTATATTATCACTGGGTGTAATAATTATAGAAAGAATTTCAATACCCAAAGCAAACAAAATAGGAGAGAGAGTGCAGCCTTGTTTGGTGTCACTATTTGTATCATCTAAAGATTCAGGAAGATGTGTGTATTTTAATGTCGACCTTATTACCTTCATACATGTTTTGGATTAGGAATCTCTGTTTTAGAGAAAAGTCAAAAAGTTCAAGTGCTTTGAATAGAAAATTCCAATAAACTGTATCAAAGGCTTTTTTATGTCTAAACGTATTAGTACTAATTCCTTTTTTATATTCACTTAATAAATCTAAAATTGCTAAAATTCTTTTCATGTCATCCTGTGCTTGCCTTTTAGGAGTGAAACATATCTGATTTTTATTAATTAATCTAAGAATACATCGTTTTAAGCTTTCTGCCAGGATAGACATGTACATTTTATAAGTTAAATTTAATAGAGATATAGTTCTATATGCAGAGCAAAGAGATAACTCGGTATTATTTTTTGGTATAGGTGATGTTAGAGTATATTTCCAAGAGGGAGGAACTAAAGAATCTGAATGAATTAAGTTTGGGGTATTGTAGAAAAAATGTATATTTTTGTCTGGGAATATTTTATAGAGTTCAGGAATTATGCCATCTATGCCTGGGGCTTTGTTTAATTTGAGGGATTTGTTCTTATGACTGATCTCTAATAAAGTAATATATTTTAGTATCTCTTTATTTTCAAAGTTTGAAGGCTTTGAAATATCAATTTTATTTAGCATTTTAATTTATTGCATACATTTCTCTAATAGATTATGTTCTTTAGAGAGATTTTAAATCTTTCTAATAAGAATTAAACTCAAGGAGAATTTACTCAATACCTGTTTTAGATTTCTTATCTTTAGAACTTTTATTTCCTATGTGAGATCTCTTTGAATGTATCTTAGATTCATAGATTAAGTTTTTCAACTTCTCTAAGGCTATTAATGTTTTATGTTTAAGAATATTTTGGTACTGGTCATTAAGGTAATTTATTTGTGAATTTAATGTTTTATTACCTTTTGAAATCTTTTTTTACGTTTCTGAATTTCTTCCTGAATATCTTTAATTATTAGTCCCATTGTTTTTTCTTTTATTGCTATAACATGACATGATGTTAGCATGTAGGTAAGCCTTGAAGGAATCCCAAATCATTAACATATTTACTTCTTCAGTTAAATTTCAATCTAAAATGATATTAATATTATTTTAAACCAATAACTGAAATCCTCAAGTTTGGGAATATAAGCCAGAATGCTTGAGACATATGCTAATGTTTTATAATTAATTTGTAATTTCATAAAAAAAGCATTGTGATCTGGAACAGGACAATGAATTACTTTAGAAATTAATATTTTAGAATCTAGGTTTTGAGATTAACAAAAAACTTTGGCAATTTTAGAAAGTACACCAAAGACATGTGAATAATGTGTGAACTCTAATGAGTCAGCATCTCTTAAGGAAAATATATCAATCATATTTAAATTATCCAACATTTTCAGAAACTGTGATTCTTGGATCCTTCAAAGCACTAGACTTGGATCTATTCATAATACAATGTACGTCTCCCCCTAAAATTAAAGTTAATTTCATATTATCTAAAATATAGTTTAAGTGAAGTTTTTTCTTTTTAGAGCCCATACCTAGAAAGCAGTATAAATTTACCAAAGTCCATATTCTTTTATTATATTCAAATACATTTATACTAAATAGGCATATTGATCTTCTTTTTTAAATATTTTTTTAGGAATCCACCATTTTCCCAAAGGATCATAGTTCCTCTTCTCTTACTTTTAAAATGAAGGTTGTGAGATAATTTCATAATTAGCTAATTTAAATGTAACTACATCCTCTATCCTAATATGGATTTCTTGAAATCCTCTATCCTAATATGGATTTCTTGAAGCAATACCACCTGGGCTTTATTAAGTAATAAATATTCAATTAAGTTAGATCTTTTTATTTGATTATTAAGACCATTAACATTTAGTGATAAAATATTCAAACCCATATTATGTATTAATTACAAGGGTAATATCTAGGTGTATATTATGACAGTTAAATAAATAAAGTTTACTTAAATTCTTCTCTCCTATAAACTCTGATGAGTAATTGAAGCAAAAATACAAGTTTTATAGGGAACTGAAATTAATATTTATCTTATGCTTATTCTTTAACATAAGATGTAAAATATAATTTTCTTTATGACAAAAAATAACAAAACCTTTTAACTCACTAACACCTATGTGGTATGGAATGTTGCACCTCTTATAGACTTCATAAATCCTTGTATTCCAGTACATTTTCTGAAAAAATCCACTTAAAAAGCATAGTATAATCAATACTCTTCTACAGTAAGGCATCCTAGATTAACAATCTTAGTGACATATTAACAAATCATTGAACTTTCTATTTCTGCATATTAAAAGCTGGTAAGTCACTTAGTTAAAAAGTCCAACCCTGTCAACTGGAAGAATACAAAAATTATGCTATATGCTTGAATGAGTTAATAAAGGTTTTAAAACTACAAAAAATCTCAAGCCACCCATGTAAAACCATAAGACTTCCTAGTTCAGTCAGACAAATAACTGATTAAGCTTCTATTTCAGTCACTCCCTTTCTAGTGAGCAATGGAAAGGAAGTAATCATTGGAATGTGGCTCTGAAGATGAAACTGTTTTAAGAGAAAAGAAAAAGAGAGAAAAATAATCAAAATGAATTTAATCTAATTCTAATTTAAATAATGTTATATATTTATTTACTATTTATACAATTATGGTTTTCATTTCTTCTTTTTCTTTCCTCCCTCTTCACGCTCATTTTATGTTTTATTTTCTAGGAATGTACCAGTATTGGGATTGTTGTTTAGCTGAATATTGACAGTATTAAATCCCCTGTCTCAATTTTTTGAAAATTGTTAAACAGTTATAGTTTTCATTTCTTCTTTTTCTTTCCACCCTCTTCACCCTCATTTTGTTATAAAGAAAGGTAAATTAAACATCTACCATGTACAATCCAAGTTACTTTAAATTGAATTGTAGAATTAATTAAAATGTGTTATGTAGAAATATAGCAAACTTTTCATCTCTGTTTCCAGACAATTAAACGAAAGTGCAAAAAATTCAAGTAATAGAGTGACTGGGAAATGCAGAGGAAATTACAAATTCATTCAAGACTCTGTTTCTCTTGTACCTGGTAATTTGTAATTTGAAGTACCATGAAATAACAGCAACAAGCATTCTGTTCCAACACAACACTAAAAACCCATTTTCCCAACAAGTAACAATAGTCACTTATTACAGAGTTTTAGTTCATTATTCTCCAAATTACTCAGCACGGAAAGCATAGAATGTTGATCATCAAATGCTTGCCATGGAACTCAAACTGTTAAAATGTTCCGTTTGCATCAATACTCTACCCCAGCTTACAAATTAAGTAACTAATTAAATATATAAATTCCATGTATACTAGAGGTAAGTAAGCAGTAATGCCTGACAGTGTGGGTATTATGTAGAGGATTAAGACCAGGTTTCCAGTAGTAACCAGATTATTATGTATTTGAGACAAGGATATCAAGAAATCCACTGTGGAGGTGAATCTTGACTTCCATTTCAAGAACACATACCAAGCAAAGGGTTATGATCATCAGACCTGATCATAATTGTTTTTAGTGCATCGAGTTTTCACACTCTCTTGTGCAACAAAAGTTAATGGTTGGGAGTGTGGGAGTGGATTTGCTAAGTGCTTTACAGCTTCGAAAGGGTAGCACATTTACTGCTACTGTACAGAGAGACCACCGCAGAAGAGTAATAGCAAATACAAACAAATTTAAAAGCAGTTAAAATACTCCATTTTGAATTATTTTTTTAACAGCTGTTAATCAATTCATTTTGAATTAAGTGATTAACACCTTCTAGATGCACTTTTTTTGGGACCATTGAATGCTGTTGATGCTCTTAGAGCAAGACTAGTGTTTAACAGCAGAAAGGGATGATTAACTGTGGCTACGTACCTTTGTGATGTCACAAAGGTACTTAACAAGCCTGTCTTTTTCTCATTTGTGGAGTGTAATTGCAATGTTCCATATGGGTGTCCTACTAATTGACAAATGTCAGGTGGCCTTTCTCTGAATGGCTGAATGTCTTTAGGCAAAGTGTTTTAGTTAGTGAATTACAAATGGTCTTGCCTCTCAAGTCTACTTCATTATAAAAAAATATTCCTCAGTTTGAGTCTTAAAAATCCACATTCCTCAAAGTTCTACATTGGAAGGGTTAGTCACACATTCGTTGTCAAAAATATTTTAATTGATAAACATGATAAATAATATTGAAGCATATTAATTCAGCTAAAGAATGTTTGTTTTATAAACATAAAGTAACACATTTTTATCTTCCTGCAATATTCCTGGTTGAAGTTGTTAGCATACTGTTTTGCCCATTTGTTCCACATTATGAAAGGTGGTGTTCCACTGTTTGGGGATAGGAGGTTAAGAGCTATGCAAATAGTTGAACTGAACTGTATGAATGGGAGGAGGTATTAACACACTGAAGGAGGAGGCACAAGGGAAGAAGAGGTGGAACTACAGCACAGAAGCAAAGCAAATAGCAGAGGGAAAAACACAATCTATGATACGCCACTTAGCCGTCAGAGAAATTTGGGGAGTAGCTCATGCATAGTATGGACCATAACCTCCAGCCTTTCATTCCAGAACCAGAGGCAAATCCAGCAATAAACAGGGACATCTAGGGACATTTTTTTAAATATTAGAACTATTAACATGAGAACTAGAGAGAAGAAAAGAATGTGAAATAACATGCATTTTCCAAAGTGAAAGAATACTATAGCTCTAATTACCACCATTATTTGTTTAGTGTAATCCATGGTATGGTAGAAGGAATTATGATGGAAAGAGCAAAATTATGAGACAAAACCCGGGTGTCCCTGGAAATTAGGGGCAATTGATAAGTATTCTATATCCACACAATCGGTTGTGCACACATGCACTCCGTGGATAGACAAATATAACACTGGGACTCCCAAATACTTAAACATCCCTATTCTATGCTTCTGTTAGGCCTGGAATGGTAATGGTATATACAGGTTACTACAACGTTATGCTAGTCAGAAGACTTTCCTGATAAATAAGAAAATAAAGTGTGTATGCATGTGTGTGTGTGTGTGTGTGTGTGTGTGTGTGTGTGTGTGTGTGTGTGTGTGAGTGGGGGGGGGGCACTGCAATTTGGAAACACATGCCATCAGATTGAAATACTGCTACAGAGGTGATAAAACTGCTTTGTGCGATATCTGCAGTCTCCTAGCATCAGTTCCATATGATACATACTCACCCCACTGGGTATTTGTTCTACTTTGTTAATACAGCCCATTGCATTCAAGCCCCCTGCAGTCAGAAACTCAAACGAGAGAAGTGAGTGATGTTACTTATTTCTGGGCACATGCCTCCCTTGTGCTTCTTTTGCTCAGAGGGAGCTACATCTGTCCATCATAAACATATCCTCTACACAGGAAGACAGTAGTATATCCCCACTCCTGAAGAGGAGAGAGGATTCTTTACTGCCTAGGGATCGGGCAAGCCACGTTCATCTGCCACCTATGGCTTATGGCGATGGGAGGAGTAATCCATGTTGTGCTCACCTGTCACATTGTCAGATAATATCTCATCCCAGTCTCCTTCGAGCTCCTGTCTGTCAGTGTAATTGCCCTGTGGGATGGAAGACTTTAGTAAAAATTGTTTGCACTCTGGATCACAGAAGAATTGCCCTTTGATGGGCCATAGCAGGCGTATTCCATACACTACAAGGAAATAGAATGCTAAGGATGT
>NC_056735.1:1856952086-1857114586 GCF_019279795.1 Protopterus annectens | reverse complement strand
TAATGGGATTTCCAGTAATGGCCAGATAATGACACCAAAATTAATGATAGAACAAAACAATTGTTCAGAATGAATGTTAAGCATAATGCTGGTCTGCAGAAATGAAAATCAGTTATGTTTATTGCATATGCAGAATCTCTATAGAGCTGTTAGACTGTCATTATCTGCATGTTTGCATAGGCCTCTCCCCCTTGTCTGCTTCTGGGACTTGGAGATGCTGCTCTTCAAAGACATTTCCTTTATATTGTTGCTCTGAGGTCAAACAGCCTCAGAATGAAAAATAACGTGCTTTGCTGAAAAATGTATTGTCTGTGTTGTCCATTTAAGTTCAATCTTGGAAATGGAATGCATAAACAGTTGAAGTGTTTGTGTGTGTGTGTGTGTGTGTGTGTGTGTGTGTGTGTGTGTGTGTGTGTGTGTGTGTGTGTGTGTGTGTGTGTACTGGGGGTGCAACTTTTCACATGAATGGTGCAGGAGGAGGTTCACCGTGTGTCACTACTTAGGTTTATCTTTTGTTTTTGGTCTTAGATATGTTTTTATGTTGTTGACTATTTTACCATTTAGTATAATGGTCTTTTTAATGTTCAGGCCTTCCTGCATTTCACTGTTTTAAGATCAGTCATTTGTAAGGCATTCTAATAACAGCTGATCTTATGAATGTAAAGTTGTATGTCTGTCCTTCTGTCTATATGGCTGTATGGCTTTTCTTGCAAATAAATATTCTGAACTCTGATTTTTTTTATCTCTGTCATATTTCTTGAATTATTTAACTATTTTTCCTGCTGTACAGTGACTGAACTTTTACATTGTATCAATGTATATATGATATTCCTGTCAGTGTATTCTGCTTTCTGTATCCCCTCAATATAATGACTTTGTTATTTGGGCAACTAGTTGTGTAATGCCTTCATGCATTTGCAAACTGGGCTGCTTAGCATTAAATTCTGGCACAGTGCTTGATCTGCTGTATACCTTTTTGCATTCTGATGACTCTCAATGAATATGCTTTGCGATTTGAATATGTATGCAATGTTTTATTTTTTTAAGTGAAACATGCACAAACAGTGTTCTCCGAAAGATTTATGAAATAGACCTAAGCCCAGTGATAGAACATTTGTGCTGCCAAATATTTTAGCTTCATCTGACATTTTCAAAAATATGACGATTTATTAAAATAAATAATAACTGGAGAAAAGTTTAGCATTATGTTGGCAAATAATGGAATTCTATGATAACTCTCTTAACACATGCCAAATTTCAAGTTGTCTTTGCTTACATTTATTACTAACTCTGATGACTGTATTCTTAGAATTGGGGTCTGAAATGCCATACTGTACATATTTAGCTGATTTTTTAAATTTCCCATAAATGTTTAGTTCAGATAATAAATATAAATACGGCTCTTGATCTTATTCTAAATAAAACACTATCTGAAACAAATAGCTATTTGTAAATATCTCCCTGCAGACCTTATTAAACAAGTATACTTTGTTAGATATGGTTCTCAACTACTTTAAAGAGTATTTTGCATATATGTCCGCTAGATATAAAACATCATCTGGGTTAGGCTGCTGTTTAGTTGCTTCTAATGCATTTCGTCTGTTTATGACTTTTCCATTCTCCCACCTTATTATTTCCACCCCTTTTCATTTACTTATCCTGTTTCTGATAATACCTCCCCGCCTTTCTCCACCAGATGGCAGGCAAATCTTGTTTTGTTCCAGAGCCAAAAGGACAGACTAATTAGTCAAAGTTTGTCATTGCCAAGAGATCGGTAGCAAGGCAGACGTTTGTTGCTGCTAGATAATAGGAATCCTTTACAACATATTGCTATTTTCTTGAAATCTTATTCACTCAGAGGATATATTTGCAACAAAATTAGAACAAAAGTACATTCTTACAGAAAATGTGTGATTTACAGGAATTAAGAAGACTCACATTTAGATACACTGTAAAATGCATGATTATTTGTTTTTCAGAAGAAAGTGGTGTGCACACAGAAATCAAAATAACATTTTTGGGATCTTTCACTTTATGCGGAAATGCATTTGTTTCAAAATCTGAATCAGAAATAAATACAGATCAGGACTCGAGCTTCTCTCATGAAAGTACACTTGCCACCAAAGTGGAGAAAAAAAATCAGTGGGTTATTGACTTACTTTTATAATGATCCACATAATACCAGAAGCCATGCTGGCTTCATTCAGGTTCTTAATAAAATACAGGACTTTTGAAATAATGCTGCTGTTTCTACCCTACTGGATAAGATTTTTGACAAATAATACCACTCATTTTCACAAAATTAATACTGCTATTAGTTCGTATAAAACAGTAGGAAAATAGGATCATAGGAAGTTTCTAGGCTATTGGCCCTGAGGACCAAACAAGTTTAGCCAAGAACTTAGCCCATGTATATATGATATATATATATATATATATATATATATATATATATATATATATATATGGGCTAAACATATGATCACAAGGGTTTTGCCTGTCAGAATAAAACCTGAGGCAACATTAATACTCTCAGCATTCTGAAAAAAATCTGTTGGCAATATATAACGAAAACTGCAGTTTACATATGACCATGCATTTATCATGTAATTTTAGAGTTATTGCTTGTTAATCTTTGCAGTGGTGATCTATTTGCACACTGGATATGAATGGGGGATCTAGGCTAAATGTGGTATATGCTTCAGATGTTAGCTGACTGAGGTACTTTTAGCTTTGTTAACCCAAACCTTGTTAGGACTGCATCACTTAGTGACATCAACGCCATTGTGGTGTGAATGTTTAGCTTGGAATTAATAAAGCTTAGTACATATTTCTTTAAAAAAATTAATGAAGTTTATTACATGTAATACATAAACTTTTCTCATATTTTCTAGCATCAGTGATCATTATATGTACACCTATTCACATGTTTATTGTACCACCTAAACGTGACATTTCATTACATTACAATTGCTTGATAGCAAACTGAGATGAGAAAAAACATGTGCAGTCTATGCTTTAAGTGCTTTTAACATTTTTCCTCCCATCCATCCTCTCTTTCTGTCTACGTACCCCATACTGTTCTGAATACCCCTATTGATTCCCTGTCCACAATTTCATAGTTTCATAGGTAATTGTTGGGCATGGAGTCTAGGAGACCACTGAGTAGCCTAGCTTAATTTCTGAATTATACTGGCACACTGCCTGGCTAAGTGATTTGCTCAATGCCTCACAGTAAGCAAATGGAGGCTGAGGAACTCAAACCCTGGACTACAGACAACAGCTTGTTAACAGCTCATAGCCTTAATCTTTTGTGCTTATTGCCATTCTAATGAATGCTTTTGGTATCCCTACACCAGTTCAGGGTAAGTATCTAAATATATTAGCCACTTAAACTGGCCTGGAATCTAACCCTAGCCAACTGCTTAGAAGGCAGTTATGTTTGTCATTATATCACTCAAGATATATTTATTTTATTTATTTATTTTACATTTGTTGACCGGGTTTGCCTGAACTAAGCTGGTAGCCCTTTTTCAGTGGAGATCCAGGGGAAAAAACTCCACAAAATATGTTAGGAACATATTAATAATGTTCGAAATAGAATTTATATTGTGTGCAGCCAAATTCTAATATGAGTTTTTCAATAAAAAGAGTTTTAAGCACAGACACTTTAACTACAGACAATACAGTACAGGTTTCTACTTGAGTTTACTCATAACAAATTAATTATAAACCTTGATTTAGAGAATAATATAGAAATAATGCAGCATAGTTGGGAAGTGTTGGTTAAAGGAGTAACAATATTGAGAAGTAGATGGGGTGACATGAGAGTAGAAGTATGTTTAGGGTGAGAAGGAGAAGTGGGATTATGTAGGTAGGGGAGAAATTGAGTAGAGGTTCTAGTGTGCTGCAACAGGTAATAGGAAGGAGTAGAAGTTAGGAAGGCTGAGTATTAGAGAATAAGTTAAGGAGGCTGAGTACAATGGCAGGTCCATTGACTGTTCAGGTATTCTTTCAAGGCTGATTTGAAGGTTTTAGCATTGTTGAGAGTCCTAATTTCCTGTGGGAGTTTAGTCCATGATTTTGCAGGGTTGTAGCTGTAAAGGTTGCAACCAGAGTTACTCTTTGGTTGATGGGTTTGTGGTAGGTCTTGGTCTGAGCTTCGAAGAGTCCTAGTAGGAGTGTAGTAAGAGATAAGGGAGGACAGGTTGGGACAGTATGAAGGTTGATATAAAATGGAATGAATAACCATGAGCTGTGAGAAAAGAAGATGGTGGGGAAATTCTAGCCAGTTTAATGTTGTCAGAGAGAGAGAGAGAGAGAGGCAGTGATGAGATTTATTAGTTTGGTTTAATGCAAATCTGGCAACTTTGTTATAGGCAGATTCTAACAGTAAGGAGTGATGAGTTAAGGTTTGTGAGGATTTGGGAGCTGTACAGTAGACTTGATAGTAGATAAGCATGTGAGAGTGATAATCTTGCTTTGATAGTGAGGAACTTTTTGTTTCTGTATAAGAGCCCCAGTTTTTGGTGTGTTTTACTGATACAATTGTTAGCATGCAAATCAAATTTTAATTGGCCATTGATTATGACACCTAAGAGTTTAGTGGAAGATTCCACAGTGATGGGTGTGTTGTTGAGAGAGAGAGTATAGAGAAGGAGGATTTAAGATTGTTCAGGTTTTTGGGGAGAAAGAGGAAGAGTTGAGTTTTATTAGGATTCAGTATAAGCTGGTTATTGGATAGCCAGGTTTCAACTGAGTTGAAGGAAGACTGGGTAAGTGAGAGAAGTTCAGTAGGGGTGTCAGCAATAGAGATAACTGTAGAGTCATCAGCATAGTGTACAAGTGATGATTGATGGCAAGACGTATAGAGTAGGTTTGTGAAGATATTGAAAAGTAATGGACCAAGAATAGAACCTTGGGGAACACCAGTTTTAACAGGCTGAGGAGGTGAGAGGGCAGGCAGCCATTTTACAAATTGTTGTTGATCAGAGAGGTAGCAGGAGAACCATTCTATGTTTTTTGTAGAGAAGTTGAAGTTATTCAGATTGTTTAGAAGGAGAGAGTGGGAGACTGTGTCAAAAGCTTTTGAAAGATCAAGGAATAAGCAGGAGACAAGTTTGTTGTCTCTTGCCTTAGAGATAGAGTTGATGAAGATTAGAAGGGCAGTGGTAGTGCTGTGTTTTGGGCAAAAACCATGTTGTGTGGAGGTAAGTAGGTTTTCATGTAATAGGTGTTGCATGACCTGCTTGTGAATGCATTTCTCCAGGATTTTTGAGAGTGGTGAAAGGATGGCTATAGATCTTAAGTTGGAGATTTCAGAGGACTTACCTATTTTATGTATAGGTATAGTGTAGAAATCCTTCCAGACAGGGAGAACTTTAGGTTCAGAGATGGAGCGGTTTATGAGAATAGATACAGGAAGAGCCAGAGAGTTAGCTGCTACTTGAAGGAAGTAGGGAGGAATGTTGTCAGTTGATGGAGAACAGAGTTTTAGCTTGCTGAGTAGAGATTTAATGTAGCAAGTAGGTACAGGTTTGAGGGAAAAAGAATTACTGGAGTTTGAGGAGAGAGAGAAGGAGTAGGGGAGATAATAGTGTTGGTATTTGGAGAGTTAGAAGGTAACATATTTTTGATAGATTCAATAAAGTAAGAATTAAATATAGCTGCAGTTTCTTGTGGTGTTTTTATAGGGCAGAGGTTTGGAAAAGAGAGGTTGCCAGGGTGGAGATGGAAAATTTGATTAATTGCATGCCAAAACATAGAGGGATTTTACTTTTGAGCATTAGGTGGGTTATGATAGAATTCCTTTTTTGTCCTTATTGATTTTTTTTTTGTCTGGTTTCTAAGTTCCTTGTATTTCTGTAGGTGGATGGGTAGTTTGGATTTTACCCATATTTTCCACATTCTGTCCCTAGTTTTCATTAGGTTGCGAGTGGCTTTGAATAACTATGGGAATATTTTGGCTTTTATATGTACAGTGCAGATCGGTGCTAGTGAGTTAAGTATATTTAGGAAAGTAGAGTTAAATGTTAGTACTGTGATCTAAAGGCATTTGGTTCAGAAAAGCCCAGATGATTTTGGAGAGGTGGGCATTGAGAGTTTCAGGGTGGAAGTTAGTTAGCTTGCGACATGTAATGTATCTGTATGGGCTAGGCAGGGGAGGCCCGTGCTATCGGACTGCCGGACTGCAGCCCCCTCAACCTCAAAGTACTGATAAAATAAAAAATAAAACGAAAAAAAATTTAAATTTCGGACTTCGCGCATGTGCACTGTTGCTGAGACAGTCTAGAGCATGGAGCATGCGCACGGCAGTCCTGATTGAGAATCATGGACAGGAGCGCTCCCACAAGTCTATGCAATTTTAAACTGCATAGACTGCCTGGGAACTCACTGGCGAAATGCGTTGGGGTCAGACTGCAACATCGGCAGTCAGGGGAAGGATCGGATTGGAGTTTGCTGCAGGGGAAGATCTCGCAATGGGCAGGGTAAGGATCTAGATTGGATTGGAGTTCGCGACGGGCAGGGTCGGATTTGCGCAGGATTTACTTGTGTGTGTGTGTGTGTGTGTGTGAAAATGCCTCAGGTGGGATGTACTGGTGATTAGACTCATGGTGGTGTGGTAGGGAATACCTCAGGCTTGAACCCTGTACCTTGTATGCAGGTGTTAAAGACCTGAATTCCCTACCCACCACCATTTGTAAAAAAATTGCAGATTTTTGCCTCATATTTGATCTGATCTATTCCTCATAATATCTGTGTTTTTTAAATACTGCAATGCTTGAAATTTGATGGTGCAGTGGTAGCATTGATGCCTCACAGCTGTAGGTTCTTGGGTTTGGTTCTTGGCTGGGGTGCCTTCTTTGTGGGGTGGTCTGTATCTTCTCCCTGTGTTTGTGTGGGTTTGCTTTTGTGTCCCCCGATGTTACAAAGACATGTCTGCATGATTTCTTCCTGGGCCTCTGCTGAGAATTGTTTTTTTTTGTTCCAAGTCAGACTGTCCTGATTAACAAATGTTAAATAAAATTGACAGGCATTTGAATTTCACACTTCAGGTTTCTGAATGTTTAATTCCTTGCATATTTGATGGTGCAGTGGCAGTATTGTTGCCTCACAACTATAGGTTTTCTGGTTTGATTCTTGGCTGGAGTGCCTTCTGTGTGGAGTCTGCATCCCCTCCCTGTGTTTGTGTGGATTTGCTCTGGTGCCCTGTCATTTTACAAAGACGTGTCTGCAGTATTAATCCCTGGGTCTCTGCTGAAAATTGTTTTTGTTCTGTCAGCAGTAAAATTGACAGGCATTTGAATTTCAGACTTCATGTTCTTCAGAATACATAGTAACACAACCTTTTTTTCTAGCAATTTTCTAAGTTTATAAGATGAATATTTGAAATTTGTCCCTATTTTTGGGACTGTATTCCCCCATTATTGGCTTCGTCCAGGTTTTTGTGCTAAGGTTTACAGCTATGACAAGAACTGAATTCACTGAATATGTTTGAGGGCTGTATTCCCTCATTACTGGGTTTGTCCAGGTGTTTTGTACTAAGAGGTTGACAGCTATGGTGAGAACTGAATTCACTAAATGATAGCCATTTAAGTTTCAGTCTTCCTCTCTTTTACAAAGCAGCTGATGTGGCTTAGTGGTATGTTACTCTGACTGTTTTGCTCAGGGACCTTGGCAGTAAAATGTATGGTGGTAACACAACATTTTATTCTAGCAACTTTCCAAGATTATACAAGCAATGTTTAATGTGTCCCTGGTTTTTGGGCTTTTGACCCCCCCAATACATTTTGGCTTTTTCCAGTTTTCTTGTGCTGCGAAGTTGAGATGCAGTTGAGTATTGAGTAGATTTTACAAGGAGGTGAGAGCTGCAGGGGAACAGAAGTTTAGTGTTTTGCCTTGTTAATAGCACAACAGGTTGTGTACTTGCTTTTGATGCAGAAGGCTGTGGGTTCTACTCCCACAAGGGGTGGATGCTGCCGTACTGAGAATGTTCTCCTTGGTGAAGATACTAACTATGAGTCTGTTATCAGTTTGCCATCCATTTCCTCTTGCAATATTATTACTAGCTTATCATTTTTTTATGTAATATAGGCAATTTATTCCTAAGGGGCAACAGACACTTTATTTTCAATGAAACCATGAAATATAAAGGTGATTGCTAGCAGCAACCTCTTCATTAGTTACAGATTTCTTTAATGTGGAATTATTTAGATGACTTTTACTTCAGAGATTGTGCATATTTACTGATAATGGACTGTAGAATTGTGCATATTTACTGATAAAGGTGGACTGTAGAATTGTGTTTATTTACTGATAATGGTGGACTGTAGAATTGTGCATATTTACTAATAATGGTGGACTGTAGAATTGTGTATATTTACTAATAATGGTGGACTGTGAAAGTCTGAGTAGACTTTTTTATGATAAATGTTCTCAACTGGGCAGTTTTGCCATTATGGGTGCATACGTTTTGATTCATTGCTTACTGGAAAATGTTCAAAACAAATTTAAAACACCCTCTAACAACTGTACTGTATTGTACAAGGAATATAATTTTAGTACAATGAGGAAGGTGTATCAAAGAGCACATGTATGTTTCATATGCAAGGGGCCTATGATTTGAAAACAGCCCAGAATTAATCTTTATCTGCCACTGGCAAAATGTATTTTCTTTGAATGTGGGTTTCAGTGCTGTTTCAATGAATGTGAGTTTCAAGGGCAGAGAAGTTTTAATGCTAAGTTTTCATTGTGAGACTGCATTGCTTTGTTTAGCAGATGACTTAGTGTTTGTGCTGTAAAATACAAAATAAAACTTTCAAATGAAGTCCAACTCATCATAGAAGTAAAGCAGTATGCACATTAGTGTTTATGGTAAATGGAGTGAAATAGCCAAGTAATGGTTCATTGGAATGGCTGCAGAGGCTCCATTCAACCATGATTTTGTCAGGGGGGAAGGGCAGCAAACTCAGACAGGCCCAGCTGAACTATACCTACCAACTGTCCAGATTTTCAAAGAATGAATAGATTTTTGCTTCTTATTTTTGGTTTGTTCTTCATAAAATTTGTAGTTTTCTGGCAAATCATTTAGGAATTAAGTCACTAAATAATGATACACTGAGTTTCAGACTTCATAACCTTCAGAAAAATGCATGTTAAAGTAAGAGCTGTTCTATCAACTGTCTCATTTTATACAAGAGCAATTTTTAGTACTGTTTATATGTGCCCCCAATATAGTTGGCCTTGCTCAGATTTACTGCATTAACAGGTTGAGAGGTACATGCAAATACATTGTTTTATAGAATTAGGCATAGCCAACCTCTCAACTGTCCCCGATTTTGGCTCAAAATGTTGCTCTTCCCCCTAATAATCCCTCTGCAAAATAGCAATTTTGGAAGAAAACATGGAGGGTTTACAATTAAGAAATAACTGTAATAATCAAAGTTATAGATTACTTGAAATGCATGTAGATTCTTTTATTTTGTCAGCTGCTCAAGGTAGCAGTACTAATATTAAAGTGCCCCTTCTTTGACAGGTTCCCAGCTGTATTGTGTGCCTATTTTATATTTTTGCATCACATTTTTGGTCCATTTTTCATAAAATTGTGTTTTTTGGCAAATTATTGCCAAATCACTAAAGACTGACGTTAAAAATGACAGACATTTGAGTTTCAGATTGTATACCCTTCAGAAAATTCATACTAATGCAAGACCTATTCTATTATCTTTCTAAGTTTATTAGAGCAATATTTAAAAATTGTCCTTATTTTTGGGCCTTTGTCCCACTTCTGTGTATGGCTTTGTCCAGATTTCTTGCTCTTGAGGTTGAGAGGTATGACAAATGTGTCAGGACCATCACAGTCAGCCAGAGACATTTCAAATTGTGACATACTTGTTGCACCCCACTTCCCCATGTAGTGACTCTGGATGTGTCCAAGCAAGGCAAGGAGTAGTTGTGTCTACCTTGGATGGGGAGGACACACTGCATAAGTACTACAGTGGCTTTTCATCTGTCCTTGATTTTGCAGAATAGTCTGGTTTCTGTCATATTTTTGTACTGTTGATTTATGCTTATTACTCAGATTTATGCTTATTACTCAAAGTGCCTGTTGCTCTGTGTTTAAGTAGCAATGCTTTAATGACCATAAGGTAAGCTTGTGTGAGATCGTAAGATGCAAGTAAGCTTTAATAAGCATACTGTTAAAGAATTGCCAACATTGAAAGCCTTTCTGTTGTTGCCATGCAGAGAATACTTGACTAGATAATGTATAAGCCTTGGTTATTAAAGGACAGGATTCCATTATTTTAAAAAGCTCATTACACTTGTTGGAGACTTCCAGTCATCTCTACAGACTTTACCCGTAAACTAAACAGAATGCCAATCATGTGTGGTCCATAACCTGTACAGTAATCCTTTAAGCAATGTATCTTGAGCTTTGTTTGTTTTTCATTTTTTACTTTGATCATGTTTTCCCCATGAAACAAGTTGTCAGGCAGCAGGTCTTTTTTGGATAAGAAACATTTTTACAAGTGGGGGCATCACAGAGATTTGTACTTTCAACATGTTACTTGGTACTTTAATAAAGCTGAATATATTATAATTAGAACTGCAGTGCAAGGAGAAGTGGTTTGAGTTGAGTGCTTCTGGTTTTTCTTATACTTGATTTTGACTGGCATTCCAGTAATGTATTTAAAAAGTAATTTATTTTTTCATGCCTCACAACCTTTTGTTTCCATCTAGATAATAAGTAAGCTGTCATGCAGTCAATGCATTGAAATATTTTTATTCTTCTACACTTATTTTTGTCTTGATTGGACTTTCATAATGATGGTTTGCCACCCAGGGCAGCGTATTTAATTAAAGTTAGTTTTTGTGATTTTGAGCATAGCTCCTCCCCTTTCTAGTTGACCACACCCCTTCCCCTTGACCTCACCCATTCAGCTGTCTCCTGAAGCCCCCCTGTGATTTGAAGTCACCAGCCGCCACTGGGGCTAGGGGTATGAGGTGTAAATCGGAGAACTTTTATGGGTGAGTGATCACTGAAGGAGGCTGGTAGAGTAGAGAGGCTGTGATATTTCAGTGGGTCAGAGGCCAATATCCAATCAATTATGGAACCAGAAGTGTGAGGTTTGTTGGCATGGGTAGGTATCGAGATTAGTTGAGTGACTCCATGCAGGTTAATAGATCTGCTAGAGTTAGGTGAGCATAGAGATAACCAGTTAATGTTAACATCACAGAAGAGGACGATTTTATTATGAATGTGCTGAGAGAGGTTGGAGAGGAAATCTTCAAGTATGGGGATGCCCCCAGGTGGGATGTATATAGCTACTATGGTGACTGTATTATAATTGTTCAGATTAAGGTTGGCAATCAGGATTTCAGCAGGAGGGAAGGATGGGATTTGTCTGTCTAGGAATGAAAGGGTAAGGTGATTGGTGTAGGGAATGCCAATTCCACCACCTTTTTTTTGTTGACAATCAAGTCAAAGCATGTTATACCCTGGAGGAAGAATGTCTTTATCAGGAACATGAGGTTTTAGCCAGGTTTCTGTGGGTGATAATGTCAGAAGAGTGGAGGGCTAGCCAAGCGTGAAGTTCACTGACTTTATTTAGTATACTTCTAGTAGAAAGATAAATGTTTTTTGGGAGGGATAAGTTGTCCTGCGTGTGGGGAAGTAGGATGGCTCGTAGGTGAGGAAGGGATGGAGCCAGGGTTTTGATGGATATCACCCGATAGCAGTAGGGTTTTTGATAGGATATAGCTGTGTAAGAGTGAGGGGTAATAGGGTATTTAAGTTTATTTCTTGGGTAATAAGTCAGGGTAGTGCGAAGTTTAATTTTGTGGAGTACAGAAATTGGGAGTATACTGACAGAGGACTTAATGAAACAGTGCAGTGTGTGAGAATAGAGTTTAATAGGTAAATAGCTGTGAGGCAGATGTTTGGGAGTTAATTGGATTTCAAAGGTGGTTAGAAAGTAGAGGAGTAGTAGGGAAGGGAGATAGTGGAATATTATTTATTTTATTTTATTTATTTTACATTTGTTGACCGGGATTGTCCGACTGAGCTGAAGAGCCCTTTTTCAGCGGAGGCCCAGGGAGAAAAGCTCCAATATATTATACAATTTTCATTATAAATTAGCATTAAACAGCAATGTTACAGGATTATTGCAAGGCATTAAGTAGCAATACAATGTTATTCTGTGAGTCATGTTAGTGAAGTGTAAAGCAGAATAGAAAAGCTAAATAATAAAAAGAAAAAGCAAGAGTAAGGTACAGCAGGATAAAAGATTAATAAGGTATGGGCGAGGGGAAAGTTAACAGTAGTATGAAGGCAGTCCCCATTGGGTGGTTTTGTGGTAAAAGTGGCGATAGTTAGGTGGTGCTGTTGGAGGTGGAGTTAATTATGTGTGTGTTGAGATAAGGATGACTTCTGATTTCTTTGTGGAGAGGTTGGGGAGGGGTCAGTGGGAGGGGCAATTGGTTGGGTAGCTATGAATCTAATGATATGGGGGGAGGTTAGGGGAGCGGAGTGACCCCGAGCAGTAGTGAGGTCAAAATGGAGCAGGGCAACACCCTAGGTAGCAAGTAATCTGAGAGACTATCAGTAAGAAGCACAGGTAAGTCTTGTTGGGGGGGGGGTGTATTGATGCCAGAAAGCCATATGTGGAGAACAAGCAAAGCAGGTCAAATTTATAGACAGAAATGGCAGAATAAATTCTCAAGAGGAGACTATGTGGGAAGGCAGGCAGTGTGCGAGTTTGCAGGAGGGAAAAAGCTAGGAATAGTTATGATCCAAACCGTTCTGAGCTAGTAAAGTTAGATGGGAGGTAAGTCAGTCGGAAAGCTAATGAGAAAAAAATACGGGCAGAAGAGAAAGCTATGCTGAGGAGTGAAGACAAAAACTGAGAGGTAATAGCAGAAGTGAAGATGAGGGAGGGGGGCAGGGTGAAGGTTCCAGTGGCAAGGGGGTAGACAAGACTTTACTATGCAGTCAAGCAAGTACAAAAAAAACAGTACAAAAAGGCAGGAAATTAGTGCCTTAGCACATACAGTAATTAACTCAGGCAGTCGATGTGTGTGTTTTCCTTCTGTAGCTTGTAGGGTATTAACTGTTGAGCAGGGACTGCATAGCTTAAATGGTAGTAGAGTTAGTGTTATTGGTCACCCAGGAGGTGATGTAGGCAGCAGTCCCTAAAAGAGAATAAAGGGGAGAAGAAATGTAAGGAGAGGGATAAGGATAATCAACAGAGTCAGCCTGGAAGTGGTTAGGAAAGAGAGGACAAGTGGAGGACAATGAGAAAAGGGAGTAGTTGGTATATGGTAAGAGCGAAGCAAAAGGACTAGGATATGAGAGCAGGAAGGATGTACTCAGTATGCTCTCCAGCAATAACTGTGACAGACAGTATATGTAAACACTATCTATCACTAACCAGCAAAAACAGCAGATATAAACACAAAGCTAAGTATAATACTTCTATAGCTATACAGTATATAAAAGTAACTAAGAGTATATAAAAAATGCTACCTAGCACAAACTAATAGAAGCTTCAGGCAAAACTGTAGAAAAATAAACACAATGCTAGGTATAAACAATTATTACGTGCATGAACCGTTTTTCAGGGAAAAAAGAAAGCAGATTCAGATTTAACAGCTAATGTGTACATCAACAACTGCAGGGAAGTGCGATGCGTGAGTCAGAGGTTTAGGTTAATTAAAGCAAAAGCAGGCAAGGTTTAGACTAATGAAAGCAAAAACAAACAACAGGGCACATTGTAGGGATATTCATCTAATTACTTTACAAACTAGCACTCGAATCAGACAGTTTTACAAACTAGCGCTCCTACACAAAGACTGCAGAGCAGTATAAATTTTAGAAAGCAACCATTAGAGGTGAAAGCGACTTGGTGCACATATCTGGCTGAAAGACAGTACTGTGATGAAAAACTGAGACAGACACGCTGTAGTGTGCATCTGTCAAGGACCTGGAATTATTTAAGGTTCTGAAGGCCAGAATTGCACGTACCGATAGTCAGCTTTAATTCAGATTAATTTTGAGGCCATTCAGACTACAATTTGCATAAATAGTTAGGTATGCAAGTGATTACTGTGCAAACAGCTGAAATAGAGAAAAAATAAATAAAATTAAGGAGTAGATCCACATTCAAATTTGTGCAAGGCTAAGACCATACATCTAGGGTAAGGTGAGCTCTTCTAAGGAGTAAGAGCCAATTAAAGTAGAGACGCTACACTCTACATAAGCACTAAGAGAGACAGCATTTTTTTTATTTAAGTAACCACATCTGTGGAGTGGTAAAAGCTATATAATGCTATATAGCACATCTGTAGAGTGGTAAAAGCTATATAATGCAGTACACTACTGACAAGAGGGAAAACCAAAAGTATGTGTAGGTGGAAGTTCAAGCCGACAACTGTTGCTTTTGGATACAAACAAAGAACAGTGAATAAAAATATTTAGCAATATGTAGACAGAGCTAGGCAATACATATGACTTCAGTTCAATTAGTAAGGCAGTAAATATATGACTAGACTGACCTGACATACAATGTAAAAACAAGCAGTTTAAAAGTAGGTGCACACTCTGTGGGGTTTTAGGTAGGATGAGAGTAGTAGAGGAAAAGGGCCAAAAACTCTAAGGAAGGAGCAATTATATGCCGCAAGGCATCATGGGAAGGGGAGGGTATGGAATAACTAGGGAATAAAGGGGGATGGTGACTCTGGCTACACCCTAGGTAGTGAGTAATCTGAGAGACTATCATTAAGAAGTACAGGTAAGTCTTCTGGGGGGAATGTGTATTGAAGTCAGAAAGCCATATGTGGAGAAGAAGCAAAGCAGGTCAAATTTATAGCCAGAAATGGTAGAATAAATTCTCAAGAGGAGACTATGTGGAAAGGCAGGCAGTGTGTGAGTTTGTAGGAGGGAAAAAGCTAGGAATAGTTATGAGCTGAACCACTCTGAGATAGTAAAGTCAGATGGGAGGTAAGTCAGTTGGAAAGCTAATGAGAAAAAATTGGGGCAAGAGAGAATGCTATGTTGAGGAGTGAAGACAAAAGCTAAGAGATAATAGCAGAAGTGAGGAGGAGGGAGGGAGGGAGGGGGGGCAGGGTGAAGGTTCCAATGGCAAGGGGGTAGCCAAGACTTTACACTGCAGTCAAGCAAGTACAGAAAACAGTATAAAAAAATACAGGAAATTAGCCCCTTGGCACATACAGTGATTAACTCAGCTAGCTGATGTGTGCATTTTCCTTTTGTAGATTGCAGGGTATTAACTGTTGAGCAGAGACCGCATAGCTTAAATGGTAGTGGAGTTAGGGTTATTGGTCACTCGGGAGGTGATGCAGGCAGCAGTCCAGTGATTAACTCAGGCAGTTGATGTGTGCGTTTTCCTTCTGTAGCTTGCAGGGTATTAAGTGTTGAGCAGGGACCACGTAGCTTAAATGGTAGTGGAGTTAGGATTATTGGTCACCCGGGAGGTGATGCAGGCAGCAGTCCCTGACATACAATGTAAAAACAAGCAGTTTAAGAGTTGGTACACAGTCTGCGAGGTTTCTCTTTGCCACCAGTAACTAGGGAGGATGAGAGTCAAATGCCACTAACTGGAAAAATGATGCTTCACCCCTTTTTGGAACTTATTAGTACAGAATAAGTGGATATAATGTGTTCTGGTAGTCTAGTACAATCTCAATGATGGAGTAGTTTGCAGACTCAGAGAATAACTGCTGCTTATAATTTTCTCCCAACACAGAAAAAATGTTAGTGCCTGGAACGGTCAACAGTATAACAAAAACAGCACCAGAATCTGCTCAAAGCCTGAATGTGTAACAGCACTGACCACCAACCACTTCAAGTAAATCCGTTTATTGAAAATTAAAAAGCTGAAATACGTTTTCTTTCACAAGAATATAATTTTCTGCTAATGCCCTCTCAGCTTATTATCCCTCCTGCTCAGGGTGATCTCTTCAAATTTCCCCATCATGATCTTGTTTTTTCATATTATGTCCCTTCTATCTCTTCTAGTATCAACTTTCATCTTTGCTGTTGTTTCATACAGATAACCCAAGGATGTAGTGATTAGATTATGCACACAAGTATTCACAAAATGACAGTTTTATTATTGTGGTAAGGCAAGCAGAAAATATAATTATGGAAAAAGAATATTAAAAGTTCTAGCATTGTAAGAATGGAAGATCCCAATGCAAAAATTCAGAGGACAAGACCCTACTATTTTTTTTCTTTGCTTTGTTTTTAAAGTTAATTTACTGTCACAGTGAGATGGTCCTTTCATAACTTCCACATTAAACCTTTTGGATATAAAACTATGTCCACATATTTAAAGCTGTTTTGGCATACAGTACATTTTAGGACATCATTGTTTGCATTATGGAGTGAGCTGATGTACACAGACACACACACACACACACACACACACACACACACACACACACACACACACACACACACACACACACATGCACGCACATACATTATTTTCACTTCCTGTATTCTTTTTTTAGTACTGATTTACTTTTATTATGCAACAGACAATTATGTTCATTGGGTACAGTGAACACAAAATACAGTTTTATCTTTCAACGTACACACACACACACACACAAACACACACACACACACACACACACACACACACTCAGATGTACACACACATAAGGATAAATTAGAAACAATCCTGAATCACGTTAGAGATAGTAGAGATATGACTGGCAGACCCTACTTCTCAGAAAGGGTAGAAGGTAATAGAAAGTCTATGGGTCATTATAGATGCAACAGAGATAATGTACAGCACAAAATGCCAGTTAAATATACTAATAATATGCAAGTAGCAACAGATATTTTTAGGAAATATTGGCCTGTATTAATGGCTGACCCTGAAATTAGAAAAGTGGTAGGTGGGTATCCATCTTTTCTTTATAAAAATATGACTAACATGAAGAGAATGTTATGCTATTCTAATGACACTAAAAAGGACCTAAAAAGGGGATTAAACCATGTAATAATTGTAACTTCTGCCAATAATGCAGGTTATATCTGTGATGCAAACTATGACTCATATCTTGAGTCGATCCATAAAACTATTGATGAGATACAACGTAATCCTGTTCTTTTAAAACAACTATCTATTACTGATGCAGGGCAAGTGTATATTAATATAAAAGTAGAGAATTGTTATTTTGTTTGTGGGAAAAAGGCATACAAATGGTTACCTGAGAACTGGTCCGGCAGTTGTTTTTTGGGTTACCTGGTTCCGGCCATACGACACACTGCAGTCTTGCCTCAGGGAAAAATTTGAAATGTCAGAGAGATCACCAAGAAAACTGGAAATCCAATCAGAAGGCCTGAAAATCCAGTGGGACGAATCAAAGCAGACTGGAGAAACCATAATTCCATGAAAAACAAAGATAAACTGACACACATGGACTTGAGTGACACTATTATATCGTGGGCAGGTATAGCCCCTGCATATGGCGCAGTGAAATTGATTTGGGAGCTGAGAAAACTGTCCAAACTTCTCGAAGTAATGAGTAATCCAACTTTTTCTGCTCTCGAATTAATGACTGATGAACTGAACGCTATGAGAACTGTGGTGCTTTAAAACCGCATGGCTCTTGACTTCACCCTAGCAGCGAAAGGTGGTACGTGCACTTTAATAAAAGAGGAGTGCTGTTCGTATATTCCTGACAACCAGCATGAGATAAATGACCATCTTGAGGTGATTCAGCAAGTGTCGGCCATGACCAAACCAGGCCCAAATCCACTGACGGACTTTTTCCAGAATTTGTTTGGGGGGTGGGGTAGCATCCTAATGGACATCCTGATTGCCATTTGTGTGGGATTACTCCTATTAGGAGTGTGTGTTTGTTGTGGTACTCCCTGCATGAAAAGATTGATCAAAGATTTTATAGACATGTCAGTTTCTGAGACTTTATATCAAAGTACTGAAATTGAAGAACTGTTGAAAAATGAAACACTTTCATAAGTTTAAACCAAATGACTCTCTTAACTGCAAATTCTGAACAGAAAGAGGTTAGGAGAAAAAGCAACTGTTTATGCTTTTGAAAATAGAATAAAAAGTATTAACAGGGGGAAATGTTAGAAGAATATGTATTAATGTATATGTTTAGTGCTTATTAGAAGCTAAAAGGGTTAACACATTTCATTCTATTTTATGCACAGCTTAATTCTGTATGAAATTATAAGATGCTTTTTCAAACTGCAGTATGCTTTCTGAAACTGCAAGATGCCCTCTGACCTAGTATTTGCTAGCACAGCAAAATTCATGTTTATGCCTTTTGGAAATGTACTGAGAAGCAGGTGATTATCTGCTAGGTCAGAAAAATGAATGAATAGTGAATGAATAGAACAATACTGTTTTCTATAATGTGTTTGAATATGAACAATCAGCCCTGTTTGTGTTATGAGAACATGCACAGCTGCGGAAAAGAAGAGATACATCAAACAAAGACTGCTTGAAGAAATGAACTGTAATCTGTACTTGCTTTGTGCTCAAATTAGCCATAGTACCTTGAATGATAACATTGCATAGTGAGAAGTTGTATCTGACCGGTGGTCATCAAGGCCACGTTGTTTTTCTTAGGAAGTTTTTTTGTAAACTTGATATGCCAGCAAAAAGTCATGGACAAACAGCTGCTGTGAAATAATATTGAAAGAACTTGTGATTTATTACGTCAGCTTAGTAGGCAATACCTTGTAAGAAATGTATAAGAATAGCTTCACTTCCTGATTCTAGTTAGACAAACTCTGTATTAGCACACTTTTGTCTCCTTGCTGAAAGAGTAAAGTGCCTTAACCTGAACCTGCCATGTGTTGATCATTTTGAAGTTATTTTTCCTTTGACAACAGCTATACTGGAAGATATCCAGTACTGAATATCCATACCATTTCTACAAGAAAAAGCGCTACTAGGTGATGTGAATGTCAGTTGGTTAGACATAACCTCTAACTCTCCTACATCTATCATGATCTTATATGGTTTCTCACAACTAATTAATAGCCTCACATCAAATTCCCCATTAAACTGGATCTTAGTATCTGACTATAGCAGATTCACCACCACAGGTACAATGTCAGACTCTCTCAGTGATTATCTCCCAGTCTATAAGACCAGACATCTCACACATCCACATAAACAGCATGTTTATAAAACAACTTGCAGCCTTTCTATTTTTAAAACAGAAATGCAAATTACTACCTATTAGAGAATGGGCAAACTGTACATCAGCACCCTGACTGGAGAACAAACGTTTTCCAGCAGCATCATGGCAGCATATCAAGCTGGCTTGGAGCTTGGACAAAAAAAAAAAAAAAACTAACGACCGCCATTACTTTACACTCGCTAAGCAGCACTTTTGCTGTTTAGCGAGCATAAAAAAAATAAGCAGAAAATAAGTTTATGTATGTGTTTATGTATGTGTATGAGTGTGTTTATGTTTCTGTCTACATGTGTGAGTTAATACATGCATGAAAGCAGAGAAGAGTGTGTGTGTGAGATAGACTGAGAGACAGAGTGGCCTTGTGTGAATGAATGCATGTATGAAAGCAGAGGAGACTTTGTGTGTGTGTGTGTGTGTGTGTGTGTGTGTGTGATTGAGAGAGAGTGAGAGTGATCTTGTGTGAGTGAATGCATGTTTGAAAGCAGAGGAAACTGTGTGTATGAGAGAGATTGAGAGAGAGTGAATGCATGTGTGAAAGCAGTGGAGACTACGTGCATGAGATAGATAGATAGCAGTCTTGTGTACATAACTCTCAACTGCACAGATTTTTGCAGAATGTCCAAATCTTTGCTTCATATTTTTTGTCTGTTTGTCAGTGGTTTTCTTACATCTTGTGGCAAATCAGTGAGGAGTGAATTCACTAAATAATGGCAGGCATTTGAGTTTCAGGCTTTATATCTTTCAGAAAATGTACTGTAATACAAGACCTTTTATTCTAGCAACTTTCTAAGTTTATAAGAGCAATATTTAAAATTTGTCCCTATTTTGGAGCTTTGTTCCCCCATTATTTTTGGCTTCGTCCAGATTTTTATGCTAAGAGGTTGAGAGTTATGCTTCTGTAAGTGAATGCGGGTATGAAACCAGAGGAGAGTGGGTGTATATATGTGTGCGTGTGTGAAAGCAGAAGAGACTGTGTATGAGAGAGAGAGAGAGAGAGAGAGAATGTGCTCTCTCTAAATATGTTGTGTTTTACTTACTTATTTTTAAGTACTATTTTTTTACATTTTTTGATGTAAAATGCTTCCTCTAACACCATTAACATATACTACATAAAGTTTGAAACATTAGGCAGAGGAAGTTTTTTACATCAAAAATACATAAAAAAATAAAATAATATAGTACTTAAAAAAAAGTAAGTAAAACATAACAGTTTTACAGAGAGGCCATTCTCTAAGCACAATAATGCCCTCCAGGGAGTGTGTTAATGTGTAATTAACATCTTTCTAGGGGTTTAGAGGCCCGCCACCTACATATGTATTCAAAAGCAATTGCTAAACTATCTTCTGCAGGAAGAACTCCTGTCCCCCACATAACATGGCATACATCTTTCCCATAGTACTAACACTGCATTTCTAAACTATAGAGATACTGTCAATAAATGGCTAACTAGTCTCCTCCTTTTTTCTAGACTTGTCTAAAGCCCTCAACATAGTTTGTCATAGCAAACTTCTACTTCAAACGTCCTCATTAGGTACCTCTCAGCCCACCCTTCTATGGTTCAAAAGCTACCTGCCCAGTAGTTATCAGCCAGTATAATGACACTCCGCCCTCTCACCATACTTTCTGGTCACCACCAGTGCACCACAAGGCTCTATCCTTGGCTCCCTCCTCTTTAACATTCTCACTACTACCTTCCACACATCCACACAACAGGCCTCCCTAATACAGTATGCAGATGACTCCACACTCATTGCACATCTGACAACATGGCATACCATCAAAAGATTAGTCAGAAAGCCTTAGCAGCTACTGAAACATGACTTTGTAACTCGCAACTCATGTTCAAATCTAAAAAAATTAAACTACTACTTTTTCCCCAAATCCCTCTCATGAAAAAAACAAATTTAAAATCTTCGCTCTCTTTCCTTTGATAATACAACCACTGAAGTCACTTCTTAAAGCAAATTATTAGGGATGATAGTGGATGATAATCTTAAATTCAACCTGCATATACAAAACTGCATACAAAAAAACTCATCAAAATCTAGGAATGCTTTACAGAGCAATAAAAACTTTCTCAAAGACGCAACTAAAACTACACTTGCCACTACTTATCTCCTCTCCACACTTCTTTATGGTGCTCCCATCCTTAGTAACCTCCAGGCATCACAAAAATCAAAACTTCAACGAAGCTATAACAAAGTTGTTAAATTTGCAGCAAATACCCCTTCCAGATCCCACCACTGTATAACATTAGAAAATCTCAATTGGTTCGAACTACCCATCAGCAAACATATACACACTTCTTATCACCTGTAAAATTATCCAGCATCCGTCTGCTTGTCTGGCACTAAATAACATTCTACACAATTATGCTCCCTGTCGGGCATTACAATCCAATGACCAAAAACTCCTGTCTGTCCAGAAACCTATAAAATTTGGTGTGCATTGTTTATCCTCATACCATGTTGCTAAGGCCAGGAACACCTTACCTGGATCCATAAGGTCAGGACCCTCCTTCCATCCTTCAAAGCCATTCTGAAAGGTTTCATAGCCAAAAGCTGTCTCTTTTCTTGCTCAGCACCAGGATGAATTATATCCCTAAATGGGAACAAATACCTATTCATACTGTACACCTCCTTACTCTCCCTTCTTCACTCACTTCCTTACTTCTAACAATTTCTCTCTGTTGGCTTTCTCTCTAAATATACCATAATCTTGCTTTTTTCTCACATCATATTGCAATTTCTGTTTGTTTTATACTTAGCTTACCTTTAATTTATTTATAAACTGGCTAAAATTTCGCTAAATATTAAATCATTGTCACATAACTTGTATCTATTCCTAACCAATGTTTTCATATTATGTTTAATTTGGTATAATTATTTAAACCATAGATGTTTTTCTATTATTTTTGAAGACTGTAAAATTGTTGTTATTAAGATATTTTGTGATACTTTGGAGTTGAAAATGGGCTCTTACCCAGCTGGACTTTCTTGGTAATTAAATTTCAATAAATAAATGTATTTATATCTAGGTCTATATATGTATTTGTATATCTACATCTATATCTATATCCATGTCTATGTCATCTGTATCATCTGCATCTATATCTCTATACACACACACAGAACACAAACATACAAGTATGATTATCTATTTCTATATATCAATATATATATATATATATATATATATATATATATATATGGATCTATGTTGTAACATCGAAAGTACGTTTCAGCGAAACGTACATGAGCGAACTCGCTTTAGCGAAAGTGCATTTTATTGAAAATGCACTTTCTAAAAAAAAAAAAAAAAAACTACACAAATAAAACACTACTCACGTTTATGCACCTGCACCCTCCATGTTTGGGGCTGTGCCCCCCACACCCCCCACTTTAATATTCTCACTCCGAGATTGCAATACCATTGGGGAAAAGGGAATATTCCCTTATCCCTGCTGTACCACAATCTAAGCAACAGTTTGCTTAGTTGTACAATCAACACTACATGTTGATGTACAAATAAATCTACATGCAAACTGCATGTTGTTTTTTTTTTTCTTTTTTTTGCAAAAGTGGATTTTCGGTAAATGCACTTTTGCTAAAGTGAATTTGCTCAAGTACTTTCCGATTAAACGTGCTTTCGATATTCAGACTAGGACTCATATATACATATGTGTGTATATATATATATATATATATATATATATATATATATGTATATGTATGTCATAAGATCAAAAGTTCGAAAGACTAAAACCCAAAATATCAAAAACTCAAAATATTGAAAATGGGAATTTGCACTTTCTCCGCTGTTGTGCGATCTAGGAGTTGGTATATACAATTAGTAGGGGGTGTCAGGGCCTTGCCCCCCTGCATTAAACATGTTTTCAATATTTTAAGTTTTTGAAATTGTGGGTTTCAGTCTTTTGAACTTACGATCTTATGACATAGAACCATATACATACATATATACAATCATATCTGTAGATATGTATATGTATATATATATGTATATATATATATATATATATATATATATATATATACATATACATATATCTTTAGAGAAAGAGGGAGGGAGAGAGATATATTCATATGCCTGTGTGTATACATATAGGTTCATAGGTTCATAGGTAAGTACTAGGCTATCTGCCCATGGGCATTTATAAGCCTAGCCACAGAGTGATGGCTTTCGTCTCCCCATTAGATTAGTAACCTGGGCCTCTGTCAACAGGGCTCCTGAAGTGATCCCAGGGTAGAACCTACGATTACCCATCCACTCATCAAGATTTCTCTTGAAGAGTGTCATAGAGGAGCTCTGTCGAATATGGATTGGGATTTTATTCCAGAGTGAGGGGAGTCGCTGGGACAGGAATCTATCCCTTCAGCATGTCCTGTTTATTGTTGTACATAGGTTCAAGTCGCTAGAACGAGTGGTTCTGAGGGATCTCGTTTTTTTGAAATGAAGCATGTCCATTAGTTCAGGGTTTGACATGGCCTTATAGGTCAGGCATAGGTCACCTCTGAGCAAACGGTAAGCGACTGAGAAGAGCTGGAGCTTTTTTAGCCGTGCTTCATAAGGTAATTGTTTAAGGCCCTTAATCCTCTTAGTGAGGTACTTCTGTGCTCTTTCTAGTTGTTGCAGGTGTCTAGTGAGGTACATCCCAAATGGGGCATTGTAGTCTATTATGGGCCTAATGAGTGAGGAGTAAAGGGGCACAATCATCTCCTTGGATCTGGATGAGAAACCCTTTATGATAAGGTGTGCCACATAGAAGGATTTCCTGACCATTTTGGCTATGTGGTTATCAAAGGAGAGCATGCTATCTACTTGGTTACCCAGGTCCCTATTACTTCTTCTGTTCTTAGTGGATTCCCATCTATGTGGTAGTTTGTAGGTACTTTGTTTTTCCCAAATGGGATTGCTATGCATTTTTTGGCATTTAGCTTGAGGCCGTATCTTTGACACCAGGTGTTTGTCTCTGTGAGACCCTTTTGCAGGATGTCTGTGTCAGCTGGAGAGTCAATTATTGCACCCAATTTACAGTCATCTGCGAACTTGGTTAGCCACAGTCCCTCTGCCTTTGCCTGTACTTCGGAGAAATATATACCGAACAGGAGGGGTCCCAGGACTGAGCCCTGTGGGACTCCCCTTGTGACTGGTTTAGTGTCAGACATGGCACCTGCCACTCTTACCATGTGGGTTCTGTCTGAGAGCCAATTGGCAACCCATCTTGTGACATGGGGGTTGATATTTAAGCTGGTGAGTTTGTCTATGATTCCTGAGTGTGGGATGGCATCGAACACCTTAGCGAGGTCCAGATATGCTGTGTGGACCACCTTCTCTTCATCTATGGCCTTGGTGACTGTTTCGAAGAAGTCGACCAAGTTCAGGAGGCAAGATCTGCCTTTAACAAAGCCGAACTGGGTGGGGTCCAGTGTCTGGAGGTTCCCAATGTCCCTGTTAATGAGCTCCATTATAATGCATTCCGTGGCTTTGCAGACCAAGCTAGTCAAGCTTATAGGGTGATAGTTCCCAGGGTCAGTTGTGGCACCACCTTTGTGGAGTGGTACGACTGTTGCTGTACGCCATTCTTTGGGTACATAGCCTGTAGAGAGGCTGAGTTTGAATAGTGATTTGAGATGGGGGGGTTAGTTCATTTTGAAGCTCATGTAAGACACAACCTGGGATAACGTCTGGTCCCATTGATGCTGTGTTGTTGGCCTTTGCAAGGGCTGTCTTTACTTGTGTGTCTGAGATATCTAGAGTGCCACATTCTTCTGGGATGGATGCTTGCCCCTTTGGTGGAGGGGGGGGGGTGAAGTTTGCACTGAACTTGTCAGCCAGGGTGTTGGCAATGTCGGTTGGTTCAGTGTATTTATGGCCATTATGCACTAGATCGGAGCATATCTGAGAGTTTGCCCCTAGACTTTTGACATAGTTAAAGAGGGCCTTGTGGTTATCCTTAGAGTCATTGGCTATTTTTCTTTCGAAGTTGGCCTTGGATGATTTAATGAAGGAGCGCAGTTTTTTACTGATGTTAATCAGAGATGCCTTCTTATTTTGGGATTTTGTTTTATCTTGCAGGAGTTTCCTCCTTCTGTTGTAAAGTTTATTTATGGCCGGGGTCCACCAGACTGGCTTCCTCTTTTTTGAGGAGTTGGTCTTGGTTTTACTTGGGATGGCTCAGTCCATGCATTCTTGAAGGTGTTCATAGAATGCACTTGTAAAGGATTCTGCCGTTGGGTCATCATTTTCCATTTGACTGGGAGCTTTGAAACTTCCCACCTTGGTCTTGAGGAGTGTGATGTTGGCTTTAGAGAAGTTTTTTACCTTGATTTCTTTGACTGGGGGGGGGGGGGTTGGGATGTGAATGTCCAGTGTGATTAGTTTGTGATCTGATCTTACCAATGACGAGTTTACCTCAGGTGTGGAACATAGGTTCCCCATGTTGGTGATGACCAGGTCCAGTATATTGTCACCTCTTGTGGGAGTGGTGACCAGCTGTTCAAGGGAATTTGAGTTTATAAACTCAAGGAAGCATTGGGCTAGGGCATTTGAGCTTGAGTAGTTTTCCCAGTCAATGTTTGGATAGTTGAAGTCACCCAGTAGCATGGTGTTGGGTGGAATCTTCATACTTTCTAATGTTCTCAGGAATGCTGCTTGTGGGTCCTGAGACAAGGTGGGAGGTCTGTAGCAAGCTATAAATTGAACAGTCAATTTACCCACTGTCAGTTGCACTTGGATGGTCTCAGATTCCACGTGCTGTGCTACTAACCTGGAGGTGTGGGTGTTCTTGATGAAGATGGACACACACCCTCCTTTTTTGTTCCGGTCCTGGTTTTGGGACCTAAAGGTATGGTAGGAGTTATAGCCTGGTAGTGCTGGGGTGCTCTCTGGAGCCTTGAACCAGGTTTCTGTCACTGCACATACATCGATTTCTTCCAGATATGCTCAGAACTAGTTCAAAATGATGTGAAGATTACTGATCCTACAGACATTGCCAACATACTGGCTGACAGGTTCAGTGCAAACTTCTCCCCTCCCCAAAAAGGAGAGATATCTATACCAAGCGGTTGCAGCGCCCCAAACCTCTCGAACGCCCAAGTGAGAACTGCTCTCACCAAAGCAAAAAACACAGCATCCATGGGACCTGATGGTGTCCCCGGCTGTGTGCTCCACGAACTCAACGAGGAATTAAACCCACAGCTAGGACAGCTGTTTAATCATAGTCTTACCTCTGGATACGCACCCAGGAGTGGCGCACTGCAACTGTGGTCCCACTTCACAAAGGCGGTGCCTCCACCGACCCTGGAAATTACCGGCCCATTAGCTTGACAAGCCTTATCTGCAAAGCCATGGAGAGGATCATAATGGACCTCATAAATAAAGACATAGGAAATTTGCAGACTTTGGATCCATCCCAGTTTGGCTTTGTCAAAGGCAGATCATGCCTTCTAAACTTGGTTGACTTTTTCGAAACAGTCACCAAAGCCATTGATGAGGGAAAGGCAGTCCATACAGCCTATCTCAATCTGGCGAAGGCCCTCGATACAATACCCCACTCGGGTATCATTGAAAAACTCATCAGCTTAAATGTTAACCCATACATCACAAGATGGGTTGCAAACTGGCTGAGTGACAGAACCCACAGGGTCAGAGTTGCTGGCGCCATGTCAGACTCAAAGCCTGTCACAAGTGGTGTACCACAGGGCTCAGTCCTGGGCCCACTCTTGTTTGGCATCTACTTTTCTGAAGTACAAGCAAACACAGGAGGGTTATGGCTGACAAAGTTTGCAGATGACTGCAAACTGGCCATAGTAGAAAACACATCTGACACAGATATCCTTCAGAAGGGTCTCACAGAAATGGATAACTGGTGCCAGAGCCATGGCCTAAAGTTAAATGCCAAAAAATGCATAGTCATACTCTTCGGGAAAAACAAGGTTACCCTAGCTACCAAATAGGTGGCAATCCACTGAGCACAGAAGAAGTTATCAGGGACCTGGGGACCCAGGTTGATAGTAGTCTGTCATTCGACACTCATGTAGCTAAAGTAGTTAGGAAGACCTTCTACATTGCCCACCTTATCATGAAGGGATTCTCATCTAGATCAAGGGAGGTCATAGTCTCCCTATACTCATCACTCCTCAGACCAATGATTGAGAACAATGCCCCATTCGAATGTATCTGACCCGACACTTGCAGCAGCTGGAGAGGCCACAAAGTTCCTCACCAAAAGGATAAAGGGTCTCAACATCTGTCCTATGCTGCCCGACTGAAAGAACTCCAGCTCTATTCAGTCGCTACCGCTGCTCAGATGTGACCTTTGCCCTAACATACAAGGCCCAAACCCAGATTTGATGAATATGCTTCACCTCAAAAATCTAGATCCATCAGAGCCACAAGGGCGAGACTTAAACCTCGACACGGCTATTAATAGGACGTGCTGGAGGGATAGATTCATCACCCAAAGACTCCCTATGCTGTGGAATAAAATCCCGGTATATGTGAGGCAGAGCACCTCGCTGGCCTTGTTCAAGAGAAATCTTGACCAATGGATGGGAGATCGCAGATATACCCCAGGGATTACCTCAGTGTCACTGTTCGACAGAGGCACAGCAAAATAATGGGTATAGTTCCCCATACTAAAGGGGTGGCGTAAGCCACAAAACTATGGGCTAGGCTTGTAAATGCCCTCGGGCAGATAGCCTAGTATGAACCTATGAACCTATGAACCTATACTAAGGAGAGCCTTGAGTGCGTGCATTTTGAGGTTTAGACTTCTGGCATTGAGCAGCATTACCCTCAGTTTTTGTTTATTATTGTTGTTTATGGAGGCAGGTTTGTCTTTTGAGCCTTGCCTAAAAAAGGCAGTATTAGGGCGGCAAGAGTCTTGGCCAGTATTCGAAAGCCCAGGGGCAACAGGTGCAAGCAGTCTCTGGTGAAGCAACGTGGCTTGTCAAGCATGTCATCCCAGGCTGACAAGTACTGGATCCCCTTTGAATGACACCGGTGATTTAACCAATTGTTGAAACTGATCATTTTTTTCTTCGTATGCTGGCATCATTTTGGGTGAGGGCAGGATGCTACTCAGGGTCAGAGTCATACCAGCCTGGGCTACATGGTTAGAGAGCTCCTCCATGTCTCTTTTCATGTAGTCCAGGGAGGCACATCTCAGGTCATTTATGCCAACATGTACAATGACAGAGTCATATTTGTACTTGTTGTGGAGTGATCTGAGTGCATGTGTTATGTGGCGGATTCTGGCACCCGATAGGCAGCTTACGGTAACCTTCTCCTTGTTCAGTCTAGTCAGTGGGACGTCTATGTGCCTGATGATAGAATCACCGATTACTAGTGTGTTAGGTGTGTTATTTAGCCTTAGGGGCTGTTTTTGCTTGGCACACTGACGTTGTGAGGTATGTGTTACTTGGTTTCTGGGTTGCTTGGGTGTATGCTTAGGAGGTCTCTGTTGTTTAGACAGGTTCTTATTTAGAGCCTCCGAGTATGTTTTTGCGTGTTTCTGAGAGTTGTTTTCTGGTGCAGCTATGGCTAGTCTATGTGAGTCTGGTAATGTGGTGCTAGTGTTGCCCTTCTCCTTGTGACTGGTTGATCCAGTCATGGGTTGAGAGAGCTTAGCCTCCAGTTTGACTGTGTAGCTGCATCTCTCACATATGTTTGTGCTGGTTAGGAGGAGGAGGGGGGTGTCTGTGTACATGAGGCAATTGTAACATTGCCTCAGGATGCCCAAATTCACCAGCTGGACCTGAGAGCACACCTGAAGCTGTCCCTTGAACATGCCTGAATAGATGGTTGGGACTGTATTGCTGATTGGATGAGTAAAGAGCCTTATACTTCCTGAGTATAGGGCTGAAGTGCAAGCTGTAAGCTAGTGCTAGTTTTAGTAAGTGCCGGTCTTAAATTGCCTTATTTCTAGTGCTGGGTTGAAGTGTTTCAAGTTTCAAGGGAAAAACTGAAGTGCAGACTTTGTGGAGCCTGAAATAGTTTAACCACAGCTAAACAGCGCTGTGCAGTGCGCAAACCCATGCAAAACCGCGCTAAGCGGTTTTTATACCAGGGAGATCAAAAAGGATAGAAATTAGCCCAAAATGGCCAATGAGCTACAAGTTGCTTGGCTGGGACCACTCCTACAGGGACAGATAGGCTGCTCAGAGTTCCCTCTCTCACAGTGAACAAGAAAGCCACCTAATTATCCAAGTATGATATGGGGAGCACAGGAACCTTTACCACAGACCTGGGTTCAGCAAAGCCTGAAAACTGGACTAGACTAGTTCAGAAAGGCAGGAAAACAAGGAATTTTTTTGTGTTTTTTTTTTTAGCAACAACAGAAATGCAGAGCTTAAATTACTTTAAATACACAGAGGAAGCTAGTGCACTTAAGTGTGTAGTATGCAACTGTGTTACAGGTAACTTAAATGCAAAAATGACAAACAGCAACTTTTTTCAAGTGCAACAAAGAAATAAGTACAGTAAGCAATGCAGATATCACTAGGGATCCACAGAAGCACTGAAAAGCGGAGTTTTAGGTGGAATCAGCATTTCAGGGAAACAACAACAAAAACAATACTTCATCAAGTCCAAAGTCTCTCTCCCCAGCTCAGAAGGGCAGAGTCCAGCCTCTCCTCCACAAGAGTGCAGACCACAAACCCCCTTAATGTAAAATACCTGGCCTGAAGTGTGCTTAAAACCAGAATTAATATTAGACACTGAGCCCTCAATCAGCAGTTCCCAACTCAGAAGGATGTAAGCTACCTGTTCTGCCACTACAGTGCAGACCACAAACCTTTTTAATATAAAACAACTGGTCTGAAGCCTAAGTGCTTAAACTAAAAGGCTTAGAATACCAAGTAGTAATAAATACAATTGAGTCCTTTTAAGATGACACAAAAGCAAAATAAAGTAGGAAGAAACACAAATACAGTAAAAGCAGATAACATTTTTTTTTTTTTTTGAGTGAGCAAATGAGATGGGCCCAGGAGGAGTATCCAAGTGCAAATTTACAAGAGGGGCGGGCAGTTTCAAAGCTACCAAGATTAACACCAAAACCAAAACCAAAACAAAAACAGGGAGGGTGGGTGAGGACATACTGAAAAAACAGAGTCACAACTTCCAGCTAGATATTGCTCAATGCAACACAAACAAATGAATTTAAATTGTGTATTATTTGAAAAAAGTGCAGATGCATATGTACAGTATTATGTACATGCATAGATTTGTGAATTTGGGGTAGTTTCATTTTGGAAATCATAGCAACAGTCTCCCATATCAGTAAGCCAAGTAAGTTCGCCAGATCTTGAAGACTCCAGTGAAGGATGCTTAAAGCACAGATCTGTTTTTCATGTTATGTATAAAACTGTGCATTATTCTTGTTTTTCAGACTTTGAAAATGTAGCATAATATATGAAGTTGCTAAAAATGTTTACAGTCCTATGTCTGGAATATGAAACAAAAGAAAAATTGGTTTAATAAGCTTTAATAAAGCCTGTACTTTTGCAAACATTCATGTGGCTGTATTATATTATCATACAATTCTCACATAATGCACAATGCTAGCGCATCGTGTCTGTCAGTCCATGGCGAAGCACCTGTAGGAATTACTCTGACATATATAATGTGTACAAAAAAAACAGTCTGACTGGACAAGCAAAGCTGTTGCTTTGTGGTATTTGTTCTCCTACAGCATTATATTTCTAGATGTCAAAACATGACATGCATCCGACAGTTACTGGCATGGAGTAAGAAAAGCAGCCATACTTCAGATGCAAAACATATACTGAATTGCATGCCTGAACAGAATGTGGCACAAAGATAAAAAAAGTTTATTGGAACATCCTGATGCTGTGCAAAACCAGTGTTATTAACAGAGGCAACATATGTGAAATGAAACCCCATGCACCCTATGATGTGAAATATCGCTAAACAGATGAAGAGGGCAAGGTTTAAACTAAAAATTACTGAGGAAAATAAACCATAAACGTAGACTGCAACTGTGCTGTAAAATTGTGGACACAGAATGCACCATAAATATCAAATGCAATGTGATTCACAGAGAAAATAATTCTGAATCAAACAGAATGAGAATGTTCTGTGGACATAAAGTAAGGTAACAGTGGCTTGTGCATGCCAGGCTCACTGACTGCTATGTGACAACTGGTGATTGCAGCATTAGGAAATACCTGACAGTTATCCATTAGTCATATGGTAAATGTCCATTGTAACAAAGCATTTGATTGATCAAAATGAAGCACAGCACTTTCTTTGTAAAATCAAAGCCATTGTCATAGCAAGGATAAATTGTTTATAGCAGCAGATAGGACAGTATTCTGTGGTTACTACATTAACAGAAATAACAAGACTGCAGATGACATAACAACATTGAACCAATGCTGGAAAAGAATACATGGAGTGAAACTAAAAAGTTAGTGTTCATGTACCTTAAGGAGATGTGCATGACAAAAGTTCCACATAAGTGTGGCACATGCTATGTATCTGCTTTGTCACACTGTATTGTAGCACATAGCAGGCAGAAGGCATTACTCTTTATACAAAGGTATCTGAATTGTGGTGCCACATATCCTCCTGTTTCACAGGTGAACTGCACTGCAGCTGTATCACACCCACAATAGGAGGTGTTCAGAAGCAAATGTTGCATTGTGTAAGTGAAGTAGCACAGTGAGCGATGACACATGCAAAGAGAAGTTGACTCAGAAACACATATGATGTGAATGCGCTGCTGGAAAAATAGTGCTGTATGCATTGCATGCAAAATCACCTCATATTAACATACACATGGCTGTCAATGTGCTAATGAGAACTACTACATATGCCAATAAACTCAAACATGGCAGCATGATTCAGGAACATATTAGTGTGATGAACCATGGTAATCAGCTTATCTAAATACCATAAATTTTTGGTGAAAGGGTGCATCCCTCATGCTAACATGCTAGTAGTAACATCTGCTTTAGTGATCTGCATGTGTTAGTTGCTGCCTTATGGGGCAGTGCCTATAGTATTGTGTGCCATCATTCTGTGTGTCACTGAAAAGTCCATCAGTGACTCAAATTTCATCACCTTTGTGACTGGGACACACTCTACCACTACTGTATTGAGAGAAATATTGTAAAGGAGTTAGTAGACATGCCATTCTAACATAGATTCAAGGGGGATACTGTGACACCAGGGAAATACTGCCAGTCCAGCTATCTGGAATTTTGTAAATAATTATATGGCACTTGAAAATATTAATATAATTTATATAGAAATGTGGCACTGCCAGCCCAGCTATCTGGAATTTTGTAAATAATCATATGTCATTTGTGAATAGAAATATGATTCATATGCTTGCTCTACAAATGTAACAGAAATATGTGTTATGTGTATATTAAATTACTGGTGCAGAATTTTATGTTATGTACCAAGCTTCAAGAATGTAACCACAGTGTACCCTACTGGAAACGAAGATAAATGTATATAAACTCTATACCTGTACAAATGTATGTTTTAATAATAGAAGCTGGAACATACAGAGTTAACTTGCAAAACTCTAAGAAAATAAGTCTGAATCAAAGTGTTTTATGATTGTGTGTTTATCCCTCAGTTTCAGTGAAGGAGACAGGATGTCTAGAGCTAGAAGTTTCTTTCTATTTTCTTGAAATAGAAATAATTACTAGGTTTCAAATGTAAAAGTGTTTGTTTTACAACTTCCAGTTCTAGGCAAACATCTGAGAGATATGTATTTTTCAGAGAGAAATGTTACATTTTGTTAAGTTTCTGTTAGCCTGGGAACTGAAGGCAGGTGATAGAGTGATGTCATTTGAGCTAGCCCAGCAGTAATGTTGACTATTGATTTAAGAACTCTCTCAGAGAAAGTCTGGGCATTTTGTATTTGTCTTTGAATCTGACAACATCCACTCATCATCAGCACAACATTTGCCTTGCTCTGTAAGTAAGTTATTTAGGGCATAGCATCTTTTAGATATAGATAGGGATATAGTAAAGATTAGTTTAGATGATTTCTGTATTTATTTTAGACTGTCCTGCAATGTTGTTTTTAAATATTTCCCATGATTCTGAACTCTGTAGTTACTGTGTTGTTTGAGTATTGTCTTGTTCTTTTATTATTTATTATGAAATATATTTAAACCTTTAAATTGTGGCTGGTTTGTTTAGAGACATTTAAGCTCTTAAAGTACTTGCATATGTATTTGATGACACTGTACAGGCCACCCCTAAATAGTCTTGCTCTTGGTCAAGCTACCATTTGGATTAATAGTAACATTACACAGTAAGATTGGGAACCCTTTGGTAAGGGTCTTAAAAGTAGTTGATAAGAAGTTGATGGTGGCAGCTGGTACTACCTTATAGTCTGGGCAGAAGGAAGCATAGCTAGTAAATCTGTACTAGCCTTTCCCAGGTCTGTGTTTGTGTTTGTGCATAAATCAAATATCAAAGTGTGTGTGTGTCAGCTACTTAGGCAGGGACATAAAGCATTGGTTGGACAAAGAGGGTGCTGGAGGTTTTGGCTTGACCACTCAGCTGACCTCTCAACCCTATAGCTGTGCCAGTGGGGAGTCATTTTGGGGATCTGAAGAAAGAGAGAGAAACCAGCACCCAGACTGACTGTGATCTCTGTGTGCTTGTAAGGGAAGTTGTACCTTACTGTGTATATACTTGTCATCCTCCCAATGTGCATATCCCTCAGTGGTGCTAGTGGTGAGGATTGAGGCTCCTTGATTACTGGGCCAGTGCAGGGGCATCACAGATAGATTAACTGCCTATCTCAGCTAGCATAAAACTTTGTGCAAAATAAATCATGTTTGCTACAGGGACCTTTCAGTATTTATCACTGGTTACATTAGGAGTTTCACAGAAATTGGTGTCATGAATCCTACACCAGTTCCTTAATGTGATTCTGCAGGATGTGGGGGGATATATTTGGTTTTCATGCACAGCAAAGGTAAAAACTTCCACTATGTGGATATTCTATGACATAGACCACTTCTCTGAGGTCCTGGAGGCTAATGGCTACAGCCATATTGCTATCAAGTCCTCTCATGTACTGTATGACATCTGGTATACAAGCCTTAAGGGGTTCATCTCCATCAACTGTCAGGTGGTATGCAGTGCACAGGGTATTATATACAATTTGTCTTTGTGTCATTCATGCAGTTTCTATGATTTCTGCATCTTGAACATGCATGTATGATCAGTAGCAACATGTAGGTGGTGCAGTGGTGCAGCTGTTAATGCTGTCAGCTCACAGCAAAAGGTTCTCCGGTTCAATTCTCAGCTGGGGTGCCTTCTGTGTGGAGTCTGCATGTTCTTCCTGCATTCATATGGTTTTCCTCCAGGTACTCCAGTTTTCTTCCACATTCCAAACACAAGCGTCTAAAGAATTTCTCCCCAGGCCTTTGCTGAACATAGGCTCTGTCTTAGTTGGACCTTTCCAGTCACCAAATGTTAAATAAATAAAAATAAATAAATATGTTGGATAACTTTCCATAGGGTCATCTAGTTAATAAGGATACATTTTCTACCCATAGAAGCCATGAATATCAGTTTCATGAACATAGGTAGCAGACAACTCATAATGGTGTCTGCTGTTGTTTGCTGCAGGTGATGCTGGGTATGCCTTGGAGTCTTTACTAATGACACCCATCTGAAGCCCAAACCAGACCACCACAGAGATTTCCTTGCTCATTTTCCTCACTTATTTCCTTTTCTATGTCATTTTCCTTTGATGTCCCATTGACCCTTAGTTCTGCCTTTCATCCATCTACTTTCTCCCTATCCTCATACTTTATTTTTAACCCTGCACATTAACACCTAATGGATAAAAAGCTAAGATCCTGTTCATTCCACTGATTGTGTTTCAACAAAAATAATCACATTTCTTCTCATAATGCGCATTGATGACTCTCACTTCCCTGCATGAATATTCTGTAGTAGAAATCACTGAAAGTAATATGGATTTGTTAATGTACAGGAAGGGTAACAAAATCCCACTCCAAATTCTGCCTTCTGAGACCATTTATTATGTTTCTCTTCTCTTTGCTATAGTTAATAGCTGTTGTGTTAGGCTGCTTTGCTTGCTTTTTATTTAAATGCACAGTATGATTGCTATGCCTAAAGCTATGATTCATAAAATACCCAAACCAATATCCATTTTCCTAACTGACCTGCACTGTGTCTCTCTTCATCACTGGCACTGCAACATTTATTTGATACACTGCTGGTTTTGTTTTTAATTAGATGCACAGTATTATCTTGGCTGAAGCACTGTTCATAAAAAATTGCTAAAATATCTGTTTACTCACTTTACCTGTTATTTGTTTCTTTCACTGCTTCTGCTGCTCCCTTCAGATGCTGAACTCCTCATCCATCCATCCATCCATCTGTCCACCCACAATCCTGTTTTTCCCATTTTTTCACATGGGGTCAGGGTGTCATGTTGTTGGTTTAATTAAATCACCACCTGGCTTGAGTTGTGTTTGAAGCCTTCCTCCTCACTTGACATTTACCTTCCCCAATAAACTACTTTGTTCCTTTCTTCACAGATTCTACTAAGCCTCTCTAATAGAACACTATCTGCTCAGCATAATACAAACTTTTTTTTCAGTAATCAAAGGAGGGACAGTGAGAAAATGGAATGAGATGAAAAAAATGGATTTTAGACTGCTGAGAATAGAAACTCTTAAAGCTTTAGGGAAGATTATGAAGTCATATAGGTTAGAAAGGAGCATACTAAGACAATGGTAAACATGAAGAGATATACTGAAGTTTGACAATGTTAGGAGTGGAGTAATTAAAATTCCAGTTATCAACTCATTTAATGTATAAGGACTGGAGGCAAAATTGAAAGAGGTGATGCATAAAGAAAAAGATATATAAGGGAAAGTGACATACAATAATTAACTCCAAAAGGCCGCATGTATCTCCAAACTGCTGGTCCATGAGTTGTCAAAGGAAAGATAATTAAAATACATTTTAAATGTTTTCCAAGTTAAATAGTTACTAGATAAGTTATAATGTAGCTTTATATCATGAAGTGAACTGACTGCACCGAGTTCTGGGTTGCATATTTTGGTACATTGTTTTTTGTTTATTCAGTAAAACAAAGCACACAAAAATGCTTTCCAGGATCATGTGGAAAAAGACTAGCCCCAGGATTTAATAACCTCTGTGTAAGCACCATGTGGAGCCTACACGGAATGTATCCATGTACATGGCTACGGTTCCCCCTCGGCAGCGCACCATGCATATTAATGATGACACGCTGCCAAGGGAGAGCATAGGAACAGAGATATTGAATCAGTTTAGGGAGATGTGTAGAGGCTATCCGTGGTTGTGGATGCCTGGTTAGATGTTATGTGCAGAGTGCGGCTTGCTGTAATGCACCCCACCACTGTTGAAATGCTGTGAATTGTGTTAAATGTTTAATATATAAGTTACATTTTTTCTTAGTATTTTTCTGCATGTTTGTGTGGTACAGAGTGCAACAATGTCAAGCCATGCTTACATATAGACACCTGCTACACATGTAAAAATAGAAACTGGATGTAATCAATTATTATAATTAATTATTGTATTTTTCTGTTGTAATTTTTTTTTAATTGCCATTTGTGTGGCATGCCATGGAGCACCACAGAGCTGAGCACCACTTATACATACATAGCTGACCCCTGCTAGACATCTAAAAATAGATACAGGATTAATTAATTATTTATTTATAGGCTTGTTTATGCAAGTTTGTGCTGTGTGGCATGGTGTTCAGTAACACTAACAGGTAGCCTAGTAGTATATGTGAAGGTATAGTAGTGTTCATAATATCCAAGTGGATACATGGGTAGAGTTATGGTCTTATGTGTAGTAGATCCTGGGTTTGAGTCTATAGCAAAACAGAAGATGTTTGTAATTTAATGCTCAATTTTGGTTAATTTAATAACAAAATTGTGAAATATGGCACTACTGCACTCTGCTAAGCTTTGCTCAACCATGTTAAGCACTGCATAAACATGCTAACATCTACCAATGTTTGCACAGTGCTAAGCTTTACTAAAATCATGGTTGTGCAAGTTTTCTCACTGCTCAGCTCTGCTTAGCTAGTTTAAGCACTGCTAAGTGACTCTGCACTTTTTTGAATGTTGCTCAATGACATGTAAGGGCAGGAAAACAGCCTATATGAAGATCAATAGGCGAGAATTCTGCACCATTCATTGGAGTTCAATCGACTGTTGATATGGCAGGTGGTGCTGGAAAAGGTACACACGTTTGGGTGCAAAAATGGGGTATTCAGGAGTTCAGGGTCATGGTTGGGCTCCTGGTAAAAAAAAACATGAACCTAGGCTGCTTTGGGACAGTTTTATGTGCTTGGAGTTTAAGGTGGAGACCTGAGACTGGTTGGCCAGGGAACTCACCAGTGTTACTGACATCCCCATCACAGGTGAGCAGTGTCATCACCATTATGACAACCTGAAGAGGAGAAAGAGAGGAACCTTGGACACCTGGGTCCAAGAAGTTAGAGCAGGGAATGCCCCACAACTATGTAAGCAATTTTTCCTCTGGTTTACCAATATGCAAGCTGAATGTCTGCAAAACTGGTATGCATAATGGTGTGCTTCTCTTTGACCAGCTGCAGCTGAGAGGGCTCACAATGTCAAGTCTCATGCTGGCCGCCTGGCCAGGTTGCACCACAACTGTGATAAGTACAGATGTATTATGTTAACTGTAGTGCAATAAGCAAGAAAGAGTAAAGTATTTACTCCAATAAAGTATACACAAGAAAAACTGTAGTGCAATAAATGGGCAATTAGAACTATAGTGCAATAAATGAGCAATAACAACTGTAGTGCAATAAACAATACCAATAAAAGAAAACAAAATGGTGTACAGCAGGATTGTGTTGTCATAACCATTGCAGTAGAGTTGTATGCATTGATTGTCTATAGTAAGGTTGCTGCAGTCAAGTGTAACACTGTAATAGCTGTAGAATGCAAAACTAATGGCCTGCACACTGTATTGCTTAACCCATAGTACTGTCCAAGGCTGTCTCCAGGCCAATATTGGTCACATAATGCCCTCTGTTCCTCCTTCTTTGTATAATAAAAGTATATGGGTGAGGTATCCCACTCCATGGGCAGATATTATGTGTGGACTTCACAAATGTCTCAAATCAATACCAATAAAAAGTGTTTAGCAGCATTGTTGATTCTAAAATAAAGCTGTATTAATATATGCAGTATGGTTGTATTCCATGCATTTGTGTTCTACAGTCACCGCAGTCAATTATAACACTGTAATTGTTCTAGAATGCAAGAAGAATCTCCAGGTTATCTCTAGGCTACTATCAGTCACTCAGTATTCAGCAGTGACTCAGTAGCTTAGTCTGCTAAATGCCTTATATACAGTACATTTTCCACACACAGTCCTGTATTCAAATCCAGTGTTGTGTAGCACTAAATTTTCAGTATCAGTCACATAATGCTCACATTTTCTCTCTTTCCAGGAACAAATTGTATATGGGTGAGGTAGCCCATATTATGAGCAGATATTGTGTTTAGATTTCACAGAATTTTAAAATCAATAGCAAGAAAGTGCTCACCAGCATTATTGATTCATAAATAAATCTGTTTATTTGCAGTTTGGCTACATTCTTTGCATGTCTGTACTAAGTTGCTGCAGTCAATTATTACATTATTTGCAGATGTCCCCTGCAGTAATAGCTATTGGGTTCTATCCCCATGCCTCCCAACTAAGCCATTATGGCTGTTTAGTTTATGTATTGTATACAAACATACCTCTCAAGTGTTATGATTTCTCATAATGTAATTAAAACTGCCTAATCCGTCTGTCACAGGATTACCAGAGAAAGACTATCTGGAATGCAATGTATTACCAAATCTGCTTACAGAACATCTTTGTAGTTATATAAGTCCACATGATATGAAACTGTTCTCTGTAGTTGTATACCTGCATTTGTCATTGCTTGGCCCATACTGACCCATGCTAACAGCTTGAGAGGTATGTACGTGCTACATCAGCTATAGGAGAATTGTAGCCACTGTACCAAAACTGACACAACACACCTGTAGAGTATTTATTATCATTGTTTTCAGGGATATAATCTGCAATGCCATTAATGAAATGTTCTCTCTCTCCCCACCCCTTATCTTCATTTGTTTATTATTGTTATTTATTATTATGATTTAATATTAACATATGTTGTTAAACTAACTATATTTTTGCAAAATGTGATGTAATATTGTTATGTGTTATTATGATTCACTATTAACATACTTTGTTAAACTATTTTGTTGCCAATATTACTGGCATGCTGTTACCATACTGACTGTTGTGTTATTTACTGTTGTGCTACGCATACTATACATTAACATGTAATTGTATGAATCAAAATGATGTTCCACTCTGTTAATAATAACAATGGTTTGGTTATTACTAACCTTAACCTATTGCTATACCTCTATCACCACAGCACATCAAGGTAGGCCAGTTCCAGCAGATCCCCCTACTTTGCCTCAACTGCCCATGGCACTGGGTCCCAGCACATCTGGGACCCAGACTGGTGGTGCCCACTCTGCTGCCCCTGTGCTACCTGTGGCATCTGGTAGTACTGCCCCATGGGATTGGGACTGGCCCCCCTCTGGGAGCGGCGATGCAAGGAGGTGTTGTAACCCAGGATGAGCTGCTGGTCTTGGTGTGCTGGATAATTTACCATGGGTTTAACTGCTGCCTGCACTGGATTGAGGGTATGCTGCTGAAGTGGTGAGGCAGCCTCAGCCCAGTGCCCAGCCTCCAGCACTGCTGCGCTCAGGGCAGTGAAGGAGCAGTGCTGACAGTCCCATGGGTGTAGATGTGAGTCATGCTGCTGCCATCTGGAGGCACTTGGGACATGGATTCACCAACACCCTCCTTCTTCAAGGAGTTCACTCCCCCTCATGTGTCACACACTGCCCCTGTCTGCTGCCTTGTCTGTCTTGTCTGTTGGCAAATGTATCTTCTCCTACCAAACTTACCTCCCACACACGTACCTATCTCCCTTCCCCAACATTTCACTCGCACCTTAAAAAAAATGAAAAATGGGCTCCTGTCCCAAAGAAATATATCGACCCATGTATAGCTCTCCATTTCCCCACATGTCCACTGGACACAAGTAATTTGGCCCAGTTGGATTGACAATGCAGTTATGTTGCCCTCATCCCTCTCTCTGTGAGTGAGAGTTCAAATCCATGTACACATTCTGTCAAAGCACACAGTTATTGCTGTACAAGTAATGAATAGCTATGGTTCTTTCCTACACCCTTCCTGCACATCCCTACCTGCCTTACACTATGTTTTTCCCCGTACTTGCACCCCATTTCACCACTTTTCTATCTCTCCATTTTTCTTTTCTTTACTTTTTTTAACAAGATACTGCACGTTGCACTGGGCAGCTTCACTAAGCTCAGCTAAATAGATCTATATTGATTATATGTGTCCTTAAACTTCAATTACACATTTGAAAAATAAATGCCTGTCTCATGTTTTGAACCCAACACTATTGCACCTGCAAACTGGTGCATTAACTTACCCCATCCTGCAACTCTTACTTAAAATAGGTGCGTTAAAAAATTAGTAATTACCAGTTACAGTCATTAAGTGTGTTTCAGTGCAGTCATGTGCCGCACCACTCAAACTTGAATAAAACTTAATGTAAAACATGGGAGTATTCCTGGGACTCTGGTAAAATAGTACACCACTACAAAGAGACAGAATGGATGTAAGTGAGGCCTCTGATAGCAGGTACATGTGCCCTTTTATCAGCAACATGTAGAAAGACACCTGCTAAGGCATTAATGGCAAAATACATGTGCAACTGGGACCCTGGTGCAGAAATACATCCATATAAAGCCTTGCACATACTGATGGATGTAGAACATGATTGTCACAGCCTGAGGGTGTGCACATATATCTTGCAAATACACCTGCTGCAGTAGTGGCTCAGTAGCTCAGTCTGTTAAATGCCTCATAAGCTATATATTTTTTCCATACAAAGTCCTGGGTTCAAATCCAGTGGTATGTAGCACTGAAGTGTCAGTTTTGTGAAGCCAGCAATTAATGACAGAGTCATGCACTCTTTATCCACACAATGCATGTCAAGTGAATTGATTGTTTTTAACTGATGGAAGTCACAAGCCTGTAGGTAGGAACACATTTCATGTATCCCTATAGCAAATGTGTATGTGCATAAATTTTCACATCATGAAGTAATATGCATTCACATAGAATGTCAACTCAGGTACTGCAAATGAGGGACCCTAATATCAGAGTGCCCCACACAATCCTTTCAGAGTCCCAGTGCAGATTACCATAGCTGAACAACAAACAAACTCATTTGAAGTCCCTGCTTGTAACAAAGACTGCCCTCATACACACTGAAAATTATTACCAGACTGTAATACATGGCCTGGCAGATGACCAAATGGTAGACATATTCACACACACACACAAATATATATATATATATATATATATATATATATATATATATATATATATATATATATATATATATATATATATATATATATATATATATATATATATATATATATATATATATATATATTCAAAACAAGCCGATAGGCTGCTGAAGAATCCGCAGAAGTAATCCAGGCACAACTAAAGTAAACAAACTCCATGTATTCACCACATTGAGGTAAAAATAATCAATTTAATATTCTGGATGAAGTAAAAATATACACAACAAATTCAGTAAACTGTAAAACCCATGTTCCAATAAGTTAGCACCATATGCCACAGTTGAGCAGGGACACAGGTGGAATTCCAGGCATGAATTTTCTGTTCCCCATCCAGTTATCCAGGTTGCTCTTAAAAAGGGTTAATGAGGTACTCTGCTTGACATAGAAAGGGAGTCTATTCCACAAATGTGGGAGTCTCTGGGACACAAATCTGTCCCGCCAACAAGTCATTGATGTCAAAGACCAGGTTGAGGTATTGCATGTGGGTTACTCGAGTGGAGCTTGACTTGTGGATATGCAGCAGTCCCATCAAGGTGGGATCTGAGATTGCTGTGTAGGGTAGATGTTTGAGGCCCTGGATTCTCCTGGTGTGGTCTGTCTAGCTGCAGCATGTGCTTTGTGAGGTACATGCTGAAAGGGGCATTGTACTCAATAATGGGTCTTATAAGGGAAGAATACAGGGATGTTATAACCACCTTGTCCTTGGATGAGCTACCCTTAGTAATGAGGTGGGCCATGTAGAAAGCTTTACATATAACAGAGGCAATATGGTGGTCAAAAGTCACTTTGCTATCAACCTGGGTGCCCAAGTCCTTCACTACTGATTGTGTACTTAGGACCTTGTTATCAGTATGATAATTTGTGGGGATGTCACTCTCCACAAAGGGGATGATGATGCATTTTTTGGCATTCAATTTGAGACCCTGCTTCTGGCACCAGTCATTTATTTGGGTGAGACCCTCTTGGATGATGTCCACATCACTAGGTGAATTGATGACAGCACCCAGCTTGCAGTCATCTGCAAAATTGGTCAGCCATATCCCACTTCTTTTGGCTTGCACCTCAGAAAAGTATATACCAAACAGCAGATGCCCCAAGACCAATCCCTGGGGTACACCGCTTATTATGAGCTTACTGCTTGAGGTGGCTTCCACTATTTTGACTAGGTGGGTTTTATCAGTGAGCCAGTTTGCTACCCATCTGGTAACATATGGATTGATTCCTAGCTGAGAGAGTTTATCTATTATACCTGAGTAGGGAATAGTATCGAAGGCCTTGGCCAGGTCAAGGTTGGTGGTGTGCACCATATTTTCCTCATCCATGGCCTTGGTCTCAAAAAATAGACCAAATTTAACAGGCATGAACCCCCTTGATGAAACCAAACTGTGTGGGATTGAGTGTCTGGAGGTTGCCAGTGTCCTTGTTAATGAGGTCCATGATAATCTGCCCCATGGTCTTGCAGATCAGGCTAGTTAGGCTGATGGTTCTATAATTTCCTGGATTGGTGGATTCTCCACCTTTGTGCAAAGAGATGACAGTGGTTGTCCTTCACTTGGCTGGGATGAAGCTGGTACTCAGGCTTTGGTTGAATAGGGTGCCAAATTCTGCTGCTGCAAGTTCCTGTCTGAGACAGTTCATGTAGGATGCAGGCTGGGATGTTATCGGGTCCCATGGAGGCTGTATTTTTTGCCTTTGAGAGGGCAGTGATGACTTGCTCCCTAGAGATAAGGGGAGGGAGTCAGATACTGGGGATGCCCTGTTTTACTGATGGGGGGACAGTGGGGTGAAGTTTACACTGAATTTGTCTGCTAGCAGGTTGGCTATATCTATAGCATTTGTGTATGTGGTGCCCTTGATCACCAGTTATGAGCAGATCTGGGTGCTTCCCTTGATATTGTGGACATATGTGAAGAAGGCCTTATGATTGTCTTTTGCAGATTTGGCCAGTTTGGACTCGAAGTTTGCTTTGGAGGATTTTGCTAGTGCTCTTATTTGCTTGTTCAGGCTAAGGAGAGATTGCTTACAATTATGCAGCTGGTCCTTCTTGGTCCTGGACAGCAATTTGTTTCCTTTTATTATAGAATTTATTTATTGCAGATGTTCACCAGACAGGTTTACTCTTCCTTGAGGAGGAGGATTTCATCCTATCAGGTATTCCATTGGCTGATGATAGTGCAAATCAGCTGTGTTGTTTGCAATTAGCATTTCAGAACCACAGATTGGTTTAGAGGTAATCACCTGCTACAGCTGGCTAAGGAGAACCATTCTGTATGAGACCTTCCTCATACAGAGTACACCATTGTGACAACTATATTACCACCACATATCAACAAAGGAGTACTGCATTCTATCAGGTATGTAAATGATTTGTGTACAGCAGGTTTCAGATGGGTGAATAGACTTATGGGGAATAGTGATTGCAGCATTAAGCCTGTATTAGACCTATGATAATGACATGTCAGTGACCTCCTGCTGACTTACACCTACATAGGACGTACAAAACATCAAGGGTGCATTGTCTTTTTTCATTGTGGCACACTGGTCTTATTGGACTGTCCCTTTACAGTGGTTGTAAATAACTCACTGCTATTTGTGTGGCACTGGTCTTATGACATATTAACAGGGGGTTGCCCATAGAGGGCACACCACAGTATATGAAAGTGTTGGGTGTATGATCATACAGCAAAATCGGTCACGGCACACATGGGAATACCAGACTATTGCTATTATCTCAGTTGCATCCACACACTTTATTTGTTTGTGCACTGTGGAGTATGAAATGCGTGAGCAAGCAGTGGTTAGTGCCAGCCATTTTGGCATTGCTGTATTTGTACATAGCATATGTACACATAGGTGATCCTGCAATGTGTTCCCCTTTTGTTGTCTTTCAGGAATTATGTACCGCAGATGCCATACACCCTTCTTGGATGCAGAGAATGAAATTATACTGCAAGCACTAAGGCAACATCATCACATGCTACTACCAGGGAGAGACAAAGCAGGGAACAGCTGGCTGCATTGTGGGCAGACCTTGCACGTGATGTGAATGGCATAGACCAGCAGGGCAGGATATATGAGCAGGTTCGAACCAGGAAACTGACATGATAAATACTGCATGACAAAGGGCAGCAGATGTAGCTAGGGATCATGCTGTCACTGGTGGAGGGCCTGCAGTGGAACAACCAATCTCTGTCACTGAGGAATTCCTGGCATACCTAGACACACACAACAGCTCCCAGGCATCCATAACACCATACATCATGGAGATGGGTGCCACAGTTTTCACAGCTGAGGAGCATGCAGATAAGCTTACTGTAATCAGCATTGTAATACTGCAGTAGTCAGTGTGTCAGACTGTAGATACTTTTATGTGGGTGTCAGGTCTTTGTTCTTTGGGAGGGCTTAACCTCAGTCATACACTCATACTCAGATTGTTACCAATACAACAAGTAACACAGCAACTATTGTAAATGTGAGATATATGGATGTACTACCTTATTGTGCTGCAACATGTGGTGGTACTGACATTACCCCACCCTCAACTTTTCACAGGTCCATCAGGTATTGCCCAAGGCCATGGTCCTGCTCCTGGTAAGCATGAAACTTGTTTTGTTAAGGAACAATTATATTCTAGTAGGGTTAAGGACCAGAATAATGCCCTATGTAAACATAACTATGTGTGTGTACACAGCATATGATGTTTTTAAATTCCAGACTGGAACAGGTACCTAAGGTTTCTATATGAGGTAGTCACAAGAGAGCAATTCAATAAACAGATACATTTTGGCAGTTACAGTTAAGAGCAGATAAGGCACCTGGTTTAAGTCAGGCAAGGAATCTCAAATGCCTTTTAAAATACAACAGGTTGAAGGTAAATACATTAGGCAGTGAAATGTGAATTTCAATATATTTGTTAAGAGAGTTGTATTGGGTTTTTATGTGTTGTTTTTTTTAAGTATAGTGTCATACTTATTAATTAAAAGGTACGTATTACTGTTCATGTTTTTCTTGATTTACTTCAAGTGATTGTTAGGTCCTGAGTTGAATTTGTATTTTGTTCAGAGGAAGTGTTTTGTGGACAAAAGTGGAGAAGAAAGCTGTTTGACCACCAATCCAGTTGTGGATCTTTGTTGTTATGAGTCTTGGAGGCTTTTCATACACAATTGTGCAGGTATTAATGTTGCTTTTTTCTCACTTATTGCAGGATACCATGGGGGTTGGTGTCTGTCCTCTACACGACCTGATGTCAGTGTCTCTTCAGACTCTGATGATGATGGTGGCCACAGTGAGGCACAGGTGAGGTGTCAGGGGCTGAATCTGTCCCAGAGGTAGACATCCCTCTTCTGCCCCAGTTGTTGCTGCACACCGTCTGTATGCCCACACATACCTCATCCCCAGAAGCCACGGATATTGGACAGTTAGAGGGTGGGGACCTTGAACAGGAAAGTGTGTCAGCTATGGCTCCAGTGAGTGTAGATACTGGCCATAGCCAGAGAGCTGGTGAGGTCCCACATGGGCAGATTGATAGGGGTGCTTGTAGGAGGCCTGCTATCTGTCCACCACCTGTTGCAGGTGTCACATCATGGGACATTTGGCACATGTTTCGAGCCATCATGGAGGTACAGGCTCATTCCGAATGGAACACCAGATGTATTCTTAGGGTTATTAATGCAGCACAGTCTGACATATGTGACTGCCTCCACCACATTTGGGGAAACCCTGGATCAGTTCACTGAATTAGTGGACAGATGGTGGGCTGAGACAGTATCTATCTTGGACTGCACGTTGTCTGTGCTGGAATGTGTGGCTGGAGTTGAGCATTGGACCCGTGGATGTAGGTCAACAACCTCATCTGCTGAGAGTCCACGTGACCATGCACACTCATGCTCCTGTAATGGCAGTACATCCAGTGCTACAGAGGGGAGTGTGCTTTCCACACCACAACTTGGCATGTCGTGGGCTCATAGTCCTGGGTGGTCCCATGGGGACACGGTCCCAGCAGACAGCAGTGACTGTCAGGTACTAGCACCGCTTCTGACCTTGGGCATGGAGGTGCCAGTGCAACTACTGGCAGAGCCAGTTCCCGTGCATGCACACACACACACACACACACACACACACACACACACACACACACACACACACACACACACACACACACACACACACACACACACGCCACAGTCAAATGCTGGGCACCTACAGACACACATGGAACCTCTCCATGGTCCATCTTAAATGCTCCACTCCTGACTCACACACATGCTGTCTACCATTTGGGCCAGCCTAGGCCTCCTGCACCCCCACACAACACCCTGTGCAAGTGATGATATCTGTGCCACATCCCTGTCATCCTCACCATCAATGCAGGGAAATGAAGCTATGTGTCTGATGCACAGGGTGACTATATTAGTTAACATATACTTGTGTAATGCAGTGTTGGTTCACCATGCCACTTGTAGTGGTTACTGACAGATACTGTATGCTGGCATTTGTCATGAGTATACTACATACATTTGCCTACCTTATGTTGTATGATGTTGCATTGGCTGTATAGTTTCACAATGACAAGTGTGTCATGGGCCTATTTATGTTTCTTTTACAGGAGTCTGTTGGGATAACTTATGGATATACAGCAGCACAGGATGGCATGTCAGCACAACAGTAATATGTCATCTGCAAGGTACAGCACTATAAATGCATGGCTCCATAAGTTCATGTGTGTATAACAGGCTAACAAGGACAATGGCAGCATTCAGCATACTCATGCATCTCTAATTTGTGAGAAAGTCAGCTGCCCTTGATAGGTGCCACCAGGGTTTTGAGAACTAACACATCTACAAGGTGTGCTGATGAAGATGACCCATTTGTATATATCCTCTGTCCAGTACCAACAGTTGTCTAACAACAGTTTTGATTGTCATGTTATACATCCCAGTATGTAACCTGCACATGTGTGTCATAACAGATGTGTGCTTTACATGCATGGGGGGCCTGTACTGCCTGTGTTACATATGTGTCTCACCAGCATGTACTATGCATACCACACTGATGTTTTTGATGTGTAGAACAGGTGAAACATGTTAGTCTTGTCATGGATACATGAGAGGTACACAGAGGGAACTGACACCTCCCTGTATGGAGCCATACATATCTACTCCAAAACATTTCAGAGACAGACTACACATGTACGGTCATGACATGGACTCCATGGGACCTGTTATCTACACTGTGTATTGGTGCACCATGGAACCTGTGTGGCTGCTTCAGTTGTAGGATATGTCTATGTAGTGACATGGCAAGGGTGCCATTGCACACAATGATAGGTGTGATGACTCCCACATTCAGTATACCAGTGACAGTCTGTAATGTACATCCCAAACCTGTCAGTATTAGTTGTACAACAGTGAATGCATCCACATCTTTCTGACCAGTGATACTCATAGGCTACATTACTCTCTGTGTCCATAACTCTGTGTGTAATGGCTCAACTGTATGTGGTGTGCAGACAATATTAGTCTTTGTCAGTGACTCAGACAACAACTGATGATGTTTTAGGCCATCCTGGATAACTGCTGGTTCTGTGTGGGATTTTGTGACAGCTCCTGATATGCACTCACCTGCAAATGTATTCCATCAGAGGTCAGTGACAGTGGCTGTGACTGCAGAGAGGGAATAGGTAGAAGGGGTATGCCAATAATGAACTTCACTGGTGACTGGCATAACTGCAGCATAAGTCTCCCACTGCTATGTTCCCTGAGTATGACTGTCAGACACTTGCCTATCCACCAGTTGATATAACACTCTGTACATGATGTACACAGTTTTCAGCATGGCCTGCTGACCTAATATTGTCATACACATTCTCAGACCATGGTTGGTGGAGTGAGACTTATGCCCGACATCCATTGCATAGTGTAACAGTCAATGGGGTCCACCGATTACAGTTGGTAGGCATGATCTGGCCTTCAGCAAAGGTAACAGTATTTGGTCCAGTGTCAGTAGGTGTATGACAGTAGTAGTGCTAGTATCCATGCTAACCCCTGTCATGGCATTTCAGGTGACAGGACTCTGAGATCTGGGGCCACTGCGTTGCACTACATGCTAGTTGTCCTCTGTGCATGTAAATACTGCAGTTACTGCCAGCATGTTGCAGGAAGAGAGTCATGTAAGGTGTGTGTACAGAGCACAGACAAACATATTAGGGACGTGTAATAAGCACGCACTGTGTTGCTTAGTCATGCTGAGGCTCACTTGCCAAAAGAATGGCCAGGTCCTTATTCACAATGCCCTGGAGCAGTGCTGTGACATCCCCACATAGGAAACCAACATATTGCATCATGTGTTTACCAATATGGGTGACTACTGCAGTCCCCCCCCCATATGAAGTCCTACCTGGTGGGATCTGGCCACAGATCATGTTCTTTGGAACTACCAGCATGTACCCCCTGTACTGATAATACAGACTTATATTTGAAGAAAACCATGTATCACCTCCTGTGGGATGGTTGACATAGCATGACCGCACATCCCCCTGCACATGGGCCAGGCAGGTACGCAGAGCTCTACACCCATGCATTATGTCAGCAGCATTACAACTGCATGAACTCAGCTGCACAGGACAGGTGTGACACAGGCTCATCGTGGCTCACCACTCATGAGCAGTGGACAACTGCCATCAGCAGGCTATGCAATAACAGGTGGACATTGCTGTGTGACAGTTGGGGTGAGGGTGCCCCCCAACATACAGGCATAACTCCCTCGGCTAAATTAAGCACATAGTGCAGTTGTGATGCTGTGTAGATATGGTAAGTGACAATATTAGTAACCCACACAAAGAAGAACCACAACGGACAGTGTAGTTACTACATGTGTAACCTCAAAGTACAGGTCCAGAATCTCACTGACCTCACATGTCATGATGGCACATATGATGGGTCTGTACTCATACCTAACCTGTACCTCTCACACTGTCTACATCAACTATACTCCCTTGTCCCCACCACATGTGGCATATGACCATCCTACAACCTGTCCCATAACTCCGATATATGCAGAACAGTTTGTAACTGGCCTCTCAATGGACCACACACAATATATATTGCACATGCTAACATTCCAGGCTGCATCCCACATGTGATCTCACAAGGATTACTAACACCATTGGGAAACCCTTGCAATCATACTGACACCACTGGCTGCACACCAGCTGAGTGGACAATGGCAACTGTTCAACCCTTGTGCAGAGGTTGTGCATCCACTGACCGCACTATAACTATAGACCTCTTTGTCTAAGTATACATATATGTATACAAGTAGGGGCAATCATCATGGAGCTGCTCAGCACACACTTATGTGATCTACACACTATTGACTGTACACAGTTTGGATGCATGACAGGGGCAGCATGACTGTTATACATGGTGGACATTTCCAAGGCAGTCACCAAGGACCTGGGTGAGGATACATCAGGATTTACAACCACCAGACTGAGCCAAGCCATTTGACTATACCCCCCACTCAGGCAACATTTGCAAAGTACCCACTTAGCATCCATGATACTGTCATTGTAGGGGTCATTAAGTGGCCCATTGATGACAAACATACACAACATAGGAACATCTGCCTCTAGTACATGATTTGTAAGCTGCAGTGCTCAAAAGGGCACAGTCCTGGGTCCTCTACTGCTTCATATCCATGTTACCACAATACACGTGACTACTGAATGACTGTGGCTAACAATACTGGCTGATGCCTGTACATTGTGAGCACTCATACCATCTGTGAGTTCTGTCAATAGCCTACAAGAGGGTATTGATGAGCAAATGCCTGTTGACATACTAATAGCCACCATAAACCCCAAGTGAATATATATATATATATATATATAAATATATATATATATATATATATATATATATATGTATATACATATATATATATATATATATATATATATATATATATATATATATATATATATATATATCTATAGCATCATGTCCATCAGGTAGACCTATGTACCTGGCAAATAGCACATCAGTCGCAACATGTGCTGTACATACTCAAGGGTGAAAGAACTGGGCACACAGACCTGGACACATGGGTTTACACCTAATGTGCCTCAGATCACCATGTCTCTACAGTGGTATGGGAGGGAACATTTATTTATTTTATTTATTTTACATTTGTTGACCGGGCTAGTCTAAATGGATATATGTCCATTTTCAGTAGAGGCCCGGGGACAAAAGCTCCAAGCATCAGCAGTGACAAAGCATACAATATATACAAATAGTAAAATGAGTTACAGTACATTGTTTAAATTGTAGGTAAGATAAACTTGTACAGAATCCTTTAGTAGGTTTAAGCTAAGATCAAATACAGAGAACAAACAACATTTGAGAGATAAAAATATATGGAGAATCCTTTTTTTTTAGTACTAAGAAAAATCTCTTTATTACAGGTACGCAACATAGAACAGTGGAGTAGAGAAGTATAGGGAGAGCAAGAAGGGAAAATCAGATATCAGTCAGGGTTAGAGCAGGGACAAATCCAGTGAGTTTTAAGATATTCTTTAAAGATGTTTTTTTTTTTAAAGCAGTGTGGAAGCAAGGATAGAAAGTTCACTAGGAAGCTGGTTCCAGGTTTTTCCCACTGTGTTGGTGAAAAGTGAGTCCCCAGCTTTGTTGTTGGATTTAATAGTGGAAACCAGAAGCTTATTAGCTGAGCATAGTGTTGCAAGATTTTTATAGGGGGTAATCAGATTAGTGAGGATAGGGGTATTATTAGGGTGGTAAAGGATCTTTTGGGTGATAACAAGTTACAGACAAAGTAGTTGGTTCTGCAGTTCTAACTATCCCAGTTGTTTGAGGTTGTGACAGTGGTGTGTTCTAAAAGGGGTGCCAGTGGCAAATCTGGCTATGTTATTGTAACTGGTTGAAAGTTTGGAAAGGTTGTTTTTAGATAGATTGGTATATATTGCAGAAGCATAGAACAGGGTAGAGATCAGGTGGGTCTGGGCAATAGTGGTTCTGGCTATAGGGTTAAGGAAGGATTTGATTCTATAAAGGGTGCCTAGTTTTTGTTGACAGACTTTATAGTAGTATTAATATGGTCATCATAGCTAAGGTTGTTGTCAATTGTTATTCCCAGGGGATGAGTTGTAGTGTCAGGGGATATGTTAGTTCCATTGTTAGAGGTTACTGTGAAGTGAAATTGTGGTGACTTCTGAGTAGGAGCAAAGAGCAATAATTTTGCTTTTTTGATGTTCAGAAGGAGGCAGTGTTGCATGAACCAATTTTCAACAATGTTAAATACTGTCTGGGTGATGGTCTGGAGTGAGGTTATGGACTTGGCTGAACATATTAAAGTAGAGTCATCTGCATATTATATGCAGGTGGCTTGAGGAATTTTGGCATGTAGATCATTAATAAACATTGGAAAAAGAAGAGGGCCTAAAATAGAGCCTTGTGGTACTCCAGTGTTCACAGGGAGGGGTGTAGAAAGATTATTATCCCAAAGCACTGCTTGCTGTCTGTTTTCTAAATAAGATTTAAACCAGCATAATGCTTGTGGGTCAAGTAATTGGGCTTTTAGTACATCAATAAGCATGTGATGGTTAACCAGATCAAAAGCTTTTGAAAGGTCAATAAAAAGTGCAGAGGAAAGAGAGTTATTGTTACGTTTTTTGTTTATACAGTCAGAAAAAGATAGCAGGGCAGTTGTTGTGCTATGGGATGGTCTAAAGCCATGCTGGCAGTCGGCAAGTAAATTATTATGGAGAAGGTGGTCAAGTAGTTGTCTGTGGATGCATGTTTCCATTATTTTAGCTATTGGAGAGAGTAAGGGGATTGGCCGAAAGTTGGAAAGCTCAGTAGATGTCCCACCTTTATGTAGAGGGATGATGTTGGAGACTTTCCATGTGGAAGAGATTGTGCTTTCTAAAATTGTTCTATTTATAAGGATGGAAATGGGATAGGCAATGCCTTTAGCTGCAATTTGCAGGTGTTCAGCTGGAAGACAGTCTGCAGAAGGGGTGCATGGTTTGAGTTTTTGAAGGAGGTTGCAAATGAGGGATGTAGGTACAGGTTGTATATAAAAGGTCAGAGCTGGACTATTAGTGGTATTTAATGGGGAAGTGGTAATAGGTGGTAATGTATTAGCTAGGGTTTGAATGGCTTCAGTAAAATAGTTATTAATGGCATCAGGAATTTGGTTAGAGTTATTATGGTTGACTCCTGATGGGGCAGGAGCCCTGGCTGAAGTAGTTTGTTAATGCCTGACCATAACTTTTGTGGTTTTTGTTGGTGGGTTTATTGGAGGTGAAGGTAATAGTTTTTTTTGTCTTGCAGAATGTCTTTTTTGGTGGCATTTCTTAACTGTTTAAAGTAAAGGTGACCTGATGGACTTTTAGAGGCTCTCCATTTGGCCCAAATTTTATTTCTTAGGAGGATCTTTTGCCTAGTTTGTTTTGTGAGCCAAGGGGTAATTTTGGTTCTTATTCAGGAAGAGCAATAGGGGGCATGGTAATCTAGGATTTGTAGAATCTAGAATTAAAGTAGGTCACTGCTTCATCTAGTTGAAGATGATACATTGGTGACCAGTCACATGCTTTCATTTCATTTTGGAAGCTCTCTGGATGAAAGTATTAGGGCTATGAATTATTTGTTTAATAATATAGGTTAGAGCATGTCACTGATATCATCTGGAAGGGTTCCTGGTTTATAAGTATCAAGATGGCTGTTTAGAAGGATCCAGTCTAGTGTGGTTTCCTTACTGCTTGGTTTATGGATTCTAGTAGGAGTGGTTATTATTTGTGAGAATCCGTAAAGATTTATGTGATTGATAGGATTAGGGGAGCTACAGGTTGCCCAGTCTATATTAAAGTCACCTAGCACAATGGTTTCTTGAGGTAGGTGGGTAGAGAGGCAACTAAGTATGTTTTCAAGAGTATTGATATTGTTTCCAGGGGGGAGATAGGAACAAATTAGATAGATAGATTTGGAGTTGTTGTTTTGAAGTTTAGCAGTAAGGGTTTCTACATTAGTATCTGAGGGTAGGAGTACATTGAAGGGTGAAACTTGGAGTTCTGATTTATACAAAATGGCTGCACCTCCACCCTTTTTGGTTTTGCGGTCACATCTCAGGGTATTATATCCAGGAGGGGTCATTTCCTGGTCCTGAGATGAGGGCTTTAGCCATGTCTCTGTAATACAGAGAATATCGAATGTGTGCACTTCTAAGAGTGCATGTAGGTGGGTAAGTTTATTGTTAATGCTACAGATGTTAAGGTGAGCTATCAGGAGGAAGTTAGACAGTCTTTTTGGGGTAATGGTAGCATGAGATGTTAGGTTGTGAGGGTTACTGGGAATACCTGTATTGGGGCCGGGGTTTGGATGAATATCACTATCTAATAAGGGGTGTTGTTGAGGATATTTTATTAACTTTAGGATTTTGTAGTAGCTGTTTAGGGTTTTCTTGTCATGGAAGTAAGTAACATGGGTAGTTCTATGGTACTTTGGAAGTATATAGATAGAAGTGGAGGTTATATTAATGTGGTTGAGGGAGTTTACGTGAGAAACTGGTAGAGTTTGCTGGTAAGGGTGGTGTTCAGGAAGAGAAGAATGTTCAAAGAAGGTTAATGTGTATGGTAGAGTAAGAGAAGCTAGAATAGTAGTTAAGAGTAGTAGGTTTGCGTATATAGACTTGTGTTTTGGGGCCATTAGGATGTGTAGGTAAGGAGGTAGAGTAAGTTGAGGGAAGGAGTCTAGTATAAGTTAAAATAAAGGTGGGAGAAGGAGATAGTGTTGTAAGAGGTAGAGTAGGTTGAGGGAAGAAGTGTACAATAAACTAAAATAAAGGTGGCTGTAGGAGAGAAAGCTGTATAATGTTAGCAATACAGGATGAAGTAGTGTGGAGAGGTTAGGGAGTGGACTTAAAAGGTATTAAATTACTTAAGGAATTGTTGAGGTAGGGGGTGGGGCTGTTAAGTTAAAGTAGTCAGTGATAGAGTGATAACAGGAGGGGGTGTGGCTGCAGAAGTATAAGGCTAGCAGCCCTGGGGGTAGGTGGAGATTGGGGGTAGGGTAGGGGAGCGGAGTAAGCCTGCAGGGCGAAAGTAGTGGGTTTGAGCAGGTAATGGAAGATTTTACAGAGACAATCTGAGAAACGGAGATTCCTGAGGCAGTAAAAGTGGTCACAGGTAAGTAGAATGTGGTGAAGCAGTTGGGAGGTAGAAAATGATAGTGGAGTGGGAGGAAGAAAAGAAATAAAATATAGCCAGAAGGTGGGAAGAGAAATGATAAGGGCAGTGAGATAACACAGGAAGATTAGAAACTAGTCAAGGGGTGAAATCTGAGAAGGAATCCAGAGATGATACCAGGGAAAGTAGACAAAGGGTTATAACCCAAGGCTAGATTAGAATGCCACCTGGTGGGCAGAAAGCAGAATACAACAAGTATCTGTAATAAAGATAGCAGGTAGAGGTGGCTCAGATAATGGACTCTGGGGGGGGGGGGGTGATAGCAGATGGTACAGAGACAGAGAGGAGTCTGACTGCTGGCTTCCTGACTCAGTGGCTTAATTTAATTCTAAACTAGGTGCAGTGTAAATAGAACAGATCAGCCTAAGACTAATACTAGGTAAAGTATGAATATAACAGATCCACTTAATAATTAGGACCAGGGTGGAACATACTTTCTTGATCTCTTTAAGACAGGGAAATAAGCACTGGGGCAGCAGAATTCCTTGACCATATGTTGGGATGGCTGAAGGTAAAATTAAAAGGGTCCTTAATGACCAGGCAGGTCCTTTCGTGCAGGATAGGAGGTAGAGAGCTAGGAAGATTAGAAAGATAAAGTATACGTTAGGTGTGAAGGCAACATAAATGATAGTTGCACTATTAAAATAATCAGGGTGAAGACACAGTGCAGACAGTATTGTACAATATTTAAGGTTGCTATGATCACACTCTTAAGTTAATACTTCCAAATGGCTATAAAGACATGGAATAAGCATTCATGTATAAGCAAGCACAAGGGATTGGTGAGATACCATTTAAATTACAAAAGTAAGAGCAAGCAGAAAGTAAATAATATGCCTGTCTTGTGTTAACACAAAAAAATAGAATTATATAAAGCAAACTGGATGACAATCGAATAATCACTGCAAGTTTATATAAAATAGACTACTACTTGAGGCAAGATATAATTATTCAATGAGTTCTGGACTAGTTCCCAAAGTAATGTGCAGGTAACGGCCACTTGAAAAATTGAGTGTGTCTCCCACAGAGGTTAGCCAAATGAACGCTTGTTAACAGCAGTTAAAGTATCTATCTGTCAAGGGAAAAATGGCAACTCAGCATAAGCTTTATAGGCAGGAGGGTAGGTAATCCCTTTCTGGATGTCAACACATAAAGTAAGCAGTCCTTACAGGACAGTTGTGGATGCAAAGTAGAGCTAATATAGCGTAAAATGATCATTCAGCATCAACTATGTTGTCAGGACGCTAGACATAGGTTTTCTAGTGATGATCGCTAAGAAAAACTAAGCAGCCCTAACTTACAGGAAAAGTTACTGACAGAGGTGTTACCCAAACACTAGTCGATAAGGCCAAATGTGCACACACCAAATCAATCAAGCATTGGAAGTAGAAAGTAGACACACTATCCAAAAAATTAGAGTAAATAGGCCACTCTGTGTTGTAATATAGTCAGAGGCCAGATAAGCCTTAATATAGACAATCGCTGTCTGAAATTAAACAATATGTGCATGTAGGAAAGCGTACTTCAAGGCAGAGTACTCCAGGTACTAATTAAGCACTTCGACAAGTGGTTCAGTTAACCTTATATTATACTTGTATCAGGGAAAAATTACGCATTACGCGTGCAGGATAGTAAGGCTGCATCAAGTTGATATACTAGCAAAATGCCTAAGCAAAACACTGTTATAATAGCTTATTGCAGTATCTACGAGTGATAGAAGTGTGCATAGACCACATAAAATACAGCAATATACTTGCATATACACTATGCTCTCATCATTGAACCACCACTTTAAACACTAACCTCACTGACAAAAAGCCAGAATAGCTAACTGATTACAGTCACCGCAGGTAGGGCAGCATTTCAAGATGTGCAGAGCAGCTTGTAAAATGTCCATATGGGAGACACCTTAAATCCAAGTAGCCATTTAGAACGCCTGCAACCCTCACACACTTGGTTATCAAAAAGGAAACAGTTTAAATTGTTCACCTTAATAAAATATTGTAGACTTTGGCAAATAACACTCTACAATTGCCTGCAAGGGCTAATAATAGTGTGACAATGTACAAGAGATAAGCTGCAGTAAAATCTTTACAATACACAACTAATATATACAATTTACTAGGTATTCAGAGCTAAGATTACTACCAATTGCTGCAGTTAATAGGATGGGCAACTTGCAACAGTTTTAGACATGATTAAAAAGACCAAAGATTTGCAGCTATAGTACTTACAATAGAGCCGATCTTCTGGGGCCAGGGACATGCAGCAGCCAGGGCAGATACAAGGATAATAAAGATGGCGCCACAATGGGCTTCCCCTCTATATGCCCTTGGGGCAGGATGTGAGGTGGGAGGAGGAAGCAGAGAAAGGCAGGGGTAGGTAGATAAGGGATGGACAAGGAACCATGTGTAGTTATCAGGAGTGGCAGGTTATTCAGTAGTACTCCATAAGTGAGTAAAGTAAAAAGAGAAGAGGTAGGGGCTAAGTGATAGGTGAAAGTGTAATAGAGTTGTGGAAGGGGGTAAAAGAGAATATTGAGAATAATGAGTTCCAGGTAAGTAGGAAGGCATAGGAGGTTACAAAGCAGGTAATGGAAGATTTTGCAGAGACAATCTGAGAGGAGGAGATTCCTAAGGCAGTAAAAGTGGTCACAAGTAAGTAGAATGTGGTGAAGCAATCAGGAGGTAGAAAAGGATAGTGGAATGGGAGGAAGAAAAGAAAAAAATATAACTAGAAGGTGGGAAGAGAAAGGATAAGGGCAGTGAGATAACACAGGAAGATTAGCAACTAGTCAAGGGGTGAAATATGAGAAGGAATCCAAAGATGATACTAGAGGAAGTAGAGGAAGGGTTATAGCTCAAGGATAGATTAGAATGCCACCTAGTGGGCAGAACGCAGAATACAACACATATCTGTAATAAAGATAGCAGGTAGAGGTGGCTCAGATAATAGACTCTGGGGGGGTAGATTGTATAGGGACAGAGAGGAGTATGGCTGCTGGCTTCCTGACTCAGTGGCTTAATTTTGTTCTAAACTAGGTACAGTGTAAAAAGAACAGATCAGCCTAAGACTAATACTAGGTAAAGTATGAATATAACAGATCCACTTAATAATTATGACCAGGGTGGAACATACTTTCTTGATCTCTTTAAAACAGGGAAATAAGCACTGGGGCAGCAGAATTATTTGACCAGACGTTGGGATGGCTGAAGGTAAAATTAAAAGGGTCCTTAATGACCAGGCAGGTCCTTTCGTGCAGGGTATGAGGTGAAGAGAATAGAGTGGATCTTCTGGGGCCAGGGACATGCAGCAGCCAGTGCAAGTACAAGAATAATAAAGATATGGCATAGCTGAGGCCACAGTCATCAGTTAGTGACATACACATAACCTCCACATACCCTTCCCTCAGCATGCCAATATCTGACTGCAATGGCCAGTTGTTGACGTACCTTTCAAGCAGTACTGGCAATTTCATACAACAGTATGGTCCCTCACAAGGACGATTCACATCTTCAGTATGTGTTCAATGGGGTTCATCTGCAATGTGTGTCATTGTCGCCTGTGGCATATAGACTACTCAGAGGTGATCTGTGCCTTGCATACAGGGCAATGTGTGACCCTGCTTGATTGCATATGCTGCCTCTCTGTAGGAAGCATAGTAGATGGATGACTCACTGTAAGGACATTAACCTAGCATGTGATATTAGTACTACATGCTTGTGGAAGAGATTTGTCTAGCAGACTGAAACACACCCTTGGAACAGAACCCTGCCTAATGGCCTACAGAGCACCTCAGTGCACCTCAGCACATGCCATCTGAGTGTCTGAGTGACTGTCATCTCAACACAGGGCACCTGCCTGTGTTCCTTGCTGATCCTGTAACTACGGGTATGATGAAATCTATGATCGTGAGGGAAGTATGGCCATTATTTTACTTCATTTCAAACATCCTATGGTTCCATAACATGATGAACAGTGCTCTAACAGGTTCAAGCAAAAACATGGCTATGTCGAGGTTAGCACCACTTCCAATCACTGCGTACAGGATGTGCCAAGGTACACACGTATTGCAAGTTGGCTGTATGTAGATATGAGCACTTACCTATGTAATGGTACATACTACATTTCACAATATGTGTTGCATGCAACACACCTCATGTCTACTAGTACTATAAGTTTAGGACATATTATGGTTAATGACATAAGCAGGCCTTGTTGTGGTCAGTCCTTTGGGGGGGGGCCACATCACCCGCTACAAATAAAACACTGCAAAACCCTACCTATGTCTAGGTTACCAAGGTTATGCCATATGGATATATACACACGCACCAAGTGAGCCGGAGTGAAATTAAAACCCTTACCTATCTAGTCTTATACACTATAAATCATAGTACTTATCACATGCACCACAGCTTATGTCTGAGCCTACATTGTCAGCTGGTAGTCTTAATGTGTCTGACATTATCAAGCCTTGTAGAACAGGGCCGCTTGGAAGCCAGCAGCAAATTACAGGACCAAAAAGTGCATATGCATTGCAGATGGATAGCCCATGACAGCATGTCCATTGTTTGGCAGGGGAATATGCACACACACACACACACACACACACACACACACACACACACACACACACACACACACACACGCGCGCACCAAGTTCACTGGAGTGAAATTAGAACCCCTACCTATCTAGTCTTATACACAACAGATCACAGTACTTATTGCACATACCACAGATTAAATCTGTTGTATATGTGATTGCAGGCACAGTACTTGTGCATGACACAAACTAGGCTTGTGTGGTCTGCAGAGTGATATTGCTTGATACTGTTATCTGCATCTAGCATCCTAGCAGTGAGATCACTTTTTACCCTAGCTATGTGTGTACAGTTACCAGTGTGGCCATATGTGGCTGCTTGAAGTTACATAGGCAAACCTGTGGTCAGGAACAATGTGCCCTGTCCACACATTCATTGATAACATTATACATTACAGCACCTGCTCACCTGTGTCTGTCTACGTGGTGATATCCAGCAGGCACAAGGGTTTGTAGGTAAGTGGATTATGTACTGTTACGCCCTTAGTTTGGATCCTTTGAGCAACAGCATGGCTGTGTTATAGTGCAGATTTACTCACGATTATTAGGGTATGTCTGACAATACAGACATCCACACACATATTTCTGTTTATAACATGGATGTATATATAAATGTAGCTGTGTGTGTGTGTGTGTGTGTGTGTGTGTGTGTGTGTGTGTGTGTGTGTGCTATATATATATGTGATATGTAGATATAAGGGGGAGTGTATATATTACTTTAATATATATTTATATATATATATATATATATATATATATATATATATATATATATATATATATATATCGGTATATATCTTTTTGACAAGGTCTTTTCAGGCTTGCTAGTTGTTGCTGAAGCACTTACCAAGGGGAGAAAATGCTTTTTTCCCACCTTCTGAAAGTTAAGAAAGTTCATTTACAGATTTGCTGTTCTGAACTGTTTGGAAGTTTCTAGAAGGCCAGTGCTTGCTTGGGCTAAAGGGAAGTCTCTGTGTTCACCAGTGGGAGTGGTTAACACTGAACAGCCTGCCTGTCCCTGGAGGAGTGGTTACTACCTAGAAGCTGTAGTTTTATTGGCCATTTTGGGTCAATTCTAAACTCCTTCATCTCTCTCTCTCTTAAAACCCAGCTGCCTCATGGTTTTGGCATCTTTTCAGGCTTGCTAGTTGTTGCTGAAGCACCTACCAAGGGGAGAAAATGCTGAGAGAAGAAAAGGAGCCACTTTTGTGATTTTAAGTATTTTCTTCTGATTTTTTGTTACGTTTTACTGCTTTGTCTCCTATTTTTTAGCATTTTCCGGCTTGCTAAAGTTTATATCTGTAACAGTAACAGTACTTGGAACACATCTAGAGCCTGTTTACTGCATTTCCTGTGTTGCACTTAATTTAAAATCGTTTTTTTCTCTAAAGACTGCATTTTACCTGATTTTGACCTAGCACTCAAGTGTGGGGTCATTTATTGCACTGTTGTGATTATTTTGCTGCTTGTGTATCTCTGCTACCTTTAAACTACAACAAAAAGAAAAAAAAAAACAAAAAAATCTTGCTTTTTTCCCACTTTCTGAAAGTTAAGAAAGTTCAGTTACAGATTTGCTGTTCTGAACTGTTTGGAAGTTTCTAGAAGGCCAGTGCTTGCTTGGGCTAAAGGGAAGTCTCTGTGTTCAGCAGTGGGAGTGGTTAATACTGAACAGCCTGCCTGTCCATGGAGGAGTGGTTACTACCTAGAAGCTGTAGTTTTATTGGCCATTTTGGGTCAATTCTATACTCCTTGATCTCTCTCTCTTAAAACCCGGCTGCCTCATGGTTTTGGCGTCTTTTCTGGCTTGCTAGTTGCTGCTGAAGCACCTACCAAGGGAAGAAAACACTGAGAGAAGAAAAGGAGCCACTTTTGTGATTTTAAGTATTTTCTTCTGATTTTTTGTTAAGTTTTACTGCTCTGCCGCCTATTTTTTGGCATTTTCCGGCTTGCTAAAGTTTATATCTGTAACAGTAACAGTACTTGGAACACATCTAGAGCCTGTTTACTGCATTTCCTGTGTTGCACTTAATTTAAAATCTTTTTTCTCTAAAAACTGTATTTTACCTGATTTTGACCTAGCACTCAAGTGTGGGGTCATTTATTGCACTGTTGTGATTATTTTGCTGCTTGTGTATCTCTGCTACCTTTAAACTACAACAAAAAGAAAAAAACAAAAAAATCTTGCTTTTTTTCCCACTTTCTGAAAGTTAAGAAAGTTCAGTTACAGATTTGCTGTTCTGAACTGTTTGAAAGTTTCTAGAAGGCCAGTGCTTGCTTGGGCTAAAGGGAAGTCTCTGTGTTCAGCAGTGGGAGTGGTTAACACTGAACAGCCTGCCTGTCCCTGGAGGAATGGTTACTACCTAGAAGCTGTAGTTTTATTGGCCATTTTGGGTCAATTCTAAACTCCTTGATCTCTCTCTCTTAAAACCCTACAACTCTCTTTTTGCGCGGTTTTGCGCACTGAGCAGTGTCGGGCAGTGCCACCTAAACAGGTTTAAACTATTCCAGGCTCCACAAAGTCTGCTGTTCACTTTTTCCCTTAGAACTGTTCAAACTCTGAAGTAATGACTCCATTCACTTTCTAAAGCCATGCACTTGCTCAGCTCTTATAAGGAAACACTAACTAACTAAAGCACTACACCCTCCTTGACTTCTCATAAGTATTAGGCTCCCGATTGGTCCTTCCTGATCAAGTGAAAAATCAGTTCACTTCCCTAATCTGATCAGTAAAAAAAACAGTTCCCTATACTAATCTGGTATGTCCAAGGGTCAGTTTCAAGGTTACTCTCCAGTCCAGCTGGTGAATCTGGAAATTTTGAGGCAATGTTACAATTGTTTTATGTACACAGACAACCCTCTCCTCCTTCCAACAAACTCTAATACATGTGAGAGATGCAGTTACACAGCCAAACTGGAGGCAGAGCCCTCTCAACCCAAGACTGGCACAGTCAGTCAGGAGGAAAAGGTAACCACCTACACCACAAATCCAGTCTCACACAGACCTATTGCATCTGCATACTCAACACATAAACTCACAAAAACATACTCGGAGTCTCTAAATAAAAATCTGCCTAGACAGCAAAGACCTCCTAAGCAGATATCCAGGCAACAGCCACCCCTCAACAATACCCATGAATCACATATCTCACAAAATCAGTGTGCCTCACAGTCACAGCCCTTAAGTCCAAACAACACACCAAATACACTTGTTATAGGGGACTCTATTGTCCGGCACACTGATGTCCCACTCACCAGACTGAACAAGGAGAAGGTCACTGTAAGCTGCCTGTCGGGTGGCAGGATCCACCACATAACACAAGCACTCAGGTCACTCCAAAGCAAGTACAAGTAAGACTCCGTCATTGTCCATGCTGGTGTGAATGACCTGAGACGTACCTCCCTGGACTACATAAAAAGAGACATAGAGGAGTTCTCTGACCATGTAGCCCAGGCTGGTATGACCCTGACCTTGAGTAGCATCTTGCCCTCACCAAGAATGATGCCACAGTATAAAGACAAAATGATCAGTTTCAACAATTGGCTAAAGTATTGGTGTCATTCAAAGGGGATCCAGTGTCTGTCAGCCTGGGATGACATGCTCGACATGCCACGTTGCTTCGCAAGGGATGGCTTGCACCTGTCACCCTTAGGCTTTCGTATACTGGCCAAGGCTCTTGCCACCCCTATAGTGCCTTTTTTAGGCAAGGCTCAAAGGATAAACCCACCTCCATAGACAACCCAAGGATAAAAAAACTAAAGGTAATGCTACTCAATGCCAGAAGTCTAAACCTCAAGATGTACGCACTCGAGGCTCTCCTCAGTATGGAGAAAATAGATGTCTGTGCAGTAACAGAAACCTGGTTCAAGGCTCCTGAGAGCACCCCAGCACTACCAGGTTATAACTCATACCATGCGTTTCGGCCCCAAAACTCAGTCCGAAGCACAAAAGGAGGGGGAGTATCTATATTCATCAAAGATACCTACACCTCCAGGTTAGTGGCACTGCACGAAGCATCGGAAACCATCCATGTGCAACTAACAGCGGGCAAAACTGCCTTTCAGTTTGTAGCCTGCTACAGAACACCCTCCCTATTACAGGAACCCCACTTGGCATTCCCGAGAGTACTGGAGAATATGAAGGTCTCTCCAAACACTATGTTATTGGGTGACTTCAACTACCCAAGCATTGACTGGGAAAACTACTCAAGCCCAAACACCCTCACCCAACGGTTCCTTGAATTTATAAACTCTAACGCAATGGAACAACTGGTCACCACTCCCACAAGAGGGAAAACATATTGGACCTGGTCATCACCAACATGGGGACTCTATGTTCCACACCAGAGGTAAACCCCTCATTGGTAAGATCAGACCATCAGACCATAAACAAATTTCCCTGGACATCCGTATCCCGTCCCCTCCCCCAGCCAAGGAAATCACTGTAAAGAATTTCTCAAAAGCCAACTTTGCACTTCTCAAGACTGAGGTGGAATCCTTCAAAGCCCCTGGGCCAGAGGATAATACAGCCCAATCCGCAGAATCCTTTACAAATGCATTTTATGAGCACCTGCAGGAATGTATGGATCTTGCTATCCCAAATAAAACCAAGACTCACTCCTCCAAAAACAGGAGACTGGTCTGGTGGACCCCAGCCATAAATAAGCTATACAACAGAAGGAGGAAGCTACTACATGACAGAGCAAAATCCCAAAAAGGGAAGGCATCTCTGATCAATATTAGCAAGAAACTTCGATCCCTCATAAAATCATCAAAGGCCAGCTTCGAAAGAAAAATTGCCCTAGACACTAAAGATAATCACAAGGCCTTCTGTAGTTATGTCAGGAACATGGGTGGAAACTCCCAGATATGCTCTGAATTGTTGCATAACTGTACAAAATATACCGAACCTACAGACATAGCCAACATCCTGGCAGACAGATTCATCGCAAACTTCTCCCCCCCTTCCCCCCCAAAGGAGCAAATGCCTATCCCAACTGAATGTAACCTCCCTGACATCACAGATGCCCTCTCCAAAGCAAAAAACACAGCAGCTATGGGACCGGACGGTGTCCCAGGCTGTGTCTTACACAAGCTCCAAGAAGAACTGAACCCTCACATTAAGTCACTGTTCAAACTTAGCCTTACTACAGGATATGTACCCAAAGAATGGCGTACAGCTACAGTGGTCCCACTCCACAAAGGTGGTGCCACAACGGACCCTGGAAACTATTGCCCCATAAGCCTGACTAGCCTGGTCTGTAAAGCTATGGAGCATATTATCATGGAACTCATAAACAAAGACATTGGGAGCCTCCAGACACTGGACCCTACCCAATTCGGCTTTGTTAAGGGCAGATCTTGCCTCTTAAACCTAGTTGATTTCTTTGAAACAGTTACCAAAGCCATAGATGAGGGTAAGGTAGTCCACACAGCCTACCTGGACCTTGCAAAAGCCTTCGATACAATACCCGACTCGGGCATCATAAATAAGCTTACCAGCTTAAATATCAACCCCTATATCACAAGATGGGTTGCAAACTGGCTCAGAGATAGAACCCACATGGTCAGAATCGCAGGTGCCATGTCCGAATCCAAACCAGTTACAAGTGGTGTCCCACAGGGCTCAGTCCTGGGACCTCTCTTGTTCGGTATATACTTCTCTGAGGTTCAGGCTAACACCGGGGGATTATGGCTGACAAAGTTCGCAGATGACTGCAAACTGGGGGCCATAATCGAATCTCCAGCTGACACAAGCATCCTCCAAAAGGGTCTCACAGAGACTGATGCTTGGTGCCAGAGCCATGGCCTCAAGCTAAATGCTAAAAAGTGCATAGTCATCCCCTTTGGGAAAAACAAGGTGCCCACAAATTACCACATAGGTGGTAATCCATTAAGTACGGAAGAAGTAATTAGAGATTTGGGGACCAACGTAGACAGTAATCTCTCCTTTGATAATCACGTTGCCAAAGTGGTTAGAAAGACCTTCTATATAGCCCACCTTATCACAAAAGGGTTCGCATCTAGATCAAGAGAGGTCATTGTGCCCCTCTACTCGTCACTCATCAGGCCCATAATTGAATACAATGCCCCTTTTGGGATGTACCTTACCTGACACCTGCAGCAACTGGAGAGACCCCAAAGTACCTCACCAAGACGATCATGGGCTACAAACAGATGTCCTATGCAGCTCGACTAAAGAAACTCCAGCTCTACTCAGTTGATTACCGCCTACTCAGAGGCGATCTATGCCTGACGTACAAAGCCATGTCAAACCCAGAATTAATGAACATGCTCCACCTCAAAAAATCCAAGTCCCTTAGAGCTACACGCTCCAGGGACCTAAACCTCAGCACAAAAATAAATAGGACATGCTGGAGGGACAGATTCATTTTCCAGAGGCTCCCCTCACTCTGGAATAGAATCCCAATTCATGTTAGACATAGCCCCTTGCTGACCCTCTTCAAGTGAAATCTGGATGCGTGGATGGGAAATCACAAATTCACCTCTGGGATCTCTTCTGTGTCCCTGCTAGACAGAGGCACAGTAAACTAATCTTAAAAGGGTACCTTCTGTGACCTACTTTACAGAGGCACAGTAGGCTAATCTAATAGGGAGGCGGAAGCCAATACACTCTGGCTAGGCTTATAAATGCCCTAGGGCAGATAGCCTAGTATCTACCTATGAACACTACATTGCAATAGATATACTATGCATGTGAGAGAGATAGTAACAGATGGATATGTATATGTATATGTCTGCATGTATAGAGATTTATACATAACTGGTCATTTTGATGAAGGGGCAACAGAACTGCACTCATTTTAACTAAGTGTCTGGGAATGCACAGTGGAACTGTCAGTAATTATAAAGTGACTCCAGGCCACACATACCTGTACTCCAGTCCGGGATTTTGTATGTTACGGACATTAACATCTGCCCTTGTTTCTGCAGTATTGCACTTCACTCAAAATGTCCACAACATTCCCCAGCTATGTGCTGTACTTAATATGTGACTGAGGTTGGTAATGTTACACCACCAACAGATTGACTGTGTATACCTCTCAGTTGTCCTGATTTTCCCTGAATGTCCAGGGTTTGCCTCATATGTTTGATCTATTCCTCATACGTTTGTGATCTTCTGGTGAATTATTGAATATTGATGTCACTAAATTATACTAAATACAGACAAATATTTGTGTTTCAGATTTTACATCCTTCAGAAAATATGTAATAATGCAGCACCTTTATTTCCAGATACTTTCTAGGTTTATGGGAACAATATTTAAAATCTCTCTATGTTTGGGCCTTTGTCCCCCCAGTCTTTCTGGCTTTGTCCAGATTTCTTGCACTAAGAGGTTGAGTGGTATGACAGTCTGTGAAAACACCAACATAGTGGTACCTCACATGCAAAATATGTGAGCAATTCCAGAGTAGAACTATCAACATCATCACCCATGCTAGCTTCCCTAGTCCACTCAGCCACACAGGTCACCAGACAGAGAGGAATTATTCATCATACAATCAACAATATTTACATTGTTATCCTGCATGAAGAGAGACATACAATGTGTGAGCGATATCTATGTTACAGCCCTGAGACTGCCTGGTCCAATGATATACCATAGCTGATTTTCTGTTAAAGTAGTTTATATGGGTACACTGCTGTGTTGGGGTGGGGGAACAACGACACATGATCAGCTTGGGTCGACAGTTTTCCACATATCATGTGTGGCTACTGTTTAACATCTCCCTTGCCTGATGTTGTGAATATTCCAACCATGAGGCCTAGTGAATATTAAGGAAAACATACTATTGGACTGGGTATATGTAGTCCCATGTAGATGTTACATCTGTCCAAATAGACCACTATACTTCCTTGCATAACATCAGCAAATCCATACATACGATACCAGATTATAGTAATCCTTACAATTAGTGTGTAGGTTAGAGACTTACGCTATGAATGCAGCAGTTGACAGACCTGTAGCTCAGGGCTGACTCTATGCGATGCAAGCAGTATACAGCCAATACATGTATAGGTACAGGTTGTGTTGGGTTGCCTGGCATCAGCTATTTTAATATATGTATGTGAGTAGGAATAAGATGTCAGTCTCTAGGGCCATAGGCTGTCAGTGAATGTGCTATGTGTTGTCTCTTAGCTAATGTCAGAGTGTATTGGGCATGTCTGTCTGCCTACAGGGACATCATCAGGGGGCTCCTCCTCCGAGTCCTCCTGTGAGTATGGCTTTGGTGACCTAGGCACTGGTGTATATCCCTTCCCTTTACTGATCCTGCTGCAGCTGTTTCCACAAGATCATATTGTGTAGCATAGCACATACTGTGAACATATGTGCACATGTGGCTGGAAAGTACTGCAGGGCTCCACCAGATATATCAGGGTACTGGAACAATGACTTTAACAGCACAAATACATGCTCTATGGTGTTCCTAGTTTGTGCATGTGCCTCATTATGGCATTCTTCTGTGGGTGTGTGTGCATTTCTGATGGGGGTCATCATCCATGATTCCAGTGCATAGCCAGCATCCCCCAGTAAATGGCCATGTGGGATGTCCTCCCCAGCAAACATCTGGTACAGCTGTGATGCATGCCAGATATGGGAGTTGTGATAACTGCCGGAGCTGCCAGCACATACATACATGATAATACCCTTGTTATTGCACATGACCTGGCAGTTGATCGAGTGGTACCCCTTGCGGTTGACGTAGATTCTACCCTCATCACTGAGTGGTGCCCTGATGTGTACATGAGTGCAATCGATGGCAGCTAGTACCTCAGGGTAGTGTGCTACATGGTAGAAGTGTTGCATATTGCTGGCACTTGTCTCAGGGGCGAGGGGAAAATAAATGTGCTCACTGGCATGTGGTAGCATGGCACCCAAGAACTGGTGGAGTACCCTGGATGCTGATGCTTGTGAGACTTCCATCATGTCCCCAGTTGATCTTTGGAAGGTATCTGTGGCTATTATCCTAAGGGCTACACATACCTTTGTTTCCACTGGGATGTATTCCCCTCTGTTGGCTCTGGGTCTGCATTGAGGACAGCAGAGCTCAGTGAGTTATTGTAGTATGTCCCTGTCCACCCTGTAGTGCTCTACAATCTCCAGCTCATGTAGCTCCTGGAATGTTACCCTGGGCCTGAACACTCTTCTCCTTCTCTGCCTAGGTCTTTTGTCAGCAGCAGCAGCATTGACTTCAGCATCTAGCACATACAGATGTAGCAGACCTGCAGCAGCCCCTAGCATTCTTTGAGTTTGGGCGGCACAGTGGTGCAGTGGTTAACATTGTCACCTCACAGCAAGAGGTTCTCCGGTTCGATTCTCGGCTCGGGTGCCTTCTGTGTGGAGTTTGCATGTTCTCCCTGTGTTCGCGTGGGTTTCCTCCGGGTACTCCGGTTTCCTCCCACATTCCAAAGACATGCATCTGGAGCATTTCTCCCCGGGCCTCCGCTGAAAACAGGCTCTGTGGAACCTAGTCGGACTTTCCCGGTCAACAAATGATAAATAAAAAATAAAATAAAAATAGAGTTAAAATTCCCAAGACTGTACTCCAATGGTGCAGGGTATGGGGGAAAAATCAGATTGTAGGGTGTATGCATACTGTATAGTGCAATACTGTAGGTGCTGCCTGGGTGAATGGCTATCTGTGATGCATTGCACCTGCCTGATATATCATTAACATCTTTTAATGACCCTAGTTTAAGTTAAACAAGGGTCAAAATGAATTAATACATTGCTTTTTAGATACTCCGAGAAATGCGGTGCACCATGCAAACATGTGCCCCATAGGCAAACAAAGCTTAGCAGTCAGTGGACACACCCCCTAGACATCCACGTTTAGCACAGTGGTGTGCAGTGCAAACATGTAGAAACACACGCCACATGGGTAAACAAAGCTTAGAAGTCAGTGCACACACCCTCAGACTTCCATGCTCAGCATGGTGGCGTACCACAGAAACAGGCACAGCTAAGCTCTAATCAGTTTAGCAGTTATTGGACACACCCTCTCCTGTCAGCTACCTCCTGTGTGGATACCAACACTGTTCTCTGCCTAAAGGGAGGGGATATGCAGACACGATTACCCCATTATGCTATTCTGTAACTCCACCTCATTTGCATAGGGATCATTGCTGACAGCTTGGAAACTACATGCTTCCAAGCCCAACCACATTAGCAACAGCACCAATGCACCATTGTAGATACTCCATGCAGGGTCCTATAATACATTTCTGTCTCATAATATTAATTTTATTTCCACCGTTTTTTTTTAAGGCATGTTTGAGCACTATTTATTTTAACATATTTTCTGTAACTTCTGAGACACACAAAGGATATTTTTGCTCATATCTGTGTATAGTATGCCATTTCTGTCCATCTAGCTACATTTTTACATCCCCTTTTGTCTGTCTGCATTCCTGTACACGGAATTTTTCCGTGTACACTATGAACACTGACATGAGGTCCACAGGGCTGCCTGTCTGCTTGCTGGATTGCTCTACCTGCCTCATTTGCATGAGATTCACATGCTTATGAGGTGATTTGCATGCCACAGAACTTCCTGTGTTGGCGCGTGCATGCACGCCACCCAGCAGTGGTTACTGGATCGCAAACCTGCTTATTTTCGTGTAAGCAGTGTGGCATGATGCCTACAAGGTAAAAAAGACCATGTAGGCTTTATTAAATTCCCCCTAGATAAAATATCTTAACAACCTTTAAAGCAAAAACAGCAACAAATATTCGACATTAAAACTGTTACTACCACAAGGCACGTTCACCAAAAATTGATAGATCCATAGCAGTTCCACTAATAATCTTAGATTGGATTGCATCACTAATAAACTAAAAGAGTTTACAAAGAACAATATCCGCTTTTACAATAAATAAATTCATACATACATGCATAAATGCATACCTACAGATATACCTGTATAAATGTGTGCATGCATACATACATACATACATAAATATGTACAGTAAAACAGAAAACATGCATTCCTGTAGGGTGTAAACATCATTTCACCCTGCATCCCTGCAAATCTACATTTACTAAATACAAAATTGCAGACTTTAAGGGTAAAGGGAACTTCCCTTACACCCACAAGTCCACAGTCTTACTCGATAAAGTACACATTCTTTGAGGGAATTGAGATCCAACTTCTTGTGATACATAAATCCCATTCTACTTTAATTTACATCAATAAACCATATGTATGGTAAATTGTATAAGTAAACTACCTTAAGGTATAAAGATCCAGTAAGGAAATTCAAAATTAACAAATATACTCAGACAGGTCAAGCATATTGAATGCTTCAAACTGAAGAAAACAAATAACCTTTCTGGGAAATTTTACAAGCATTTATAAAATATTTGTGAACATCTATGGAGTCATCTAAAGCAAATTTTGTGTACCTCTTTCACAGAGTATTAAGCCAGAGTCACTTATCCTGGCTTACCTCTTCCTTTCAAAAAAACTTAAGATTTCCCCTTTCAGAAGGTGAACATCATCTAGAGCTCAAATATTCATAGTCTGGGAAGTTTGGGAAGCCATCTGGGCTCGACAGATTACACAAGGCAGTACAGCCGGCCCCTTACTAAAGTTGTGGAATTCTCACTCCTCCATAGTGATGCTGTCCACCTCTTTATACGAGTTACCATCTGGGGCAGTGATTCTAAAACCAAGGAAGGACTGTTTATTTCATGATAAACACAGTTAATACTCTCTATTAAATGAATGCAGGTTTAAAATTATACATGAATATGTGGACCTTAATATTTGCTTCTGTGCTACTGCTCATATTCACATATCTACCTGAGTCATGAGATGCCTTATCGACTTATTTATTATTATTATTTTTTTTATATTTATTGGCATTTGTTTACCAGGAAATTCTGACTGCACAAATATCCATTCTCAGCACAGGTCCAGGAAGAAAAGCTCCAGCAAGCATAATTATACACAATAAACAAAAGCAAGGTATACGGCTTTCAGGCATGGCACAATAAAGGCCAGCAAACATAATTATACACAATAAACAAAAGCAAGGTATAAGACTTTCAGGCATGGCACAATAAAGGCTTTCAGGCATGGCACAATTTTTAAATAGTATGAATAATATGTACATTGAAGTTACAGAATTCAATAATATCCTTGAGTGGCTAGCAGTTCTAGTTACAAGCAATAAGGACATGCTTATACTGTTCTGGGCTATTTGAGTGATGCTGTGTGTAAATTCAAATAGAAGAAGTCTCTAGAATTTGACTGATCTTGTCCACAATATAATTTATATGATATAAAAATTAAACAAATATATGAGAAGGATATATACATAATGAGGATTTAAGAGTAAAAAATAATGAGATGGCAATAAATGTAAAAATGGAGGTGTGGTGAATACACGTACACGAAGAGTAACTGAATGGAATTGGTGCCAGAGTAAACTGGAATATAGGCGCAGGAGATGTCATCTATGAGGTGACATTTAACATTTTTTTGTGGGGTGCTGGCTGTCATTAGGATAGGCAGGTACAGAGCCTTGAGTCCAAGAGGTACTATTTCAGTTGGAATTTAATGGATTTTAAACACCTGAGTAATTTCAAGGGAGTTGGGATAGAGTTCCAGTTTTTGATACACAGAACACAATGAATCACCTGCAGTGGTTTTAGACTTCATTCACTCCTGTGACTTTCACCAGAGTAGATTGAAATGGGAAGAAGAGAGAAGTATCACACTGTGCCTGAATATAGGCCTTGCTGCTATGTAGGAAAAAGTTATTTTCAGAGGAATCTGTTATCTGGATCTCACATTTTCTTAACATGTTGGAAAGAGGCAAAAGCCTGTCTATCATCTACATTTATTTAAGAGAGATTCTGCAACCATGTAATACTTTTATTTCACCATTCTTTGCTTTTCAAGAGGCGCCCATCTACCCTGAGAAATGGGCAGCCCCAAAGAAGTAATGCTAAACCCCAAATTACTTGTCCTTTGATAATTTTACTCCATTGCTTCAGTAATCTAAAATTGAAGGAGATGGAGTTTTGTAATGTATAAATAATAACCACAAATCCAAAAAAGAACAAATAAAAAAAAAAACACAAGGCCAGCAAAAATCCAAAGTAAAACTTTAATAGCACACTCTGGTGCCTCAGCTGGAACAGCCTTCAAGGAGCAAAATCACTGACTAAAAAGTTCCACTATGTACTCCAAATGAATAATACAAATTAAACAATAAACTAATTAACCTGTTAAAAACACCACAATTAAATAAGTACTTTCCAATCAATATGCTTTGAAATGCTCATGTGATCTTTTTTTACATGGGGAGAGTAAGAAATAAATGAAGTTAAGACTGTAAGAACATATTAGATACAGTAACCAGAATAAGATGGAAAGTCCTGTTACACAACCTTTTAATAAGTGCCATAATTCAGATCCTGTAGGTCTTCAAGCTACTATCTTGAAAAGGTGTATTTTAAACACACTATGGATGTGGTGTTTAAAAATAAGTTGTTATTTAAAGAATCCATGTTTATATTGGAATTTAACATTTTGTCCCCCAATGGTCTGAACAGTGATTGTGATTGGAAAATACTTATTTAATTGTGGTGTTTTGATAGGTTAATTACTTTATTGTTTAATTTTGTATTATTGATTTGGAGTACATACTGGAACTTTGTATTCAGTGATTTTATTCATTGAAGGCTGTTCTAGGCTATCCGAGGTGCCAGAGTGTGCTATTAAAGTTTTACTTTGGATTTTTTGCTGGCCTTGTGTTTCTTTTATTTGCCATACTTAATATGTTTGAGAATAAGTATACCATTTTATGTCTCATGGTGTATGGACATTTTATATTTTTACTTCCTGCCTTGCCCAGTTAGTTAAGCATTCACACTTTTAAGTATTCCTTTCAACTTCTTTGTACAGGAAATCTGGACATACCCAAAAATAATGGGGGGGGGGCAATACCCCCAAAACAGAGACACATTTTAATTATTGCTCGTACGAACTTAGAAAGTTGCCAGAATAAAAGCTTTTGTGTTTCCATGCATTTTCTGAAGACCATGGGGTCTGAAAATCAAATGTCTGATAATATTTAATGAATTCAATCCTCACTGATTTGCCAGAAAACCACAAAGGTATGCTTGTAAGTAAGCAGCTGATTGAACATGAATGTTTTGGCATATATGCCTCAAGATGAATTACTTAGCTCTGCCTTGCATGTAGGGTAAACTGATCCATCAAAGATACAATTCTTTGCTTACATTGGTAGTTGGGTTGCTTTATTAAGGCAGTACTTTTTTGAGGTTCACTTACATTGTGCTGAGACTACAATGTGTTGAAAAAATGTTGAATTGCAAATGGGTAGAAAACGTTTTGTGCACAGCAATCCTTTTCAGCAGAGTTAAATGCAAATTTCTTTGTGGATGTTCACATAAAAAGAATGCTCCTCAAGTTTAAAATTTAAGTATTTCATGGACAGCTTGATTGGGTGAAGTAGGATGCCAAAATATTTAAGACTTGTTTTTTTGTAGCTAAAGGAAACCCAGGAATATTAAAATGTTAATGCCTGACCTTGAACATTAACTGGAAATATTTATATTTTTCCCATATATATATATATTTATATATAGGCATCCCGGACATGTATACAAATCCTGAGAAGGATGTAACAATAATTAATACATCTTTTTTGTGGGTTTTGTGCTAATATTATGCAGTCATCAACAAACCACACTGTTTTGGATTCAGTTTATGCAGTTTTCACAATAGGAGGTCTGCTCCATGTAATAGCCTACATGAGGGTTCAATAGCTATATAAAAGAGAACTGGGAAAAGTGGGTAAACTTGTCAGGTGCCCTTGCACAGACCAAAGAGAACCAAAAAGATGTTGTTAGTCAGGGCAGCTGCAACAGGAGAGGCATATAATGCTTGGAAGGCACATATGAAGGACCTGTGGAAATCTATTGTCTCTATAACCTTCCACAAAAATAGACAATGTATGCTGTCAAAAGCCTTCCCAAAATCCACCATTATAGCATTGTAGATAAGGCAGGTTTTGGAGCAGCATGAATCCTTGCATGCAGTTCTGAATAGTACAATGTTGTCTGAGCTGGACAAAGCTTAAATGGCTGTGCAAGTTAAGAGAAGGGAGAATATTTGTCATTTTCAATGCCAAAATCTGGATGTATAATTTATGGACATAATTAATAAAACTAGTCTAAAGTTTAAGACCTTAGTTATGTACTTATATGGATTAAGAGAAATATTGGAACAAAACTAAAAGAGCAATGAAAGCTGGCTTTCTAGGATTTGGAGAAACTCTATGCACAGTTCTTCTGGAGTTGGTGCCTTTCCTTTCAGTGAACTTGTAATTGCTTGGCAAGTTTGTTTCACTATAACAGTGGCAGCTATCATATCTTTTTGTGACTGAAAGAGCCTTAACTTTATGTTACCACTACCTTACAACTCAGGGGAGTTTATTCCCAGAATATTAAATTAAAAATTAAAACAATGAACCAATAATTAATTTAAGGAAGACAGTTTAACAGTCACTGAGGCTATGCTCAGACTGGTTGCTAAGCAAAATGCAAGCCTGCAAAATAAATTTTTGCTGCTTCTGTACTAGTGCTAGCAATATGCTTGCCTTAGTAAAAACACATTGAGGGGACATGATGTGACTCAGACCTCAGCATATACCATGGACAAGTTATCTTAATGTTCAGCTTTTCCCTTTCACTCTTGTGCTGTTTGTTGTAAGAATTACATGGGCCAGCAAACGTCTTGATCTCTTGGATGAGAAAAAAAATGTGTGTTAGACTGGTCAGACATTGCTTTCCTTGCATGTTCCACTTTCATGGACATTAAAGTGCATATATCTTCAGTGTCTGCAGCCTTCACTGATAGCAAATCAAAAATGGTTTATTGCTGCTGCATCTGAGGAATAGAGTCTTTTCACTGCAGATTTCCTCTGGATATGTGCATGTTCACTTGACATCTGTTGACTATTGTAGGGCTTAGCAGATGGGGATTAGTGATAGAAGATGCAATGGCTGTAAACTTTCTTGGGTGTATTATCTTTTTTTTTTTTTTTTGGATAGAGGTACTTCTTGTGGAGGGTTCAGGCTTCAGAAGTGCGTTATATGCAGCTTTTTCGTCAGAATGGTATGCTCATAGAAACAGAAGAGCTGCCTTGGATGAAGAGAATGCCTGATTTTGCCCCTCCCACTTTATTTCTGGCTTGGAGTGATACTTAGATATTGAAGGCAGGTCATTTTTTATACTACAGAGGACTAACTGTAGCAAAGGCCTTACATTTTTTTATAATACCGCAGGGTAAGTCCTAAAAGAGTCCAACTTGACTGACGCACAGTTGAATGAGTCTACCGAATAGTCTGTCTTTATAAGTACAGTCTAATTTGTCTGGCTGGACTTCATTTTGAACTTAGGGATTCAGAGCTTTTTTTGGCCCTTTCAACGGAAGCAGGTATGTGGCCCTCAAATGAAGCATTTTAACAAGCTGATCATCGAGAAATTTAGAGACACCTTAACTAACCTGTTTCCTATTTCTGCTTCACCTGCCACAGATTGTTTCTGCATTGTATATTTTCCATGTTCACCAGTTTCTTTTGAATTTCTGTCATTTCCTTTTGCTGTGATGTCTGTGTGTGGAGCATTCCTGTATGTGTGTGTTCTGAAGGTTTGGTGTTTACTCCACCACTGTTGTTTGTAGAGTACAAGCTTCAGCTGCTTGTTAATGTAATGTGTTCCCTTGCTTGTCAGTTGCTCTAGTCTGCAGTATTATAGCAGCAATAGCAGTCAGATTATCCAGTTTAGTTCTGTGGTCTTGCGTCAGTGGAAGGCAGGGTAGCATGGTGACCAACCTGTACTGGGATTCTGAACCATCAGCATATTCTGCAGATGTATGGCAGCATGATGACCCTCTTGTGCTGGGATCCTCAGCCATCAGAGAATTCTGCTAATGTGCAGCAGCATGATGAATTACCTGTTCTGGGATTCTCAGCCATCAAAGTATTCTTCAGATGCATGACAGCATGATGGCCCACCTGTGCTGGGATTCTCAGCCATCAGAGTATTCTGCAGATGCATGGCAGCATGATGACCCACCTGTGCTGAGATTTTTGGCTGACAAGAGTATTTTGCTGATGCATGGCAGCATGATGACTAACCTGTACTGGGATCTCAGCCATCAGAGTATTCTGCTGATACATGTCAACGTGATGGCCCACCTGTGCTGGGATCCTCAGCCGTCAGAGTATTCTGCAGATGCATGACAGCATGATGGCCCACCTGTGCTGGGATTCTCAGCCATCAGAGTATTCTGCAAATGCATGGCAGTATGATGATCCACCTGTGCTGGGATTCTCAGCCATCAGAGTATTCTGCTGACGCATGGCAGCATGATGGCCCACCTGTGTTGGGATCCTCAGCCATCAGAGTATTCTGCTGATACATGACAGCATGATGACCCACCTGTGCTGGGATTCTCAGACATCAGAGTATTCTGCAGATGCATGGCAGCATGATGGCCCACCTTTGCTGGTATTCTCAGCCATCAGAGTATTCTGCTGATGCATGGCAGCATGATGACCCACCTGTGCTGAGATTCTCGGCTGTCAGAGTATTTTGCTGATGCATGGCCGCATGATGACACACTTGTACTGGGATCTCAGCCATCAGAGTATTCCGCTGATGCATGGCAGCATGATGGCCCACCTGTATTAGGATCCTCAGCCATCAGAGTATTCTGCTGATGCATGACAGCATGATGGCCCACCTGTGCTGGGATTCTCAGACATCAGAGTATTCTGCAGATGCATGGCAGCATGATGGCCCACCTCTGCTGGGATTCTCAGCTATTAATGTATTCTGCAGATGGCTATAAAGTCACTGGAATGCAGTAACAAGCTAAGCATTTATTATGATAGTTTTTTGGAAGTTTAAAGTGCAAATATTTTGTTCCTTTAAAACGTCCATTTGGTTTATTAGCACAGTAAACAGTATGAATGCCGGAGCAATAAGGTAGTGTAGCTCATACCATCACTGTTAAATTTGCTTAGCCCACACCCACATAAATGTTTTTTTTACTCATATACATGGTAAAAGGAAAACTACACTAACAATTTTTTTCCGTAATGTCCTCAATTTTTCAACAGTAGCCACACATAATCAAGAACATTTTACAGTTAGATTAACTAAATTTTTGAATAAAATTGTAGAAACTATTTAGATATTCAAGTAGCCTTACTGAAAAATGACAGTAGTCAATCAGAATATTGCAGTATATAATAAGGACATCCTTGGCAAATCAGTTTTAAAGTAATTTACTCTATGTTTAGTTTTGTAATGTTTGGCAGTGTGTTAAGAATTTGTGATCATAATTGAGTCCCGGTAATAGTTTAAGCAATCACTCTGGTGTTGTCTAGTGTTCCTCCCAGCTTTGTACTTAAGTCTTCCCCCACTGTCCCTTGTAACTCATTGACTGTTGCAAGTACTGGATCATGCCACACATGAGCTTAATACTTACTATTATGTAAAAAAACCCCCCAAAAAAATCAATCGCAGTAACAGATTAGTTAGTGTAGTGATTTAATGCTTATGCTTTCTGATAAAAGGTGAAGAGTTTCACACCTTTCAATTCATATTTATTTATTTATTTTATTTTATTGCATTTGTTTACCGGGAATGTCCACTAGGCCTAAAAGAGCCCAGTGGAGGCCCGGGGAGAAAAGTTCTGTCGACATACAGAAAAAATATAAACATTAATTAGTACAGAAGTAGAAGCAGTGTTACAGTTAGTAAATAGAGTAACATATATAGAATACATACATTTATTTATTTATTTATATTTGTTGACTGGGAGTGTCCGACTGGATGTAGGTCCATTTTCAGCGGAGGCCCGGGGAGAAAAGCTCCACAGTTAAAATAAACAGACAGTAGTTGCATTGGATTACATAGTGATTAACAATTTACATAGCAATTACTTACAACATATTTACAGATGAAGAACATAGTACATCAGTAGACAACTAGAATCTTTATCTGTGAAGTACATAACAGACATAACAAATGTTACAAGAAGAAGTTCCTGCTGTATAATAAGTACTGGCTTATGAGCATCTGAGCTTGCTATAATCAAGGTAGTTAGTGGAGTGGAGAGAAAGGTAGTGGTTGGATGGGGAGGGTGATATTATAGTGGGAGTTGCAAGGGCATATCCAGCATGCTTTTAGGTGCACTTTTAGTAAAGTTTTGAAGTGGGTGCATAATGGTATGAAGGTAATTGTGGGTGGGAGGGAGTTCCATAATTTGGCTATGGTGCAAGAGAATAGTGCTTCACTAGCAGAGTTATTGGCTTTAGTGATCTGCAAGTGATTTTTATTACTGGATCTTAGTGGTCTGGTGGTGCGATAGGGTTGGAGTAGATTCTGGAGGGATGGGGCATTTAGTGGATGATTTACTAGTTTGTGGGGGAGTGAGAGTTGATACCATTGAAGGAGGTGAGGGAGTTCAAGCCAGCCCAGTTCAGCAAGTGAGAGACAGTGGTGACTATGGTAGGATGCCCCTGTGCCAAATTTGACGATTTTGTTGTAGCAGGTCTCTAGCTTGTTTAGATCGCATTACCTTAGGTTGGTATATATTGGACAAGCATAAAGTAGGGTGGAGATAAGGTGGGAATTTGCTATTGAAATCTTTGCTGCTTTGGTGAGAAGTTGCTTATTTCTGTATAGTGCTCCTAGTTTTTTGTAGACTTTTTTAAGGTCAAGGATATGTGAATGTCAAATTTTAGTTTATTGTCTATTTCCACTCCTAGCAATTTGGTGTGTTCAGTTGGGTATATAGTGGTGTTGTCTTTTGCTGTGATGTTAAAGTGAGAGTTGCTTTGAATATGTTTGGCGGGTTGGAAGATGAGTAGTTTAGTTTTGTTTGGGTTGAGTATTAATTGGGCATCGGATAACCAAGTTTCAACAGAGGAAAAGGCTTCCTGTGTGACTTTTTGCAGTTTGGGTAGGGACTAGGCTGAGCAGATGATGGTTGAGTCATCTGCGTATTGTATGAGTGTGCCATGTTTGGTGGCAGAGGCTAGACTATTGGGGAAAACAGAGAAGAGTAGGGGTCCAAGGATGGATCCTTGGGGAACCCCTATGGAGACAGGTAGTTGGGGAGATATGTCATTCTGCTATACAACGGATTGTTGGCGGTCAGACAGGTAACTCTGAAACCAGTTGGTGACTGATTGTGAGAAGGATAGGTTATTGAGGACAGAGATAAGTTGTTTGTGTGGGACCATGTCAAATGCTTTAGATAGGTCTATAAAAGTAGCAGAGGAGAGCTAGCCATTGTTTTTATGCTGAAGGATAATGTTAGTAAAGGAAAGTAAGGCAGTGGTGGTGCTATGGTTTGGTCGGAAACCATTCTGAGTATTGGAAAGGAGGTTGTTAGTAAGGAGGTATTCTGAGACCTGAGAGTGTATGCATCTCTCTAGTATTTTGGAGAGTGGAGAGAGAATAGCTATGGGGCAGTAATTGGTTAGTTCTGTGGAGGGTCTGCCTTTATGGAGGGGAATTATATGTGATACTTTCCACAGCGTGGGAATGTAACTTTCTGACAGAGATCAGTTAATCAAGATGGATACTGGGTAGGACAGAGCATCAGCTGCGATTTGTAGGTATTCACTTGGGAGGTTGTCTGCTGCTAATCTGGTGGACTTAAGTTTAGTTAAGAGATTTTTTTATGTTGGAGGTAGGTACAGGAGAAAAAGAGAAGGCAGTGGGGAGATTATTAGTTGAAGGTGTGGGTTGGAGGGGAGGGGGTTGTGTTCTTTAGCTAGTGATAGTATGGTTTGTGTGAAGTGTGTGTTGAATGAGGTAGCAATATTTTCTGAGGAGTTAGGGATGTTAGGAGGAGGGGTACTGACTTTACCTGGGTGGAGGATGGAGTTTATGGAGGACCAGAATTGTTTGGGGCTGTGTTGAGAGGAGTCTAGGGCAGACTGGTAGTATTGGAATTTGTCCTGTTTTATTAGCTTTTTGACTCTATTGCGTAGTTCTAGGAATTTCTGTCTAGTTGAGGGGGTTTTGGTTTTGCGCCAGTGCTCCCAGGCTTTATCCCTGTTTTTTATTTCTGACTTAGTGGTTTTCTGTAGCCAAGGGAAGGGTTGTGCTTTGATTCTGGAAAGTCTTATGGGGGCATGGTAATTAAGGATGCTCAGGAAGGTAGTATTAAAAAATTCAACTGCGTCATCAAGACTGGGGTACTTTAGAGGATGCCAGTTACATTCTTTGAGGGATGAGATGAATGCGAGTGGGTTAAAGTTTAGTTATTTACGTATTTGACAGTAGATGACAGGTTTAGCTTGGTATAGGTATTTTCTGAGTAGGAATGTTGGGGCGTGATCACTGAGGCTATCTGATAAGCAGCCTGTTATATATGACTGGGGGCTCTTACTGACTAATATCCAGTCCAGGATAGTGTGCTTGCTGGAGTTTTTATTTATCCTGGTTGGCGACTGGACTAGTTGGGTAAAGCCATGAAGGTTTACATGATGGGTTGGCTGGTTGCCAGAACAGGATTGCCAGTCAATATTGAAATCACCTAAAATAATAGTTTCTTGGGGGAGATGGTGGGTAGACCAGCTGAGGAGGTTCTCTAGTGGAGGGATGTTTTGGCCAGGTGGGAAGTAGCATCCAATTATGTTGATGGTTTTGTTTTGGTTTATTTTGAGGTTGGTATATATTATTTCTTCATTGCCTATTTGTGGAGCTGATGATTTTAAGATCTGGATGTTTAGATGCTGTTTAAATATTATAGCTACACCGCCTCCTTTCTTGTTTAGCCGGTCTACTGTTAGTATGCCATAACCTGTAGGGAGTATTTGCTCACTGGTAATGTGAGGGTTTAGCCAGGTTTCTGTCAGGATGACTATATCTGGGGAGTACAAGTCTATGGTGGCATAGAGTTCATGGACTTTGTTGGATATACTTCTAATATTTAGGCTTAGCAGAAGGAAGTCACTTGGCTTTCTATTGGCTGTAATATGGGAGAAGTTGTGGTTTCTAGTCTGATTATGAGGATTGAGGTTGGAGATGGTGGGGCCAGGGTTGAGGTGGATATCTCTACCTAGGGCTAGTTTAGATATGCATGAGGTTATTAGTTTTCTCAGTTTTTGAATGTGTTTGTTTATAAGGGAAACTTTATGATTGTGCTCTTTGGGTAATAGGTATAGTGGGAGGATTACTGTGTTAAGTTGTAGGGATGCTTTATGTTTGAGTAATATAGTTGGTAGAATATGTGGGGGGTGCATAGGGATGTTTCTTGAGTTGGTGGGAGGGGAGCTGAGTGAGGGTGAGACATGAGTGGTGGTGTGAGTAGTAGTACAGTGGTAGTGGTTGATTGGGGGAATGATGGAGCTTTGGTAGGATGTAAGATATGCAAGGAGAGTGCCTGCCGTGAGCATAGGTAAGGTATGCTTGTACATGTTAGTTAAGGAGGTGTGATAGTAGTGGGAAGATGGAGGAGGTAGTGTTGGGTTAGTGCTGTGGTTGGCTACTGGAAAGATGGGAGGAGTTTGTGAGTGTAATAAAGGTGGGACCACTGGGGGCGGGAGGGAAGCGAAGCGGGTAGAGACCCTGTTAGTTGCTCTTATGAGGGGGCTGGAAACAATCAGGTAACAGAGTTAACTAATAAATGAACATATGATAGTGACAAGGGTGGTTGTAGTTGTAAAAATGGTGCCTACCACAGGTAATATTTATTAACTTTGGGATTGTCTTAAGGTAATAAACAGGGAAGGGGGAGGGGAGAACAAGGGTGTGAGCAGGCAGTTCTTTGTACTGCTGCTAATGAGCCAAAACAAAGACAAGTTTGTGTAAGAAACAATCACAATTGACCAAGGACTGCTCTGAAACTGTAAGTTATTTCTTAACCATTTCTCAGGTAGAAAAACAGGATAACCTTGTATCAGTAGGCTACTGTGGTCTCAGTTTAAATTAACAAACACACAGTATTGATCAGTTATGGATACTATTTGCTAATAGAAGGGAAAAAGAGAGAAAGTGGGAGATGAGTGAGTGTGTGTGTGTGTGTGTGTGTGTGTGTGTGTGTGTGTGTGGGGGTCTGCTTACAAGCCAAAGCAGAGTGCTCTCCAGGGGAAAATGAATATTGGCTCAAACAGGTAGACACATACTCAAAGTTAACTTTAGCTGTTTGCAGACAGTTCAGACCCGGACTGCGCTTTTCTTGTAAGAATGATAAAGGTGGTACCGCAGTTGAATACTTAAGAGTGGTGTTAGGTTCAAAGTTAACTTTAGCTGTTTGCAGACAGTTCAGACCCAGACTGCGCTTTTCTTATAAGAATGATAAAGTTGGTACCGCAGTTGAATACTTAAGAGTGGTGTTAGGTTCAAAGTTAACTTTAGCTGTTTGCAGACAGTTCAGACCCGGACTGCGCTTTTCTTATAAGAATGATAAAGGTGGTACCGCAGTTGAATACTTAAGAGTGATGTTAGGTTCAAAGTTAACTTTAGCTGTTTGCAGACAGTTCAGACCCGGACTGCGCTTTTCTTATAAGAATCATAAAGCAGGAATCTAGTTTGATTACAGTAATATGTACAGAAAACATACATTAAAGTAGAATTCAATGAATTCAATCAAAGTGGTATAAACAGAGATATATTACTCAGTATTATTGTACAAGTATCAACAAGTGAAGACAAAAATAAATAGGAGAAAGTATTATCAGTCACTAGTAGCAAAAGACAGGAATTTAGTAATCAAATAAGGAGAGTAATATATTTTTAAACACACAAGTCATATTTTGAAGTATCCATGGTGTCTAGTGATGGCACAAAGGATTACTATCCTCTGTATCAGGTGGGAGGATGTAGGGTTTGAATATTTTTTACTGCCTTAATGGCTCTCTGTTTAGAGTATCCCTGCTGTATAGTATTCCATCCCCCACCCACATTGTCTTTCTTTACTTTTATGTGTCTTTGAGGCACATTATGAGGACTATTCCTGGTGCCTAGTGGTTCTTATCTGACCCACTATGTCTTTAGTATTGTAAGTGCCTTTAAGGCACAATAAAAAGAGCATCCCTTGATGTCTAGTGTGTTTTCATTAGTCTAAAGGAGTGTGAATGCATGGGAGCTCCCACCACACACCAAATACACTCACACACCAAGTATTTTCACCTGACTGTACTCACCGAGATAGTCACCCATTCACTCACCCCCACACACACACCTCCACTCACACACACGCACACACACACACACACACACACACACACACACACACACACACACACACACACACACACACACACACACACACACACACACAGTCCTCTCACCTGATTGCACTTAAAGACGTGGGCACCCATTCACCCATACACACAGACACACACACACACACACACACACACACACACACACACACACACACACACACACACACACACAGTCCTCTCACCTGACTGCACTTAAAGAGATAGTCACACATTCACCCACACACACACACACACACACACACACACACACACACACACACACACACACACACACACACACACACACACACACACACACACAGAGTCCTCTCACCTGACTGCACTTAAAGAGATAGTCACACATTCACCCATACACACACACACACACACACACACACACACACACACACACACACACACACACACACACACAGAGTCCTCTCACCTGACTGCACTTAAAGACATAGTCACGTATTCACACACTCACACACACACACACACACACACACACACACACACACACACACACACACACACACACACACACACACACACGAGTCCACTCACCTGATTGCACTTAAAGATGTGGTCACCCATTCACCCATACACACACATGCAAACACACACACACACACACACACACACACACACACACACACACACACACACACACACACACACACACATAGAAAGTCCTCTCACCTGACTGCACTTATAGTCACTCATTCATCCATACATACACACACATACAAACATGCACACATGCAAACTCACACACACACACACACACACACACACACACACACACACACACACACACACACACACACACACGCATATCTACTCTACCTAGATGCTAATTAACTCCCCTACTGCAACCTCCCAGACAGACACACACACATATATATTTACACATACTGCCCCACACATACACACACACATGCATTCACAGCACAACACTTATTGTCCATTAAACTTCCTACTATCATGGCCATTTTCATTAACACAAAAACCAGGAGCAGCACTGAATTTCTCATCTGCATAAATGTCTTATGACAGGCATTTCTGGGGGGGGGCATAGCTTATTAGCATATATCTCTCCCCCAGAAAGCCTCATTAACATTTAGCATGGCCAGAGTGACATCTCATTGTGGTACAACATATATTCATGGTAAATCACTATGGTAGGTCTGCTGCTAAATATGAAATAGTTACCATGAAGTGTGCACCTTTTTGAATCGGCCTCACAGTGATTTCAAGCATGTTGCCTGTTTGCATGGTGACAAGACATACAGAAACAAACATTAAAATACAAGACTGAACATTTAAATTAAAAATTTATCATTTTCAAATGCACAAAAATAATGGCACCATTGCAAAGTGCAAACTACGTGCATCAAAAAGCACCAAGTACCATTTTTTTTAATTTAAATAGTTTTATATTGCTAGATATATTGCCTGGGAAGGGAACAACAATCTATTAAGCAAATTATTTATTTATTTGTCTTTGCTTACCGGGAAAGTCCGACTAGGTAATATCCATTTTTAGTAGAGGCCTGGGGATAAAAGCTCCATTTGCTTACATTGCATTATACTAAGTTCCAGTTAAACATGAGGAGTTACATTTCTATTTACCTTTATACACATACAGTAGTTACATTTATACATTCTAAGATTTTACAGAGGCGGACGTTACTAAAGAGAAAGCCCACGGGTAACTTAGTGGATTGTACAGGCAGCAGTTATGTATAAAAATTGTTTTGTCATTTCAGTGAAAGCATGTCATTATTCTGTTTAAGGAGAGTATTTGGAGAGTATTATATGATGAACACAAAGTCTTCATCTGGTGATGAGCATATGCAGCATCAGGATCGGTTAATATGTTATTTTTTGTTGAATTTAAAAATTAATTTTTTAGCAAAACTGTTTCAGATGATGATTTTAGGGGTTCGTTGTAATGTGTTCAAGATGGATTAAGTTAATCTGAACCAAATATGTACATTTACAGTGATGCTCAGACAACTTGTGGATGTACTGCAAATAATACATTTTGTGCTGTGTTTATTAAAATTTCCTGAAAGTATTTTCATATAGCTATAGAAAATCCACAATCAAGGGTAAAGTGCCTCAAATGCAGCAACCAAACTAAATCCAAAAATCAGAGCTTGTTGAGGTGACAACACGACTATAAGAAGCGGACCGTTTATTTAAATAAAAAGATGATGAAAAACAGGTACAAAAACACTGCATCTTCTTGTTAATCTTTCAGATTTATGCAGTCTTCAAATATAATATAATCAGGAAATGAATGCATGCTCAATGGGGTTGTACATCCTTAAGCCACATGTGGAGGGCGTTATTTCTCTATTGGGAAGAAAAGTGTCTTCCACTTAAGTAAAAGCTTCAACTCATGTCTACTTCCTCTCAAAGGTAACGTACCCTCTACAAACTATGTGATTCTTTCCTTAACATAGACAGTAAATGGTTCTCATGGCTCTTTCTGTTTTAGTGGTTTCTTATTAAACTTTCACTAGCAGGGAGACACATTGTCTGCAATTCACCCCACTCAGATTATATCTCTTTTCTTAATACATAACTAATGAACTTGTCCTATTCAACCTGTTGGAAGGACTTAAATATATATATAATCAAATCAGGCATTGAGATTAAAAAAAAATCCTGTTATACAATGACTGGCCCTTAAGATTTAAAAAACATGCATGCTGATTGGTCAACACAACCACCTTGCCCATTGTAAAATTGAACATATACCAATAAAAAAACCTCTGGTTGCCTGAACTTTCTTCTATTAACATATACTATAGAGTTTTCCAGTTTTCTTATTAAAAAGAAAATGAAATAAACTTTGAAATCTGAACAGATATGTGTGAGAGAGAGAGAGTGAGTGAGAGAGAGAGAGAGAGAGACAGGGCAGATAAAATACAACGATAATCATGTACGTTATGTAAAACTAAAGAAACATAGGTTCATAGGTTCATAGGTTTATACTAGGCTATCTGCCCTAAGGCATTTATAAGCCTAGCCCAGAGTTTTGTGGCTTACGCCACCCCTTATGTTAAAAAATACTGTGCCCATTAGTTTGTTGTGCCTCTGTCCAGCAGTGACACAGAGATGATTCCCGGGGTAAACCTATGATCTCCCATTCACCGGTCAAGATTTCTCTTGAACAGAGCCAGCGAGGTGCTCTGCCTCACATGGACCGGGATTTTATTCCACAACATAGGGAGTCTCTGGGTGACAAATCTATCCCTCCAGCATGTCCCATTTATATCCGTGCCAAGGTTTAAGTCGCTTGCTCTAGTGGATCTGGTAGATTTGGATTTTTTGAGGTGGAGCATGTCCATTAATTCCGGGTTGGACATGGCCTTGTATGTCAGGCACAGGTCACCTCTGAGCAGATGGTATGCGACTGAATAGAGCTGGAGTTTCTTCAGTCTGGCAGCATATGACAGATTTTGGAGTCCCTTTATCCTTTTGGTGAGGAACTTTTGGGGTCTCTCCAATTGCTGAAGGTGTCGGGTGAGATACATCCCGAATGGGGCATTGTACTCGATCATTGGTCTGATAAGTGAAGAGTACAGGGGAACAATGACCTCACTTGATCTGGATGTGAATCCCTTCATGATCAGGTGGGCAATGTAGAAGTTTTTTCTAACCATTTTAGCAATGTGAGTGTCAAAAGAAAGGCCACTGTCAACCTGGGTCCCCAGGTCCTTGATAACCTCTTCTGTGCTTAGTGGATTGCCACCTATATGGTAGCTTGGGGTTACCTTGTTTTTCCTGAAGGGTATGACTATACATTTTTTGGCATTTAACTTCAGGCCATGGCTCTGGCACCAGCTATCAGTTTCCATGAGACCCCTCTGAAGGATATCTGTGTCCGATGTACTTTCCACTATGGCTCCCAGTTTGCAGTCATCTGCATACTTTGTCAGCCATAGTCCTCCTATGTTTGCCTGTACTTCTGAGAAGTAGACGCCGAACAACAGGGGGCCAAGGACTGAGCCCTGTGGGACACCACTTGTGACCGGCTTGGAGTCTGACATGGCGCCAGCTACTCTAACCCTGTGGGTTCTGTCCTTTAGCCAGTTTGCAACCCATCTTGTGACATATGGGTTTACATTTAAGCTGGTAAGTTTCTCTATAATACCCGAGTGGGGTATTGTGTCGAAAGCTTTTGCAAGATCAAGGTAGGCTGTATGGACTGCCTTTCCTTCATCAATGGCCTTGGTGACTGTTTCGAAGAAGTCGACCAAGTTCAAAAGGCATGATCTGCCCTTGACAAAGCCAAACTAGGTCGGGTCCAATGTCTTTGTTTATGAGTTCCATTATGATCCTCTCCATAGCTTTGCAGACCAGGCTTGTTAAGCTTATGGGGCGGTAATTACCAGGGTCTGTAGAGGCACCGCCTTTGTGGAGTGGGACCACAGTTGCCGTACGCCACTCCTTGGGCACGTATCCTGTGGTAAGGCTAAGATTAAACAGCTGCCTTATGTGCGGGTTTAGTTCCTCATTGAGTTCATGTAGCACACAGCCGGGGACATCATCCGGTCCCATTGATGCTGTGTTTTTAGCTTTAGAGAGAGCAGCTTTCACCTGTTTTCTTATTAAAAAGAAAATGAAATTAACTTTCTTGGCATCATTTTATATAAAAGCTTGCCTGATTATCCTTGTATGTTCTCTACATGTCTCTCTTGTGTGTCTGAATTGTTTCAGATTTCAATTTTTTTAATTAAAAAAGGAAAAAAAACGGCAGCAGCGATCTTCCTTTCTCCATTGCTTCCTTTCCAAAGCACTGATGCACTGTGTAAGCGTAGGAACATAAGTTCCAAACTCATGTGCAGTACATCAAAAAAGACCAGCATGGCCATGCCTTGATTACATTCTTATTTATTTATCAATTCAGCTATTGCAATTCATTAACCAAGTAAGTGAGCTGGACAGGTGACACTTTACAGCCATGACTAAGTCTCTTAGTGAGATGAAATGTTACAATCATCCAAAATTAGTGAAACAAAATCTACAGCCTTATACTTTTGTTACAACTGCTAAAGTAAATCAAGTATAACAGACAAAAATAAGTTATAGAGAGAAAGTCCAATAATTTTTTTGAGGTCTGGCAAATGAGTATAGGATATTTAATGAAGGAAATAAATTAAGGTACTGCATTTCTGGAGTGGCAACTAGCTATTATAATTCCAGCAAGTGCAACTAAAGCCATCCAGAAGATGTACTTTCAGTTTGGTAGTGAAAGCCTAATAGCTATTTCAATTCTAACTTCAGCTGGAAAGGGATTCCATGTTACAGGGCCAAGTTTGGAAAATGCTGTTTAACTTCTTATTAACGTTATGTCACCTTTCTGTGGGTTTCTGATGATCAAGCAAGACTTGTGTGGGGGGCATTTTCCAAGTACTACTATTTTATACAAAATGATGCCAAGTAACTTTAACTCTTTAGGTATGATATCTGTGCCTGATTTCTCATGCCCTCCCTGTGTTTGTGTGGATTTTCTCCAGGAGCTCTGGTTTTCTACCACATTCCACAGACATGCAGTCTGTGAATTGGACACACTAAATTAGACATAGGTATGAGTGCGTGGGTGTGTGGCATGGAGAAAAAACAGTGGCAGGGCTAGAAACCCAGTGGTGTGAACACTGGCTCTAGATGATGGTCACTGTTAATGTGACGCTCCAACCTCATGTGTAAAATGGGAGAAAGAAGGTGATGGTTGGATAGATGGATGGATCTGTGCTTGGACTCTGACAGACTATTTGTTAAAAAAAAAGTCTTGAAACACATATTGGATATTATAAATAAACTCCTCTCCCACTAGTATTCTTGTTTCTTGGTGGATCTTTTATAACTCTTTAAAATGACTAGGGGAATCAAGTAACCTGAGTGGAAAGTGAATTATTAAGACAGAGCTTGTCTTCATTGATGCCCTTGAGGCAATTAAGAAAAAGATAGGAAGCACCAGTCTTTCAGTAGTGATGATGTCATTTGTATCTTTCTCAGCTGTATGAGCGATTACATCATCAAGTTCATAGAGGATTCCTTCTACACTTCCTTCTTAGGAGCAACAGGTAGCAATTAAATTTGTGAGGCCATCCTTCTTTGTAGTATTTCTTCTGGCTGTATATTAGCAGAGGTCAGACCTCCATTATTTTTTAATAAATTACAAGGTGGTACTGTGCAAAAGAACACTGATGGAGAACTACTGAATATAGTGGATGCTCAGCCTAATTTAGAGTTGGATAATTACGATGATGAACCCATGACCCTCCGTCAGAGTGAAAGGCTTCTTAGTAACTCTAACAAGTCTGTTAACACGAACTCTAACAGAGCCGGTAATAATAACATCGCGACTATCCATGGGTCTGCTGCATCTAATGATGTTATTTCTAATACCCAGCAGGGTTTTCCCAGAAACAAGAAAGCCAACAAGGCGAATGGACAGGGCAAGAACTACCAAGGCAATTACAGGAATCGGAGGTCACAACGCAGGAGATGATATATCATTTTTCTGACCCACTTGTCCTTAGTGACTCCAAAGGTGACTTTAAAATTTATAATTATACGTCCTTTGTTATTGACCCTGATTTAGTTGAGTTTTTTTCTAAGGGTTTATCCTTTGTCCCTGATACATGTTTTGACTTGGTGAGGACAATTATTGACCTTAAATTATTTGTTAGAAAACTGAGCTTAAAGCTATTGATGGGTAATGGTCCAGTTTCAGCTAGTTCCCTTAGGGTTCCTAGCGTCTACAATCCCCCCTTGCATGAAACCTTACGCCTTTTTGAAAAAATGTGTTTGTTTGATTTAAGGGCTCTTGAATCTGATAAGTTTTTCTATAGGCGACCTGCTAACATCACCAAACACCAGCGTGAATTTCTAGGCTTGCTGAAAAATTGTAATATTAGAGTCATGAAACCGGATAAGGGGGGTGGTCTGGTGTTTATGGATGATTTTTTGTATGTTCAGAAAATTATGTCTCTCCTTAACACTGATTTTTATGAAGTAGTGAGTATTAATCAGGTTAATGTTGCTTATGCAAGAATCAGGGGATTGATTGAGGATCTGTTCCTTGAGAGATTTATTGACCTAGACCAGTACCAATATTTGAACATCTTAGCCCCCAAGCTACCAGTTCTGTTCGGTATCCTGAAAATTCACAAAAGTTTATCACAACCCCCTTTTCGCCCTATTGTTGATAGTCGTGGCTCTATTACTTGTGCTTGTGCCATGCTTATTGACAGCATTTTAAGGCCCTTAATTAACCAGGAACCCCAGATCTGCAAAGATTCTTGGAGTTTTCTTTATGAAATTAAAAAGATCCCCTTTGATGTTAGTTATTGGTTTTTAACAATTGACATCAAAGATTTGTACACAGTTATTCCACAAGACCTTGGTATTCAGTGGGTCCGTGAATTCTTGCATGATAAAAAGACAGATGACAATACCATTAATTTGGCTGAGACTTTATTTGAAATTGTCCTAAATAACAACTTTATGTTGTTTGATAAAAAAATCTATTTACAAAAATCTGGGGTGGCCATGGGGTTGCCATGCGGTGGCAGTTTTGCCAACTGTGTATTAGCCTTTTGCAAGAATCAGGGGATTGATTGAGGATCTGTTCCTTGAGAGATTTATTGACCTAGACCAGTACCAATATTTGAACATCTTAGCCCCCAAGCTACCAGTTCTGTTCGGTATCCCGAAAATTCACAAAAGTTTATCACAACCCCCTTTTCGCCCTATTGTTGATAGTCGTGGCTCTATTACTTGTGCTTGTGCCATGCTTATTGACAGCATTTTAAGGCCCTTAATTAACCAGGAACCCCAGATCTGCAAAGATTCTTGGAGTTTTCTTTATGAAATTAAAAAGATCCCCTTTAATGTTAGTTATTGGTTTTTAACAATTGACATCAAAGATTTGTACACAGTTATTCCACAAGACCTTGGTATTCAGTGGATCCGTGAATTCTTGCATGATAAAAAGACAGATGACAATACCATTAATTTGGTTGAGACTTTATTTGAAATTGTCCTAAATAACAACTTTATGTTGTTTGATAAAAAAATCTATTTACAAAAATCTGGGGTGGCCATGGGGTTGCCATGCGGTGGCAGTTTTGCCAACTGTGTATTAGCCTTTTGGGAAAGGACTTCTCTATTTATTGATGTGAGTTTTAAGGAAAATGTTGCCTGGTATACATGGTACCAGGACAACATGTTTTTTATCTGGAAAGCATCACCATCTGAGGTACCTGCCTTCCTAAGGACCATTTCTAAATTGACTTCCTTTTTGGAATTCACTTACAACCTGCAGGAGTTTAGTATTAATTTTTTGGACATACTGGTTAGTAAAGATGTGATGAATTCAAGATACAAGAGTGTTATTTATCGTAAGCCTACTTACTCTAATCCATTTTTGCATTTTACCAGCAGTCATCCTAAACATCAAAAGAAGGCTGTAGTGAAAGGTCAGTTAGTTAGGGCAGCTGGGATGGTGTCGGATTTTGAAGACTTTCTGTTTGAATGTGAACAGTTAAGCTGCATGTTTCTAAACAGAGGGTATCCTTCTTTAATGTTATCTGATATTAGCACTGAAGTTATTAACAAGAGAAGATCTGTTTTTTATAAACCAATCCTGTCGTTTACTTGTACTAGTGTTGAATTGGCTCACACAGATGTATCAGGATTGGCCGCTGATTCCACTTTTGTAACTAGGTTTTTGTGTACCTTTTCTGTGGACCATCATTATATTGGGAAGGTGTTTAACAAAAATTGGGCCTTAATTTTAGATGACAATTTTTTGTCCCACCAATTGGGGGAGGTTCCGAAAATTACTTTTAGAAAGGGGCATAATTTAAAAAGCATGCTCGAGTTTCATTCACGTCCTGCTCGTCAACGAGCGTTAGCAATGACTAAGTATGGGGCGTGTAATCAATGTAAGTATGTTCTGACAGATTCTAAAGTTATTGTTAGGAATGTTGAATATCATATAACAGGGAAATATAGCTGTGAGACTAGTGGGGTGGTCTACCTGGCCCTGTGTCAGAAATGCGCTGCTTTCTATATAGGGAAAACTGAAAGGAAGTTTAAGCAGCGCATTTATGAACACATATATGCTATTTCAAGGTACGATTCTAACAATGCCCTTGCTAGGCACATTGGTGCATTCCCTGATCATCATTTTAAGTTTACGATCTTGGGGAAAGTGAAGGTAGACAACAAGGGTGGTCCGTGGCAAATCCATTTAGATATTAATGAATTGGCCTGGCAGATTCGTACTGGTGCATATATGCACCCAGGTTTAAATGAGTATGTTTCCATCTCCTGTGTTTTAAAACTGTTATCTTTGAAAAGGTAGTTCCCTTATGTGTGGAATTTAATTAGTTGCAGTGTGTGTATAATGTTAAGAAGAACGCTTGCTTTTACTTCAGGTTTTTTATGTTAATTTAATGGGGCTTTACTGTTTAACATAGTTTATGGTATTGTTAAAAGCAAGTGTTTTCTGCATTTATAACCTGTTAGCAATTATTTCCTATTGTTTATTTTAATATTTTAAGGTTTTCCTTATTTTGTGCGTATGGGTGAGTGTGTGTGTGTGTGTGCGTGTGGGGGTGGGTGTTTTTGCATATATATATTTATATATTTATATCTTTATTTTAAGAATGAATTATGAGTTTCCTAGCATGTAGACACCTGCAATTTCACATGCATTCACATGCATTCAATGTTTTAAGGCAAAGATGAGGAACAGAGTGTGGCAATATTTACTTATTTACTTATTGTGGTAGTTAAATGCTCGTCATTGATTTTAAGTAATTAATTAAAATTGTTTGATTATTTAATTGATTTTTAATTGTATAAATTTGATTGCAAGCTGTTTTTAAAATTTGTCTGAGGAAGGAGAGACACTGGGCTCTCCGAAAGCGTTTTGGTGCTTACGTTATCTATTAAACTCCGTTTGCTTTGGATTTGGCTGCTGGTGCTCGTTTTTGTGGTTTCTAGTCTGTGAAGGTGGTTATCTGCTCTTTGGTTGCGATATTAGCAGAGGTCTCTGAAAATTGTTTCAATGTATTTGAAAGTCACAGAGTTCTCTGAGTACACTGAATTAGCTATTATATATGCTTTCCTGGAATCAGGTAGACAGCAGACATTGAACTATAAGAAGAGATAAAACCTCTTGCTTTGCTCCCTGGCCAATTCATGAGGATGCATGAGAACCCTTACCTGGAGATGTCTTTAGTTTTCTTTAACTCTAGAAACACTTACTTCATATATGCAGGGCTACTGTATAGTTGTTGTTGTAGATGTAGGAACTTTAACTTAGGTTCACTAAAATATTTGTTTGGGGAAGGTTTTTCCTTATGTTCTGTTTTTTCACTATAGAATGCGTTATGCTTCTTAAAATCTTTTAAATTTGGAATCATAACTTGTAGAACCTACAAAAAAGAGAAATAATGTTTTTGTAGAGGGCAAACTCCTTCAATCCCACCTCTTCCCTGTGGTGGGATTGGATTACCTCAAGTGAATTCAAAAACAGAAATGCAGTTTCACCTCTGTGAGAGAAAGTAAACAAAAAAAAAATACCAAAGTGCTTTGTTGACTGACACTCATTCATCTCTAATACAAGTAATGAGAAGGCTTGGGGTTTGTTTAGATGCTTTAATATATGGAAACCCATCAGGATGGATAGCAGCATCTCTAAATACGAACGTACTAAGTAACAAACAAACAGAGCTTACATACATATATATTCTCATCTGAACAACAAACTGCAAAATGGCAGTCTGACTTGCATGTGCTCAGTATTTATACACGTGCAAGCCTTTGGATAGTTCTTAAAGGTATATACACACTCATTGGTCTACATCCTTCCTCTTATAAAGATTGCCCTTCATGCAAAATAATGTTAGAGCTAGACATGCGTTACTATATACATTGGAACAAAACACAACGTTCATGTCCAAGTTGCTTCATATTTACTGCAAGGTTTAGAGACTCGACCATATCTCGTAACTTAATGGTTGGGACTAAATTTAGCAGCAGGGACAGTCTGTAGTGCACAACTCAGGTCTGGAATTTCTGGATTCATCACAAGAATGGGAATGTCCTCTGGAACTTCTTCATGAATTGGAACACCGGACAACTCACTCTGAGATAGTCTTTCTCACAGGCTATTTGCTGTGGTATAGGCTTGGACACCAGTCTCAAATGTTTCTCATTCTGCCTGAAGATTGCTCCTTCTGATTTTATAGTATACAGTCTCAGCTCTGGAACAATATGCTTCACAAGAACAATCCGATTTTAACCTTTGGACATTTGCATCCTTACCACTTCTCCCTCTCGTAATAAATTGAGCAGTTTACTGGATTATTGCAGTAGGACTTCTGGGATAGGCTTTCTTTAACAGGTTGGCTTTTACTGATCTGTTATCCTTGACACATGGAACCCACAATTGACTACTGATTGGTAATATGGTTCTGGTTTGTCTCAACAGAAGTCTCTGAGCAGGTGAACCAAGATGTTTGTCATGAGGAACATTTCTGAGATTTAAGAAATTTAGGAAAACATTGCTATTGTCTCACTTTGACTTCTCAGGTAACTGATTTGCACTTTGAACTGCGGGTTCTACTAAACCATTCGACTGCAGATACTCTGGACTACTTGTGACATGGGCAAACTCCCATTCTTCAGCAAATCGTTTGACCTGTTGGCTTGTAAACTGTGCACCATTGTCAGAAATAGCTGTGTGGAGATCTATGTACTGCAAAATGACACCATCTTAGTAATGACTGTACTAGATGCTAGGTTAGGAAGTCAGTCAATCTTGAACCAACTGGAGTAAGAGTCTACTAACACCAAATGATGTTGACCATTCCACTCAAAAATGTCTGTGGCTACTGTCAACCAAGGTACTTCTGGACTCTGGTTAAGCCAAAGTGGTTTCTTCTGTTGACGAGGCTTTGTTCTATTACACACAGACCAAGATAGAAGTGCTCTCTCAATGTCTTGTGACATAGAAGGCCAAAATACAAGTCCTCTCACCCTTCTTTTCATAGATGTGGTTCCTGGGTGACCACAATGCAAAATAGTAATGTACTCTGGTTGCAAGGACTTTGGAACTATTACTTTTGGACCTTTCATAATGATAACTATGTCAGACAAAATCTCATCTCTACATGGAAAATAAGATTGCAGTTCTGGAGGAAAATTAGATTGCTTTGATGGTCATCCTTGATTGATAAAGTGGTTGAGCTTTTGTAAAACTGGATCTGTAGCTGTGTGATCTCTCAGCTCATCATGATGTGTGGTAGAAAAATTACACACTTCCATGACTTCAAAATCATCAGTCAAGTGAGAGCCTGAATTTCCATGCTGTTCAGTGGTATTTCTGTGTGACCTGGATAATATATCAGCAAAATAAAGAAGTTTGCCTTCCTTGTAGACAAGATCGAAATTGTACTTTTGCAATCTCAGCATGATACATTGTAGTTGGGCTAGAGCTGAATGAATTGACTTTCTCAAGACAGTGACTAATGGTTGGTGATCTGTTTTGATCTTGATAGATCTACCATAAACATAATTGTGGAACTTTGAATATGCAAACACAATTGCCAAAAGCTCTGTCTCAGTCTGCATCTCAGTTTGGGTATGAGTTCTTAATGTGTAGACAACAGATTGATCATCTTGTAGAATGACTGCACCAAGACCAAATTTCGAAGCATCACAGAAAAGTACAACTACTTTGTGAACATCATAGTATCTGAGCATTGGATGGCTAGCAATTCTCTGTTTCAGGACATTGAATGCTCTTTTGTGTTGCTCTAACCAAGACCATGATACATCTTTATTTGTCAGATCTCTGAGTGGCACTTAAAGTTGGCTCAAGTCTGGAATGAACTTACCTAGGTAGTTGACCATGCCAAGAAAACTTTGCAGGGCTTGTATGTTGTCTGGAGTTAGCATCTCCAGAATGGTTGTTTGCTTTGAAGGGTTTGGTCATAGGCCTGTACTCATAAATAAGTGACTAACATAAAAAAAATTCTTGTAGCCTGAATTGCATTTGACATGCCTTTTCTAGAACTTTCCAGAGGTTTCTGTCATGTTCTGCTTCATTACAACCTCCTACTAGTATGTCATCTACTATGATAGCACAAGAATAACCTAAAAAAGTTGTTCCATAGCATGCTGAAAGACTTCACTTGCAGAATTTATACCAAATTGCATTCTCAAAAATTTGTGCTGACCAACGGAGTACTGAAAGCAGTGAGCAATGAGGATTTTCTGTTAAGCTGAATTTGCCAAAATTAAGTCTTTGCATCTAAGACAGAAACAATAGTGGTATTTGGCATCGAGGCTGCAACTTCATAGACTTTGCACAGTGGATGATGACTTTGTTTAATGCTTTGTTCAAATCTCGTGAGTCAATAGATATTCTGATGTCATCTGAGCTTTTCTAACTTGGCCTTGACACTGTCCTGCATGACTATTGGAACTTTATGTGCTGCTCTGACAACCAGACTGACCTCTGGTCTAACCTCATGGAGTACACAACTGGAAGTTTGCCTAGTTTGTCTTGGAAAAGATCAACAAAGGTGGAAAAAGTGTGTTGGACAAAATTAGCATAGTGGTCTTTTAAACTAACATGGTGAACCTCCTTGTAAATGAAAGCAGTCCCATTTTCAAAGAGTCTTTGAGCCCTAATAATGACTGGATGTGCCTCTTGACCACATAAAATAACAAGTTGTAGCTTCTTCTAGTTGAATAACATGAAAGCACAACTGAGCTTTCAGTCTGAATTTCTTCACCTCCATAAACAACAAGTTTCGCACATCCTGCCAAATCAAGCCCTTCACCTCTACACACTCTCACAAATATTTCTGCAGACATAACATTGCACATGGAGCCTGTATCAATTTTGAGCTCTTTGGGTATGCCATTTATCCAAACAGTACAAAATACTTCATTTTTGGCGCTTAATCAACTGCATTGACTATTTCATGAAGCACTGACACACCATCAACATAAAGAATTGGATTGCTACTCTCTAACTGATCAACTAATTTCTTAAAATGATCTTTTTTGATAAAAGAGTGTAGGCCTCTTTATTTACAAAATCTTTTGAAGTGATTCTATTTATGATATTTGTGTAATTGTTGACCAAAAGCTAAACACTTTTCCTTTTTAGATTCATGACTTCCACCACAATTACAACATTTGGCAATGAAATTTGGGTGGGGTCCATGCTTTGAGTTTGCTGACTCACTGTTATGCTTCACCGAGACTGTGCTGCTTCTGCAATTTACTAGAAAGTTCTGGGGAGACTTACTGCAGTCCCTGGGAAATCCCATAGCTGTCCTGTGCTGAGGCCTGTTTCTTTTAAACACATGCTGCATACTATCAACATGAGCTTTATCACTGTGCTTTCTAGAGCTGTTCTCATTTGTAAGGATGTCTGTGTGCTTTTCTGTAAGCTCGTATATCTGACAAATCTCAATGGCCTTATTCAAAGTTAAATCACTGTTATGAAGCAAAATCATTCTCACAGCATCATCTTTTATACCACACACACGTCTGCCCTTTATCAACTCATCTTTTAAGTCATCAAATCTGCATGTTTTAGCTTTATTTTACAGGTCAGTTATGCATGCTGCAAAAGTTTCACCCATCTTTTGATCCCTTGTATAAAATAAGTGCCTTTCCATTGTAATATTTATCTGGGGGTTACACATTTCTCTCCATTTATGTTTTAAGCACTCTGGGTCCTCCCTTGACTCAGCCTATAAAACAATATGACAGTTTTCCCCCCTCTCCAGCATAGATAGCAGGTGCATAGACAAATGAACATTCCCTTTCAATAGCTTCTGATCCAGCTAAATTAAGTAGAATAAATGCCTTTGTATGGTCATCTTTATCAGAAAATACAGCCTGTATGACAATTTCGTACTCTTGCTCAAACACTGTCCAGTTCTCAGCAATATTACTGTCTAACACAAGTGCATTGGGTGTTTGAAATCCATCTGCCATGCCCACAATGTATAAACAAACACAGTGAAAATATGCCCCTTGTAATTATGCAAGAACAAACTGTTCTGTGAGCTTGTAACAACATTCAAATGCACAATAAACTCTGAAATACTTTGGTTTGTGAAATATGCCCTGTAATGGCCATACTTTGTGAAATAGCTTTACTGTAACACTGCACAAACATGTGAACACTTTATACACTTCTAATAACTCAGATATCTTTTCTTAATATGAAAATCCATTCCTAGGATTTAATAAAATCCAAGTAGGAACCAGTAGAGCCTACACTGAATGTATTCATGCTCATGGTCATTGTTCCCCCACTGCAGCATGCCATGCATATTAATGATGGTGCTTTCCCAAGGGAGAGCTGAAGAACAAGGTTATTGAATCAGTGTAAGGAGGGGTATAGTGCTAACCATGGCTGCAGATGAGTACGAGACTCCCTACAATGTCCTTTGTTTTAATTTAATTTTATTTTTATTTTTTTTAAAGTATGTTTGCTTGGTGAGGCACGGAGCACAGCAATGCCAAGCTGCACTCACATATAAGATAGCAGACACCTGCCAGACATCTAAAACTAGAAAATGGATGTAATTAATTATTTATTTAAAGGTGTGTTTGTGTGTCTAAGAATATTTGCACAGCACAGCACAGTGTTCAGCACTGCTTATAGGCAGCTCAGTGGTATATGTGAAGGTATACCAGATTTCTTAATTTTCATGTAGCTAAAAGGGGAGAGTTATGGCTTCATGTGCAGTAGGTCCAGGGGTTGACTACATGGAAAGGAAAATATGTATTTAATTTTGATATATATATATTATGCAGGCAATTTTAAAATATGGCCCTGATGCACTCTGCTAAGCTCTGCTCAACTGTGCTTAGACCTGCTAAGCACTGCAGAAACATGGTAAGATGACAATATTTGTGCACTTCTTGGCTCTGCTTGGCTGATTTGCAAGCTGCTAAGCTCTGCTAAGACTAAGGTTGTGCGAGCATTTGTGCTTCTCAGCTCAGCTCTACTGGTTTGCATGGTGCTAATCAACACAGAGCTTTTTTGATTGTTGCCCAATGATGTGTAAGGCAGGAAAACTGCCTATATTAAGCCCAATAGGTGGATATATAGCAGAATCCATTGGAGTCCTGTCAACTTAAGTCATAATATGGCTGGTGTTGTTGGTAAAGGTGCACACTTTCGGGTGCAGTGTTGGGGCATTCTGGAGTCCAGGGTCATGGTTGGGCTGGTTTCCAGGGCTCAGAGAGTAAAGCAGAGGCCTCAGGCCAGCTGGCCAGAGATCTCACCAGTGCTACTGGTTATCCCCCACACAGCGGAACAATGTCATCACCATTATGATGACCTGAAGAGGAAAAAGAGGGGAATCTTGGACACCTGGGTCCAGGATGCAAGGACATGGAATGTCCCACAAGTATGTAAGTAATTTTACCTCTGTTTTACCAATATGGAATCTGAATGTCTGCAAAACTGGTTCATAGGTTCATAGGTTCATACTAGGCTATCTGCCCTAGGGCATTTATAAGCCTAGCCAGAGTGTGTGTGGCTTTCACCACCCCTTAGGATGAGAATACTATACCCATTAGTTTGCTGTGCCTCTGTCCAGCAGTGATACAGAGATGATTCCCGGGGTAAACCTACGATCTCCCATCCACTCGTCAAGATTTCTCTTTAACAGAGTCAGTGAGGGGCTCTGCCTCACATGGACTGGGATTCTGTTCCATAGTGTAGGGAGTCTCTGGGTGATGAATCTGTCCCTCCAGCACATCCTATTTATATCCGTGTTGAGGTTTAAGTCTCTTGCTCTCGTGGCTCTGGTGGATTTGGATTTTTGAGGTGGAGCATGTCCATTAATTCGGGTTGGACATGGCCTTGTATGTCAGGCACAGATCACCTCTGAGCAGGCGGTATGCGACTGAATAGAGCTGGAGTTTCTTCAGTCGGGCATCGTATGACATATGTTTGAGCCCCTTTATCCTTTTGGTGAGGAACTTTGGGGTCTTTCCAACTGCTGCAGGTGTCGGGTAAGGTACATTCGAATGGGGCGTTGTACTCAATCATTGGTCTGATAAGTGAAGAGTACAGGGGTACAATGACCTCTCCTGATCTGGATGTGAATCCTTCATGATCAGGTGGGCAATGTAGAAGGTCTTCCTAACCACTTTGGCAATGTGAGTGTCAAAGAGAGGTTACTGTCAACTTGGGTCCCCAGGTCCCTGATAACTTCTTCCGTTTTAATGGATTACCACCTATGTGGTAATTAGGGGTTACCTTGTTTTTCCCAAAGGGTATGACTATACATTTTTGGCATTTAGCTTAAGGCCATGGCTCTGGCACCAGTTATCCATTTCTATGAGACCTTTCTGGAGGATGTCTGTGTCTGATGGAGTGTCAATTATGGTGCCCAGTTTGCAGTCATCTGCAAATTTTGTCAGCCACAATCCCCTATGTTTGCCTGCACTTCAGAAAAATAAATGCCGAACAAGAGGGGCCCAGGACTGAGCCCTGTGGGACACCGCCGTGACCGGCTTAGAGTCTGACATGGCACCAGCAACTCTAACCCTGTGTGTTCTGTCCTTGAGCCAGTTTGCAACCCATCTTGTGACATATGGGTTTACATCTAAGCTGGTGAGCTTTTCTATGATGCCCAAGTGGGGTATTGTGTGACGCTTTTGCTAGGTCAAGGTAGGCTGTGTGAACTGCCTTACCCTCATCAATGGCCTTAGTGACTGTTTTGAAAACATCGACCAAGTTCAAGAGGCAGGATCTGCCCTTGACAAAGCCAAATTGGGTAGGATCCAGTGTCTGTAGGTCCCCAATGTCTTTATTTATGAGTTCCATTATGATCCTCTCCATAGCTTTGCAGACAAGGCTCATCAAGCTTATGGGGCGGTAATTTCCAGGGTCCGTAGAAGCACCGCCTTTGTGGAGTGGGACCACAGTTGCCGTACGCCATTCTTTGGGTACATATCCTGTAGTAAGGCTAAGATTAAACAGCAGCCTTATGTGTGGGTTTAGTTCCTCATTGAGTTCGTGTAGCACACAGCTGGGGACACCGTCCGGTCCCATTGATGCTGTGTTTTTTGCTTTAGAGAGAGCAGCTCTCACCTGGGCATCTGAGATGTTTGGGAGGCTAGACTCTGGTGGGATAGATATTTCTCCTTTTGGGGGGGAGGGAGGGGAGAAATTTGCACTGAACCTGTCTTCCAGTATGTTGGCAATGTCTGTGGGTTCAGTGATTTTTTTATCATTTTGGACTAATTCTGAGCATATCTGGGAGTTTCCACCCAGGTTTCTAGCATAGCTAAAGAAGGCTTTATGATTGTCTTTTGTGTCATTAGCGATTTTTCTCTCAAAGTTGGCCTTGGATGATTTTATGAGTGATCGTAGTTTTTTGCTAGTATTGATCAGAGATGCCTTCCCATTTAGGGATTTTACTCTGTCATGTAGTAGCTTTCTCCTCTTGTTGTAGAGTTTGTTTATGGCTGGAGTCCACCAGACCGGGCGCCTGCCTTTGGTGGAAAGGGTCTTGATTTTATTAGGGATTGCTTGATCCATACATTCCTGGAGGTGCTCGTAGAAGGCATTTGTAAGGGTTTCAGCAGCGTGGGTTGTGGTTTCCACTGGCTCGGAGGCCTTGAAGGATACCACTCCAGTCTTAAGAAGTGTGAAGTTTGCTTTTGAGAAGTTCTTCACTGTGGTCTTTTGCTGGGGGTGGGGCGGGATGTGGATCTCCAGTGAGATTAATTTATGGTCTGATCTCACCAATGAGGGATATACTTCCGGTGTGGAGCATTTTGTCCCCATGTTTGTGATGATCAGGTCTAGTATATTTTCTCCTCTTGTGGGAATGGTGACTAGTTGTTCCATAGCATTTGAGTTTATGAACTCAAGGAACCTTTGGGCTAGGGTGTTGGGGCTTGAGTAATGTTCCCAGTCTATGTTTGGGTAGTTGAAGTCACCCAATATGATGGTGTTTGGAGAGACTTTCATACTCTCCAGTGTCTTCAGGAAGGCTGTGTGCATTTCCTGAGTTTGAGAAGGTGGTCTGTAGCATGTTACAAACTGTAGGGCAGTTTTACCTATGGTTAATTGCACCTGGATGGTCTCCGATGCTTTGTGCGTTGCCACTAACCTGGAGGTGTGGGTATCCTTTATGAATATGGATACTCCCCCTCCTTTTGTGGTTTGGTCCGGATTTTGGGGCCGGAATGCATGATATGAGGTATAACCTGATAGTGCTGGGGTGCTCTCAGGAGCCTTGAACCAGGTTTCAGTCACAGCACAGACATCGATGTTCTCCATACTGAGGAGGGCTTCGAGGGCGTGCATCTTGAGGTTTAGATTTCTGGCATTGAGCAGTATTACCCTTAGTTTTTCTCCATTTTTGTTTTCTAGGGTGGTAGGTTTATCATTTGAGCCTTGCCTAAAAAGGCACTATGGGGTGGCAAGAGCCTTTGCCAATATCCGAAGCCCAGGGTGACAGGTGCAAGCCGTCCCTTGCGAGCAGCGTGGCTTGTCAAGCATGTCATCCCAGGCAGACAGACATTGGATCCCCTTAGAATGACACCAGTAATTAAGCCAATTATTAAAGCTGATCATTTTGTCTCTGTATTGTGGCATCATTCTTGGTGAGGGTAGGATACTGCTCAGGGTCAGGGTCATACCGGCCTGGGCTACATAATCTGAGAGCTCCTCTATGTCTCTTTTCATGTAGTCCAGGGAGGTACATCTCAGGTCATTCACACCGCCATGGACAATGACTGAGTCATACTTGTACTTGCTGTGGAGTGACCTGAGTGCTTGTGTTATGTGGTGGATTCTAACGCCTGACAGGCAGCTTACTGTGATCTTTTCCTTGTTCAGTCTGGTGAGTGGGACGTCAGTGTGTCTGACTATGGAGTCACCTATAACAAGTGTGTCTGGCATTGTGTTTGGCCTTAAGGGCTGTGACTGTTTAGCACACTGACTTTGAGAACTATGTGTTGCATGTCTTATGTCTTGAGGTGGCAGTTGCTTGGGTGTCTGCTTTGGAGGCCTCTGTAGTTTGGTAGATTTTTGATCAGTGCCTCCGAGTATGTCTTTGTGTGTTTATGTGTTTGTTTTGCAGTTGTGATAGTTCTATGTGAAACTGGGTTTGTGGTGTGCATGGTTTCCTTCTTCTCCTGTCTGGTCTTGCCAGTCCTGAGTTGAGAGAGCTCAGCCTCCAGTTTGGCTATATGGTATGCACAATGGTGTGCTTCTCTCCCAACAGCTGCAGCTGAGAGGGCTTGTAATATCAAGTCGCATGCCAGCTGCTTGGCTGGGTTGAACTGTGAGTGTGGTGAGTACAGATGTATTATGGCAACTGTAGTGAAATAAGCAAGAAAGAGTAAAGCATTAACTGTAATAAAGTATATACAGTAAAGTTTGTAGTGCGGTAAATGTGGACTTAGAGCTGTAGTGGAATAAATGAATAATGCTAACTGTAGTGCAATAAAACCATGAAACAATGTCATTAACTGCATTAAAGTATATACAATAAAGTTTGTAGTGCAATACATGTGGAATTAATGCTGTAGTGCAATAAATGAATAATACCAACTGTAGTTCAATAAAAACATGAAACAATACCAATAACACCAAGGAAATGTTGTACATCATGATTGTGTTGCTGTAACCATTGTAGCAAAACTGTATGTATTGAGGCTGTAAGGTAAGGAGCTGCAGTCAAATATAACACTGTAATAGCTATAGAATACAAATCTAACGACTGCAAATTGTATTGGTTAACCCATATAGTACTGCTTAAGGCTGCGTCTAGGCTACTATTGGTCACATAATGCTTTGTCATCCACAGACATCAGGTAATAAAGGTATATAGGTGAGGTAGCCCACTCCATGAGCTGATATTGTTTGTTGACTTTACAGATATGATACTGAAATATAGCTTACCTGCTATCTGTGTTATGCTTGTATTTCATGCACGTGCATTCTACTGTCACTGCAGTCTAGTATAACACTGTAGTTGTACTACCAGGTCATATTTTGGTTCTAGCTGAGCTCTAGGAAAATATCAGTCAGTCAGTAATCAGCAGGGACTCAGTAGCTGAGTTTGTTAAATGCTCTGTACATAGTACATTTTGCCACACACAGTACAGGGCTTGAATCCAATGGTATTTAGCAGCAAATATTACAGAAGCAGTCACATAATGCACACAATTTCTCTTTCTACAGGCAGGAACTACAGGTAAATGGGTGAGGTAATTTTCCACAAAATTACAATTTTATGAGAAATGGATCTATAGCAAAAAGCCAAAAACTTAATTCCCTTCAGTAGTTTCAAGAACGCACAAGCACAAAAATGAAATGTCCCTCAGACCCCCACTCATCCCTTCAGCAGTATGTTTTCAAGTATATACAAGCACCAACATGAAATATTTTCCCAAGAGATCCATTCCCTCAGTGGTTTCAAGTATAAACAAGCACCAAAATTAAACATTTCCCCCCAGATCCCCACTAATCCCTTCAGCCATTTTTAATTTCTCCAAGTCTTTTGGGTTTCTAATACCATGACGAGAATGGACCCAATTCCTAGGTCAAAGTACGATTAAAGTTCATGAAATTAGTATTGTTTCACTCTTCGATGTTAGCCAAAAATGCTCTTCTCAGCACCCGCAATGTGCCCAGTAATGACTCCTTCTGCAGTTCGTACGGTGTTACATGAATTGGTAACATATCTAAATATGATTGTAAATTCTTTTTTATAAGACCAGTTGTTCCTACTACTACTGGAACTGTGTGGGTATCTTTCTTCCACATGGCTCTTGTTTCTGCTTGCAGATCGAGGTATTTTATGACTTTGTGTCTCTCTGTATGCAAGACACTGTAGTTATTAGGTGTGGTGATTTCAATGATCAATGCTACTTTTGTCTTCTTTTCTTGGACCACTATATCCAGTTTTCTAGCATCTATCCTTTGGTCTGTTGGTATTGGGTGGTCCCATGTAATGTAAGCTTCATCATTTTCTATTTTTCTCTGTGGCTCATGTTTCCAGTGTTTTTCAGCCACTTTGATACCATAATGCTTGCACAATCTCCAGTGTAACAATCTCGCCACATTATTATGCCTTTCAGTATACAGTCCCTTTGCCATTAGAGAGTTGCAACCAGCAATAAGGTGTGTGACTGTTTCCAATTCGGTTCCACAAAACCTACATATGTCCGTTTCTCCCACATGTTCAATGGACTTAGTAAACCAGCGTGTACGTAGCCCACTATCTTGGGCTGCCAATATTAACCTTTCATTTCTTGATGTAAATTCACCTCTCCTTAACCATTCCTGCATTCATTTTTGATCAACACGAGGCTCTTCCAGAAGTTTTCTATACTTGCAACTATATTTATGTTTTTTCCACATTTTTTGCCTTCTCATCTTGTCCTTCACCTTATATTCTTTCTTTTCTTTTTTAGCACATTCAGTTGCTGCCTGTTTTTTTATCCATTTCTGGTTTGATTTCCATTCCTGCTTGATGTCGATATGCTTCTGCTAAATTAAGCAGAGATGTCATCTTAGATTTATTCTCCTCATGTTTCAAAACTTTCTCCACATTTGGATCTTGTGAGGTCAGTAGATATGTGTGGAGTCCCATGATTACAGATTTATTTATTTTTTTATTTATTTTACATTTGTTGACCGGGCTAGTCTAGCTGGATACATGTCCATTTTCAGTAGAGGCCCGGGGAGAAAAGCTCCAAAAAATAAAAATAAAGATAATACATACATACTTTAAGAGTAATAACAGATAAAAAATATTGGCTGATAAAATGTACAAATAGTAAAAAAAGGAGTTGTTACATAAAAAGCAGTTGTTACAAAAAACATTTTTTTTTTCATATATCTATACGAAATACATTGGACTTATCAAGGATAGAAGTATCAGTAAGAATCAAGGGTATTGTACATAAGATACAATATCCATGTAATCACACATATTATTTATGATGACATGGTTTTATGATTGTTTAGGTGAAAATTAGAGAGTAAGGAGTAGTTGTTAGTTAAGAAGGAGAGAGGTTAGTCAGGGTTAGTACAGATCTATACATGTAATCAATTTCAAGGAGGCCCATCCCTCCTTCAGAATGAGGAATATATAATCTTGGTATACACTGATTTTTATAAATCATTTGGTGAGCATGAAGCATCTTTCTTGTTTTAATATCCAATCTATCCAACACTTTTTGGGGCCAGTCAATCACTCCAAAACTATAAGTTAGGACAGGAAGAGCAAACTGATTTATAGCTTGGATCTTATTTCTAGGTGTCAATTCTGTTTACCGGAATAATTTAAGTCTTCTAAAGTACTCCTTACTATGCTTTATTTGCATTTGTTCATGTTTTAGTGCTGATCCTTCATCAATTCCCAAGTATTTATACACCCCCTCTTGCTCAAGTTCTTTCATATCACATTCTTGTCCCAAACTGATGTTTCCCTGGTTCTGCAAGTTTCCTTTTTTAAAGGTTGCTTTTGCATATTTCTCAAGACCAAATACATTCCAATATCATCTGAAAAAGTTTTGACAACCTGCAGCTGTGCTTTCAGTTCCTCATCTGATGAGCTATACAATTTTAAATCATTGGCAAAGAGAAGATGAGAAGTCATTAGACTTTGTTGTTTTCTAGAAGTCAAATTACAGCCATGACCTAAGCTGTTAAGTAAACAACTTAATGGATTAATGGCAAGGCAAAATAGCAACAGTGACAGGGAGTCACCCTGGAATATCCCCGTTTGGATTTTTATCCCTGGGATAATAATCTGTCCTTTATCATGGCTTAATTGCAAAGTGGTCTGCTACTGTTTCATGGTTACTGTAATGTAATCAATCAGTGTAGGATGTACCTTATACATTTTTAAGCACTCTTTTATCCATGAATGTGGGATACTATCAAATGCTTTTTTATAGTAAATCCATGCCATACTTAGATTCTTCCCTTTCTTAAAGTTCTCCAATATAACTTTATTTAACAACAAATGATCCTTTGTTCCATATGCCTTCAGCAGTATGTCTCCAATATGTACAGTCAAGCACCACAATGAAACATTTCACCCTGTGCCACCAGCAATCCATTTTTTTTTCAGTAGTTTCAATGCATAAGCAACAAAATTAAACTTTTATCCCAGATGTCCCACTAATCCCTTCAGCGAGACAAGGTCCGGTATTCATAAATCATAATCATGGACTGATCTGGGCCTTGGCTTTGTATTTTCATTAGTCCATGAAGAAGATTGAAGAAGAGAGCAGTGCCAGTGCTCAGTGGTTAAGCAAAACACGGAGTCCTGGACTTTCAGGATGACAAGACAACGAAAATGCGAACTTGGATGGAGGCCTTTTTATAAAAACAGTCAGTCTCTCCTCCCTCCATCTCCAGATTTTCCCTATCGTAAAAGAGTATATAGTTAACTACACACACACACACACACACACACACACACACACACACACACCTAGAAGCAGAGCAGTACTACATTGTGTACAATTAATAAATTTGTATTGCAAAGCATGTACTCAGTTCTTCAATTCAGACAGCAAATAAAATGTGGAGGCTAATGAGAAAAAAAAGTAACTACACAGTACAAAAAACACAGACACACACCTGACTTAGTTAGAAATAGAACTTAGAAGTATTTTTGCATCATCATTTTCTTTTTTTCTTCTTTTACCTGTCGGAGCCAGGGGAAGAACTGGTGATATATTTTCTCATGATGACAGGTCCTACTACTCCGACTGCTCTGCACTAGAATGGCTTGCCTTGCCCAGTTCAATTCAGTTACTACTGTTGTTCTAATTAATTTAAAACTAAAAAGTACAGTGTTGGGCTGTCAGCTGCAGAGCTACTCGCCTGTTAGTCAGTCGTCCTCTCTCTGATGCTGCGGCAACACACTGATGTTGCCATATGAACGGAAAATCTAAACAGAAGCAGACAGTGTACAGTACACACCCCTGGAGCCCTCAGCCAAATTCCAACAGGCTGACAGTCTGCTCACAAAGCTGACATCATTGTGCATGGTCCTGCATGTAATGATGTCAGCAAAAATTCTCTAAAGAGAAAAAAAAAATTAAAAAAAAAAAATGGGAAATTCGGGAATTAAAAGGGGCCACTCAGGAATTTTTGGCACCCCATTATTTTGACCTAAAAAACAATAAATATTGTGGAATTCAGTATGGTTGAGAGGTATGGCTAGTGAATTACACATAATATATAGCGGCAATAAGTAAGGGTGTATACTCCTGTTATATCAGACGATGTACACTAAATCACCTCCTCTCATTCTGTCAATGTCTCACATAAATAGTTATAGCATTTTAAAAGTGTCTGATTGTCCCTGATGTACTCTGGCTAAGTCCATGATTCTGTTGATGTTTGTCTCTGTCTGCCTGAGAGCTATGCCTAACATAGCGGTCAACCTATTACAGCAAGAAATCTGAACAAAGCCATAATTGATGGAGGGACAAAGGCTCAAATTAGGGACACTGTAACTATTGCTCATACAAGGTAAGAAAGTGAATAGAATAACATATGAAAGTAGCGTAACTGTATTCTGACGGGTATGATGTCTTAAACTCAGATGTCTGTCTTTATTTTCTAACATCAACCATCAATGATTGGCCAGCCTTTTGTCAGAAATCCACAATGTTGAGTGAAAATGACCAAAAGTATGATGCAAACATTGTGACATTTTGCAAACATCTGTATAGTTGAGAGGTTTGATGCCTACAGGGAATGTATTCTACAGCAGGTTTGCATTGTTTTCTGTCATTGTGGCACACTGGTGTTGCTGGACTGTCCCCATATAGTGGTCATAATAGCACACTGCTATTTGTCTGGCAGTGGCTGTATGACATGGTAGTTGGAGGTTGCCAGTAGGGGACACACCACATTTCACTGCAGTGCTGGGTGTAGGAACATACAGCAGAATCTGTCATGGCACACAAAGACATACCCCCATACTGCTACTAACCTGCTGGGATCCACACACATAGTATGTTGCCAGACTGTGGGGTATGACGTGTGAGGAAGCAGTGGGTAGTGCAGTCCATTATGGGAGTGGTGACTCTGTTCATAGTGGATGTCCATGTATCTGGTCCTGTAATGTGTTCCCCTTTTGTTGTATTTCAGGAACCATGTATTGCAGATGCCATGCCCCCTTCTCTGATGCAGAAAATGAGGTAATAGAGGATGCACTAAGGCAGAATCATCAGATGTTGTTGTCCAGAAGGAGGCATAATCATGAACAATGGGCAGCATTGTGGGCAGACCTTGTGCAGGATAGCAATCAGATTGGCCAGCAGGACAGGACCTATGATCAGGTGTGAAACAGAGCCACAGATATGGTGAATGCTGCACAATGAAGGGCAGCTGATGTTGCCAGAGATCATGCTGGCACCGGTGGAAGGCCTGGAGTGGTACAACCACTCTTAGCCACAGAGGAATTCCTGGCGAACCTAGGAGCACATGACAGCTCCCAGGCATCCATCACACCATGCATCGTAGAGGTGGGTGCCACAGTGCCCCCAGCAGAGAAGCATCCAAGTAAGCTTACTGTGTCCATCATTTTAATATTTTATTAGTCATTTGTGGCAGGCTGTACATATCTGTACATGGGTGTCAGGTCTATCTGCATTGGGGGGGTTGGGGTTTAATCTCAGTTGTGCACACATACTCTGAATATTGTCAATACAGCTAGTAACAGTGGCTATTTTACAAGTCAATATATGCACATATTACCCTGTAGTGCTGCAACATATGCTGTTGCTGACAATACCTCTCCCTCACCCTTTTATAGGTCCATCAGGATTTGCCCAATCCCATGGTCCTGTACCTAGTAAGCATGATACTGTTGTTTGATGAATCATATATACCCTATCAAAGTTAAAGGCTGCCATATTGCACTATGTACAAATGCTGTGTTTAACTAGATTAGACTATTTGTATGTACCATTCTGGAACAGTTTACTCCTGTTCATAAACTGGGCAATCACAGGTGTGTATTTGAACAAACATTAACATGTTTGCACTTATAAATATGAGCAACTACACAGCCTGGTATACATGAGGCAAGTAATCCAAGATGCCTGTTCAAACACAAATGGTAGATGTTACATACCTGAGGCAGTGTCACTAGTACTGGCATATCATTCTCAAGATAGGTTGTTGTGTCTTATCAGCTTTTCCCGGTTAGGGGTCGCTACAGCGAAACTCCGGTCCACTAATGATTGGCAGTAGATTTTTACGTGCCGAGTTGCCAGCTCTGATGCACAACCTTCAACGAAGGTACGCCCATTCACGCATGTCTCCACACAGAAGACGCTTTAGCTGAGAATCGAACAGGACAACGTCTTACTGTGAGGTGACAATGATACCGCAGCACCACCACCGCAGTTATTTGCAAGATACGTGCACTGGGTTTAATGTGCAGTTCTATCACGTATAGTGTAATATTGCATACCTTACAGGTAAATTGTACTGGCGACTTTAACTGGATGTAGCTGATGTGCATGTTATAAAGGCTTTGATTTGTATGTATATGTTGTTGTAAGGTTGTTGTCTGTTGTACAAGGGAGTGGAGATGAGAAGATGTGAGACTGGTAATGCAGTTGTGGATCTTCATATATATGGCTCTGTGTGGATTACCATGCATAAAAGTTCAGGTAGTAATGTACTGCTTTTGTCTTGGTTTTCACAGGTGACCGGGGGGTTTGGAGTCTGTCCCCCCTCACAACCTGATGTCAGTGTCTTATCAGACTCTGATGATGATAGTGGCCATAATGAGCCACAGATGGGGTTGCTGGTAGCTGAATCTGCCCCAGAGGTTGACGTCCCTCTTTTGCCCCCATTGTCTCTGTACACAGTCAGTATGGCCACACATACTCAGTCCCCAGAGGCCACAGATATTGGACAGTCAGAAGGTGGACACATTGAACAGGGAAGTGAGGCAACTATGGCTCTAATGAGTGTAGACAATGGCCATAGCCAGACAGATAGCAATGTCCCACACAGGTGGATTGACAGGTGTGCTTGTAAGAGGTCTGCTGTCTGTCCACCACCTTTTGCTGGTGTCACATCTCAAGTCACTCGACATATGTTTCGGGCCATCTTGGAGGAATAGGCATGTTCTGAATGGAACACCAGATGTATGCTTAGGGTTATGGATGCAGCATAGTCTGACATACATGACTGCCCTTCAACATATTGGGGAAATCCTGGATCAGTTCACTGATGCAGTGGACAGATGGTGGGCTGAGACAGTGTCTGTCTTGGGCCGTACATTGTCTGTGCTGGAACATTTGGCCGGAGTTGGTCTTTGGACCTGTGGACGTAGGTCAGTAACATCAACTGCTGAGACTACAGGTGGCCATGCGCAGTTATGCTCCTGTAGTGGCAGCACCTACAGCACTATAGAGGGAAGTATGCTGTCCACACCACAACATGGCAGGCCATAAGCACATGGTCCTGGGTGGTCCTGCGGGGAAACAGACCCAGCAGACAGCAGTCACCATCAGATACTAGCACCTCATCTGACCTCTGACATGATGGTGCCAGTACAACTCCTGGCAGAGCCAGTTCCCATGTTCATGGCAAGAGACAGTGAACTTTCCACTCTACCATGTAGAGTCCACAGCTGTCTGACATACACATGTGTAGAGATAGCACTGGGCTTTACTGTGTACACACACACACTCAATCACCACTATCACATGCAGGTCAACTGCACACACATATGGCACCTGTCTATGGCCCATCAAACCCCCACCCCTTCCTGACTCACACACATGCTGTCAACTTTTTGGCACAGCTTAGGCTTGCAGCACACCCACACCACACCCTGTGCATGTGATGATACCTGTGCCACATCTCTGTTATCCTTGCCTTCGATGCACGGAAATGAAGCTATGTCATGGTGCATAAGATGACTACATTACTTGACATGTACATGTGTAATGCAGTATTGTTTTGCCATGCCACTTTTTGTGATACACAATAGATACTGTATGCTGACATGTGTCATGACTATGCACCAAATATTGTTTACCTTATGTTGTGTGATGTTGTACTGGTGGTAGTGTTACAGGATGACATGTATCTCATGGACCTGTGTATGTTTCTACTCCTGGAGTCTGAGGGAATAACCTAAGGACACATAGTGGCAATACAGCAGCACAGGATGGCATGGCAGCACAGCAGACATATGATGTCAACAAGGTACAGCAGTATACATTCATGGCTCCCTAGGTGCATATGTCTATAACAGTCTAACAGGGACAATGGGGTCAGTCCATGCACTCATGCATTTATACTTTGTGATAAGGTCTGCTACCCTTGATATGTATCACCTGGGCTCTCTGAACATATATCTACAAGGTATGATGATGGAGCTGACACATCTACAAATATTCTGTGTCCAGATGTTATGTTCCCAAGGTTTGACTCTCAGACACTTGCATATACACCAGCTGACATACCAGTCTGTACATGGAGTGCATATTTGGCAATATGCCCTGCTGCCGCCATACACCTTGTCATGGCAGTCAGTAGGGACATGGGTGGGGGCACATCAGGGTGTACAACACCCAGAGTGAGCCAAGTCATTTCACTGTACCACCTGTTCAGACAAAATGTACAAAGTACCCACTTAGGCATTTATGATAGTGTCAATGTGGGGGGTCACTATGGGGCACACAGATGGCAGACATATGCAACATAGGGACATCTGACTCCAATAGCTGTTCTATAAATGCTCACCAAGGTGCAGTTGTAGGTCATCTACTGCTTGGACTGCATGTCTCCATAGTACATGCAGGTACTGACTGACTGTGGCTAACAATATTGGGTGCTGCCTGATACTTGTAAGCTCTCATACAGTCACTGTGTTATGTCAGTGTCTTGCATGATGGTATTACAAATACATGCCTGGTGACATAGTAATGGCCATAAACCCCAGTCGAATATATATGTACTATCCTTTCCATCAGGGATACCTATGTCTCCTGTTAGTAGCACTGCAGTCCCTACAGGTGATGTACATAAGTAGGGGTGACAGGTAGCCACACACACTCAGCCACACAGGTGTACAGCTCATGTGGCATATATCAACATGTCTGCACAGTGGTATGGTAGGATTCATATGGCATAGCTGTGGTCACAGTCACCAGTAGGTGACATACCTATACCCTCCATATACTTGTCCCTCAGTATGCCACTATCTGACTAAAATGGCCATGTGTTGATGTACTTTCCAAACTGTTTTGGCAAATGCAGATGACACTATGGCCTCTCACCGGGTCCTATCACATCATCAGTATGTGCTCACCACTGTTCATCTGCAATGTGCGTCAGAGTTGCCTGTACCATTCAGCATACTCATAGGTGATCTGGGCTGTGCATACAGGACAAGGTATGACCCCACTTGATTGTATATTTTGCCTCTCTCTAGGAAGCATACTAGATGGATTAGTCACCTTAAGGACATTAAGCCACAATGTGGTGTTAGTAGTACATGTTTGTTGGTGACATTTATGTAGCATACGTAATTCACCCTTAACACAGGCCCTCCATACTGGTACAGTGCAGAGAGCACATCAGTGCAGTTCCACACATGCCATCTGTATGATTGGTTGGGCGGATGTCATCTCAACACTGGAGGTATGGCTGCATTTCCTGTGGACTTGGGCGATATGTGTTGTTCATGTGACAAGGGCTAGTGATGTCTCCAATTGTGATGGCTGTATGGTCATCATGTTAGTAATGTGCACATCTCCTATTTCTCTGTGACATGATGTAGAATGCTGTCGCAGGCTGACATGTACACATGGCCACATTCAGGCTAGTAGCACTTCCATTCACTGCATACAGGACATGCCACATCACACACATAGTGCATGTTGGTTGCATCCACAGTGGAAAACTTACCTATGTAGTGGTACACAGTACAGAGGACAATACCGGATGCACACACCATGCCTCATATCTGGTAGTACTATCCATGTAGGACACATAATGCTTCTTAATATAAGCAGGCCATGTTGCAGTCATTGATTTGGGAGGCCACATCACACACAATCAGTACAATAATGCAAAACCCCACCAATGTATACATTACAAAGGTTATCATATGTATGTGATACACACACACACACACACACACACACACACACACACACACACACACACACACACACACACACACAGTTGGCTGCTGTGAGATTAGAACCCTACCTATCTATTGTTACACACTATAAGTCACTGTATTTATCACATGTGCCATGGAGGTTATCTGATACTTGACTGTCAGCCAGTGCTCTTAAGATGGATGACATCAGCAGGCCATGTAGCGGAGGGCAATTTAGAGGGCAGCAGCTAGTTACAGGGCCAAAAAGTGCATAACCATTGCACGGGGATAGCCCATGAGGACTTGTCTGTTATGCTGCAAGGGGATATATTTATACACATACACGCACACACTGAACTGGCTGCTGTGAGATTAGGACCACTACTTATCAAATGTTATGCACTATAGCTTGCAGTACTTATTGCATGCGTCACAGATTACATCTGTTGAATATATGACTGCAGGCACTGTACTTGTGAAGTGTGCAATGTAGACTTGAGTTGGACAGCATGTGTGGCCTGCCGATTGATATTGCTTGGTACTGTTATTGTATCTATTGTCCTAGGAGTAGGGTACCTGTTAATATCCCTGTTATGTGTGTACAGTCACCAGTATGGTCATATGTGGCTGGTCACAGTTATATAGGCAAACATGGCCATGGACACTTTTCCCTGTCAAAGTCATGCGTTGGAACCATTATACGTTACACCACCTGCTCAACTGTGTTTGTCTACATGGATGATATTTTGCAGGCACAGGGGTCTGAGGGTGAGTAGAATATGTACTGTTGCAGCCTTGGTTTGGTTCCTCTGGACAACTGCAATGATGTGGGGGTGCAGATAACCACAGCTTTCATAGGATATGTGGGAAATTCATGCATCCGCAAGCACACACACACACACACACACACACACACACACACACATACAAATATATATATATATATATATATATATATATATATATATATATATATATATATATATATATAAAACAGGAATGTTGCTGTGTGTGTACATTATGTATATGTGTTAAATAGATATATGTAGAGAGTCTATATATCATTGTTATAATATATGTATAGCTCTCTCTCTCTGTATATATATATCTACAGATATATATCTATATATATATATATATATATACACATATATACATATATATATATATATATATATATATATATATATATATATATATATATATACACATATATATATATATATATATATATATATATATATATATATATATCAGTATTATATGTATTCGGGGTACATACTGCTAGATACACTACTCATGTGAATGAATGATATGGACAGACAGAAAGTATATGTAGCTGTCTGTATATACAGACGGATTTCTCCACATAACAGATCTTTGTGATGGGGAGGCAACAGAATTGTGCTCAAATTAGCTAAGTGTAGGAGCATGCCTAGTGGGACTGTCAGTACTTACATGGTGACTCCAGGCCAAAGCTACTTGTACTTCAGGTCAGGATTCTGTGTGCTACAGACATTGGCAGCAGCCCGTTTCCACAGTACAGCACCTCCCTGAACCTATCCACGGCATTCCCCAGCTGTCTCCTGTAGTTAATATGTGACTGGGGTACATAATGCAATACCATACAGAGGGTAACAGTCTGCATACCTCTCACTGTACATGTTTTTTGCAGAAAGTCCATCTTTTTACTTCATATGTCTGGTCTGTTCCTCATACAGTTGTGTTCCAGTAACTCATTGTATAATGCTGTCACTGAATAGTACTACCTACAGACACATTTGAGTGATGGACTTTACATCCTGCAGATATTTTGTTGTGCTGCAACCTGATGTTATACTAGCCACCTGCTAAGTTAATCAGAGCATGTGTAATGTCTGTCTGTAGTTATGGCCCTTTGTTTCCCCATTATCTCTGACTTTGTCCAGCTTTCTTGCAGTAACAGACTGAGGGGTATGACAGTTTGTGGGAATACCACCATATGACTACCTCACATGTAGATGCTGCCAGATTCAAACCATAAACACCATTAACACCATCACCCCTACTAAAATCCCTAGCCCACTGAGCCACACAGGCCGCCAGACAGAGGTGTGTCATTGCATTACATGTGATATCCAATGTGTACCCAGGTTATATGTCACAGCCCTGAGGTTGTCTTGTCTGCTGATATATCATTGCTGATGTAGTGTTACAGCAGTTGTCTGGGAACACTGATGTGATAGATATGGGAGATGAGCAGCCTATGATCTGCTGGCATAGACAGTTGTGTGACTGTCTTCTGACCCCACTGTTTACTATCTCCCTTGACTAATGTAATCAATATTCCAGCCATGTGGCCTAGTGAATATTATGGAGCACATACTATTGGACAGGGTACTTGTTGTCCCATGTGGCTGATAGATCTCTCCAAGTAGCCCAGTAGCCCACTATATTCCCTTGCATACATCCGGAAGGTCCATACATATGCTACCCTATTCTAGTCCTCCTTACAAATAGTGTATAGGTGAGTGACTTACATTGCAAATGCAGCATTTGACAGACCTGTCATTTGGGATTGACTCTGTCTGATGCATGCAGTACACAGACAATACATGATTAGGTACATGTTGTGTGGGTTGGCTGGCATCATTTTTACTATATGTATGCAAGTTGGAGTAAGGTGTCAGTCCCTAAGGCCCTAGATTGCCAGTGCATGTGCTATTCGTTGTCTCTTGGCCAAGGCCAGGGCATACTGGGAATGTCCACATCTGCCTACAAGGACATCCTCAAGGGGTTCCTCCTCTGAGTTGCCCTGTGGGTATGGCTGTGGGGACCTTGGCACTGGTGTTGGGCTGTGTATCCCTTCCCTTTGCTGATCCTACTGCAGCTGTTTCCACAGGATCATATTGTGTAGTATGACACATACTGTGAATATCTGTGCACATGTGGCTGTGGAGTGCTGCAGCGCTCCACCAGATATATTGAGGCACTGGAACCATGACTTCAGCAGCCTAAACACATGCTCTATGATGTTCCTAGTTTGTGTGTGTCTAATTATGGCATTCTTCCATGGGTGTGTGTGCATTTCTGATGGGTGTCATCATTCGTGGTTCCAGTGCATAGCTAGCATTCCCCCAGTAAATGGCTGTGAAGGATGTCCCCCCTAGCAAACATCTGGTACAGCTGCAATGAATGCCAGATATGGAAGTCATGATAACTGCCAGGGCTGCCATGACACACATTCATGATAATGTCCTGGACATTACACATGACCTGGCAATTGATGGAGTGATACCCCTTGCGGTTGATGTAGATTCTACCCTCCTCATCAGGTGGTGCCTTGATGTGTACACGAGTGAAGTCTATGGCACCCAGTACTTCAGGGTAGTTTGCTGCTACACAGTAGAAGTGTTGCATATTGGTAGACCTTGCCTCAGGGGTGAGGGGAAAATAAATGTGCTCACTGACATGTACTAGCATGGCATCCAATAACTGGTGGAGTACCCTGGATGCTTATGCCTGTGAGACCCCCATCATGTCCCTAGTTGGTCTTTGGAAAGTACCTGTGACTAGTATTCTTAGAGTTACACATACTTTTGTGTCTACTAGGATGGGTTCCCCACTGTTGGGTCTGGGTCTGAGTTGATGGGAGCAGAGCTCAGTGAGTTGTTGTAATATGTCCCTGCCCACCCTGCAGTGCTCTACAATCTCCAGCTCATGTAGCTCCTGGAAGATTACCCTGGGCCTGAACACTCTTTTCCTTCTCAGTCTAGGGTTATTGTCAGCAGCAACAGCAGCAGCACTGACCTCAGCATCTAGCACAAACAGATGTAGCAGACCTGCAGCATCCCCTAGCATTCCTTCAGTTAAAATTCCCAAGTCTATACTCCACTAGTGTAGAGGCTCGTGGAGGAATCAGATTTTAGGATGTATGCAACCTTTATTGGGCTCTGCTGTAGGTGTAGGCTGTGTGATTGGCTACCTACGATGTATTCCACCTGCCAAGTACATCATTAAGAATATTTAATGGCTCCAGTTTAAGTGAATCAGTAATTAATATATCATTGGCTTTTGGATACACTCAGCATTGTGGCGCACCATGCAAACATGCGGAAACAAGTGCCTTGAAGGTAAACAAAGCTCAGCAGTCATTGTACCACCCCTCTGAGAGGACACACTCAGCCCAGTGCTGAGCTATGCAAACATGCTGAAACACACGCCCCGAAGGTAAACAAAGCTTAGCAGCCATTTTACACTCCTCCCTGCTTAGCACAGCAGCTCGCCGAACAAACAGGAGCAGCTAAGCTCCAGTGAGCTTACAATTCATCAAACACACACCCCTGTTGATGTCAACTACCTCTTCTGTACACGGTTCTCTGCCTGCACAGAAGGGATATGCGGACACAGATACCCATTTCTGCTATTCATTAACCCCAATTAATTTGCTTAGGGTTCCATGCACACAACCTGGAAACTACATAGTTCCAGGCCCTACCTCAGTAGCAACAGCACCATTCCATCATTGTGGATACTCCATGCAGGGTCCTAGGGTCTATATCACCAAACTGAAAAGACCGGTGATCGAATGGCATTTACATTGGAAATGCTGTTCATCGAGGTGTTTATTGTGAGATCATGGTACAGTGAATATCGGAAAATTTGCCCTTTCCTCACTGTAGTGCGATCTTTGAGTTGATATATATAATTAGTGGGGATTGGGGGGTGCAGCCCTGCACAAGGATGACTTTAATAACTGGCATTTTCAATGTAAATGCCATTTGATTTCCAGTCTTTTCGATGTCTTGATATCGACCCGGGTCCTATACTACATTTCTGTCACATACTATAAAATTCATGCAGTGCACAGCCAATACATGATTAGGTACATGTTGTGTGTGTTGGCTGGCATCATTTTTACTATATGTATGCAAGTCGGAGTAAGGTGTCAGTCCCTAAGGCCCTAGATTGTCAGTGCATGTGCTATTCATTGTCTCTTGGCCAAGGCCAGGGCATACTGGGAATGTCTACATCTGCCTACAAGGACATCCTCAAGGGGTTTCATCACGTTTTTTTTCATAACTGTATGTTTGTGCACTGCAGCGCACTGCGCAAGCATAACCAGATCATTATAAAATTATTTTAACTTAATTCTCTTACATTTTTGTACACTCAGTGGACAGTTTTGCACATATCTGTGTCTGCTATGCTATTTCCGTACATCTAACTGCACTTTTACAGCCCCTGTTGTCTGTTTAAAATCCTGTACATGGAATTTTTTCATGCGCACTATGGACACCAAAATGGAGTCTGCAGGACTGCTTATCTGCTTATCTACTCTACTTGCTTCATTTGCATGAGATTCACCTCTTTATGAGGTGATTTGCATGCCACAGAACTTCCCGTGTTGGCACTGTCATACTCGCTGCTCAGCACTTCTTAATGGATTGCAAACCTGCTTGCTTTCATGTAAGCAGTGTGCCATGATTCCTACATGGTATATAAAACTCTATAGGCTTTATTAAATTCCCCCATGTACTTTGCGCAAATGCATTTATTTCCCTTATTTTTGTTAGTTTTATGCAATTCGGACTTATAAACATTTTCCATAGTGATTTGAATATTTTTATCGATATCATACATATCAGTTCATGCAAATATAGTTTAGAGCATTTTGTATGCCTGGTTTCATATTATACAAAAGAAAAGAGTGCTGAGGAAGTTTTTAATATTTAAAATTCATTTTTGACCTGATTTGCGAAATTTACACACAATGGAAACTGAATTGCTGTATAATGGCTGTGTTTCTCAGTCTTGCTTCAGGCTTCCATTCTGGCCCTTGTCCTTTCAGCCAAGCCACTACTGACACCATGACCTTTTAGACATGCCACTTCTGACATCATGTTGCTCGTTTGTCTCTAATACAAGTAATGAGAAGGCTTAGGGTTTTGTTTAGATGCTTTAATATATGGAAACACATTAGGATGGATAGCAGCATCTTTAAATACGAACGAAGTAACAAACAAACAGAGCTTACATACATACATGTTCACATCTCAACAGCTAACTACAAAATGGCAGTCTGACTTGCACATGCTCAGTATTTATGCACATATCTAATGACACAATTATAATAATTACTAATTAATTATATTATTAATAATAATACTAATAATAATTATAATAATGAGAAATTGTCATTATAGACATGTCATGTCTGACCCAGGTCTGTTAGAAATGCTATATCTAAGGAAATCCCAATCCCTCAGCACCACATGCTCCAGAGACCTCAACCTCATTACCACAATCAACAAAACATGCTGGAGGGACAGGTTCATAACCCAGAGACTGCCCATGCTATGGAATAGATTTCCCATACATGTCAAGCAGAGCACCTCAATGGCCCTCTTCAAGAGAAATCTTGATGAGTGGATGGGAAATAGAAAATTCACACCTGGGATCACTCCAGTGGCTCTGCTTGACAGAGGCACTAGGAACTAAGGTTGGATGGCACAATGCCACGGTAATCCTATGGGCTGGGCTTGTAAAGGCTCCAGGGCCATTAGCCTAATACGCACCTATGAACCTATGAACATGTGCAAGCCCTTGAATAGCTTCTTAAAGGTATATATGCACTCATTGATCTACATTGACTTAAAGAATACATGTCACTGCAGTTTTGAAAAAAATATACAGTCAAAACAAATCAGAGAAAAATGCTGATACAAATATGCTCACTTGAGTGCACTACAGCAATATGAGGAATGCACAAAAATAGTGACCTTAACTAGAGAATTAGAAAACGTATGTCAAAACAAGCGGGACACACATCTTCCTGTTGACTCCTTCAGTTAATGTTAGGAGATATGGCTACAAAAGAAGTGATTTTATCACGGTTACCATCTTTTAAAGTTTGCTTTTAATCGCAAGGAGGTGTGACATAAAAGTTTTGAAATTATTAGATCATCCAGTGCAGGCATTTCAGTTAGATCAATTTAAAAAAGTATTACCTGATGAAAATGACATACACTAATTAGAAGAATTAGCTAATTGCATGAACATTTTAATTATGGTGTCAGTGAGACAGTCTCTCTATTACTGTATAGTGAATGAAAAGTGTTTGATTAAATGAAAAATATATACATTTTATGAGATTGGTACCCATTTAGTGGAGCCATTTCCTTACAAACATATATACACAGGGACTGGATTTAATGCCAAATTTATAGATGAAGGTTTAAAATGTTCCTTAGCCTTAATTTCTTTTAATGCTTTAGTTTAGTTGTGAAAAAAATGGACTTTAAATAAATACCAAGTTGTTAAGGTATTTACTAAAGAACTACTTGGTTGATTTTTTTCACACAGTGTGGAAAAAAAACAAAGCACATTTTTTTTGTAACAGAGCTATGACAAACTATATGCTCACATCTAACAGCAGACATGAAGGAGTTCGTTCAGAAAGTGTAGTTCATTGAATCTACACTGCTTAGGGCCATTCTTATATGTTTGCATACATAAAAATGTATTATTCATATTGCTTTTATGACACTGTGCATATTTCTTTGATTTAATATTTAATATTCTTTTTGCATTTCCAGATTTTTGTAGTAACACTGAGAATAAGTGAATACAGACATGGAAATGCACAGAGGGTATCAAACATTAAATACGTAAACTACTGGAGTAGAATGCACTTGTTTCCTTTAATTGTGCCTGCTGAATTTTCACTTGTGTTTTAAATGATTTTTTCCTGAACTGGAAAAATGTCAGCATTCTAATGAAGTCCCGAGTATAAAAGAAGGCAAAACTTCATTGTTGGAGCTAATCAAAAGCAGTGCTAACAATAACTGGAAATGAGAACGGGGTCTCTTATTTTGACTGTAAAATGAGGTAAAGCAGTCAGTATATTTATGAATCTAGCAAACTATCAAAAGGCATAGTTCAGCAGTGGTAATGCAGTCCATATTTTTATGAATTTAACCAACTTGTCAAAAGGGATGGTTCAGTAGTCTTGCAGAATTCAGGTTTTATTATTAATTTTGTATTTTCTTAGTGTTAAGATTATGAAGCATAAAAATTAATCAATGATAGAGTTTTTAGCTCAGAAATGGTCAAACAAAGCCAAGAACACAGCATCCATGGGACCTGACAATATCCCAGGCTGCATTCTACACGAACTACAGAATGAGCTGGCACCCTACCTAAGTACCATGTTCAATCATAGCCTCACCTCAGGCTTTGTACCCACTGAATGGCGCACCGTGACAGTTATCCCACTCCACAAAGGGGGAGCCATGATGGACCCCGGGAACTACCGCCCCCTTAGCCTGACGAGCCTGGTCTGCAAGGCCATGGAACATATCATTGTGGAACTCATAAACAAAGACATTGGTAATCTCCAAACTCTGGACCCTAATCAGTTTGGATTTGTAAAAGGCAGATAATGTCTCCTAAACCTGATTGACTTCTTTGAAGCAGTCACCAAAGCCATAGATGAGGGTAAAATGGTTCACACAGCTTATCTAGATCTCGCCAAGGCTTTCGACACCACCCCCCACTCTGGAATTATAGATAAGCTCACTAAACTAGGTATAAATCCCTATGTCACAAGATGGGTTGCCAACTGGCTTACAGACAGAACCCACACTGTGAAAGTAGCGGATTCCAAATCTGACATCAGACCAGTGACAAGTGGAGTACCACAGGGTTCAGTCCTGGGTCCTCTCCTGTTTGGTATCTACTTCTCTGAAGTGTAGGCCAACACAGAAGGTCTTTGGCTAACAAAGTTTGCAGATGACTGCAAACTAGGAGCCATAATCGAAACTCCTAACGATGTGGACAAACTGCAAAAGGGCCTCATTGAGACAGATATCTGGTGTCAAAGCCATGGCCTGAAGCTCAATGCCAAAAAGTGTATTGTCATCCCCTTTGGTAAAAACTCTGTACCCATGAATTACCACATAGCTGGTAGTCTACTTAATGCCAAAAATGTGATAAGAGACCTTGGGACACAGGTGGACATTAGTCTCTCCTTTGATAATCACATCGCCACAGTGGTCAGGAAATCCTTCTACGTGGCTCATCTCATCACAAAAGGATTCTCATCCAGAAAAAAAGAGGTCATTGCTTCCCTCTACTCATCACTCATTAGACCCATTATAGAGTACAATGCCCCTTTTGGTATGTACCTCACAAGACATCTACAACAACTGGAAAGACCACAGAAATACCTCACAAAGCGGATTACTGGCCTCAAACAGATGCCCTATGCAGACCGTCTCAAAACACTACAGCTTTACTCCATCGCATATCGCCTACTTAGGGGCGATCTCTGCCTAACATACAAAGCTATGTCAAACCCAGAGCTGTTGGACATGCTCCACTTAAAGAAATCCCAATCCCTCCAAGCTACATGCTCTAGGGACCTTAACCTTGTCACCACAATAAACAGAACATGCTGGAGGGATAGATTCCTGTCCCAGAGACTTCCCATACTCTGGAACAGACTACCTATCTATGTCAAACAGAGCTCCTCATTAGCACTGTTCAAGAAAAATCTTGATGATTGGATGGGAAATGGGAAATTCACCCCGGGGATCACTTCTGTGGCTCTGCTCGACAGGGACACAGGAAAATAATTTTCTTGGGTGGCGAAAGCCAGGGTACATTTTTTTGGCTAGGCTTGTATGGGCCCTAGGGCCAATAGCCTAGTACCTACCTATGAACCTATGAACGTAGGAGATTAAATTCCTAGATAGCGTCTGCATGTGATTAAACCACAGTTTAATGAATGCAAAGTAATGTGCACATCATGTTCTGTATAAATATATTTAGTAAAGGTATGGCTTTCAAAGACAGGGGGTACTAGAGTTTATTCTTCTGGAGCATAACAGTTTAATTTTTTTTTTTGTAAATATACCTTGTTATGTTATGAGGGTGAGTTTTGCTGGTATATTATTTTGCTTCAATTGCTGATATTTGTTGCTTATATTAAGCCAGGTTATGCTTTCCTCTCCTGGTCTTTTTTTTCTTTTATTGCTGACATTGTAGCTTTGAAGTTACTTATACTGTCAGAATATGCTTTCTTTTCTCAATAGCTTTCAGTGCTACATTCATGAGTCTTTCCTTTAATGGACAGTTTTATTTTTCATTGTGTTTAAACTAATGAATTTTATATTTGGCTTTTTTATTATGTGTGACACTTTGTTTAATATTAAGTTAACTATGGTATGACGTGATTTAAGCAAGTTTCCTAAATTGCTAAAGCCAAAGTTTAAACTCCACTAATGCATAAGGAATCATGCATGCTGCCCATAAATAAGGTAATGTTTTGTTAGTACTGACCTAGTTGCCTGAATTTAATGCAAAGGACATGCAGATGATTATATGTTAATAATTAAACAGCACCTGTAGTTGTGGTCTGGTATTATTAAAGTTATCAGTGCTCAAAATAACAGTAGGACAAAAATGTAGTTTTTTACAATAAGGTTTGGCAACTCTGTTTTTGATTATCTAAACAGGTAGACAGGGAAGCAAATCCCCTCACATGGGCAATTTGCGAGGTTAACCTCATGCAAAAAGGCACTTTTTGCCTTTCTGAACTTTTGCAACTGATTTCCAATACAGTCAGTGGTGGCTATTCTTTACCAGGAAACAGCATAAGTACTACAGCTGGCATTCGGGTCATATTACGGTGCCCCTGGCCTTCACCATCAGCTTGATGTGTGGTCAGCATAGAATCATAATGTATAGTAAGAAGATCTAGGGCACTTCTTTGCAAAGCAATTATTCATTTATTTAATATACTATGTTAACTGGGTAAGTTGAGCTGAACAGACCTGTCTTCAGAAGATAAGGGAACTACAGAGGAAAGGCCTCATATATGGAGTTATAAGTAAAGCAAGCTCACAAAATTAACATGTTTCCTGACAACAGAGGGTACACCAAAGTGTCTTCAAATAAGCCAAATTAATACAAAAGGCATAGTATAGCAAATCATATGTAATGCAACAAAAAACTACACAGTAATTAAATACAAAGCAATGAACAAACAATATCAGCACTTCAGAAAGTGACTATAGCTTACCACCAGCAAATAAACTAGACTTGAAAGACAAAAGTATTCCCAAGTGAGGGACATCATTGCTCTAAGGAAGAGCAACCTGGTCATAAATTCAAAATAAGGGAGCTTCTTTTATTCAGCCTAGTGAAGTTAGTATATGAAAAGGGGTGTAGCATATGTTCAGTGAAGGGCATTCTTATCTTTCTTTTATGTATCATGAAACAACAGTTAAAGGCATCCTATGTAGCTTTCTTTATACTAAGCTCCAGATCTGGAAATCCTGAGCTCCTGCAGAATGATCTGTTAACAAAGTGCACATTATTAAGCCCAACTAAAAATGCATGGAATCATTCACTCTTGACAAATGAGAAACTGAAAAAAATGCTTCTCAGAAACCAATTACATTATAAGGACTTCTCTCACCATACAGACTAAAGGGGAGAATGTTGTGATCTTTCCTGCCTGCATGATCATAAGGGATGATGCCAAAATAAGTGGAAGTGATAGAACGAATGAGGGTTTATAAACTCAAAATGTTTACGTCAATGCAAAAAAGAAAAGGATTAAAACAAATATTATGTTTTGTAAATTTTACATGCTCTTTGACCTAGTCAATTCATAAAGGAGCTTTTCTTCATAATTTTCTCTAACAGTTCCTCTTCAAAATACTGACACTACCAATACACCAATTCACACACACACACACACACACACACACACACACACACACACACACACACACACACACACACACACACACACACACACACACACGCACACACATGCACACAGACACACACAGACACACACAGACACCACACACATGACGCACACATACAAGCAGACACCCTCACACACACCACCAATACACAAACACAGTCACACTTATGCACACACATAGACATGCAGATACACACACACACACACACACACACACACACACACACACACACACACACACACACACACAAACATGCACGCACACATACACGTAGACACCCTCACACACACAACACCAATACACAAACACACTCACACACATGCACACATATAGACATGCACACACACACATACACACACACACACACACACACACACACACACACACACACACACACACACACACACACACACACACACACGCACACCACACACATGCACGCACACATAAACGCAGACACCCTCACACACACACACACCACCAATATACAAACACACTCATGCACACATAGACATGCAGACACACACACACACACACACACACACACACACACACACACACACACACACACACACACACACACACACACACTTTATTTTCTTTGTTTAACCACAAGCTTATATTAGCTTCCTATACGCATAACTGTACTTGCCCTGACCTGTAAAAGAAGAAAGAGACACATCTTTGCAAAAAAGAAAGTTATACAATACTACGTTTTGAGATGTAAAGATACTATGTAAGAAACACTTTATTTGCAATCTAAACCAAATGTGGATGATACCATGTCTTCAGCTTTGACTGGTTAAGTTATCGCAGTCAGACATAACTTACAGATATAAAAGAAAAACAATTATTTTCGTTGTTGTCTTTTAAACTAGATGTTCGCCAGAGATTAAATGGAGTTGGTTAAACAATAAGCTTATGGCTGCCAAAAAGTAAAGCCCATGCACTGCTTATGAATAGTGCTTAATATCAGTCTACCTGACAGTGAGATGACCCTCTTCGCCACTTATACATTGTGAGGTCATTGGGTCCCATGATACAGAAGCTGGTAAGATCTATGGGATCACTGCTGGTGCCATTAGAGAATCTGAACGAAAAAGATTGTGTAAGTAAAGGGCAGCTGGTATGAAAATAAAGAGGGAGAAGACAATAACTAAAAAGGTGACCTCCACCAGTACCAGCAACGTGGATACAGAAAAAAGGGATAAAGAGGATTCACTCTAAGTTCACTGTAAAAATACATAGGCTCATAGGTTCTTATGAGATTACTAGGCTAACGGCTTAAGTGCCCTTACAGGCCTAGCCAATATAATTCAGTTTTACCCAATATATGGCCCCAGGGGCAAAAGGATGATAAGGATTTATGCCAGTGGATTGAGTATCTTACAGATTTCTCCTGTCCATAAGAGACATAGGCACTAACCCAGGTGTGAATTTGTGGTTCCCCATCCACTGAAAATTGCATTTGAAGAAAGCCAGGAAAGGGTTCAGCTTAATGTGAATAGGAAACCTGTTCCAAAGAAGGGGTAGTCTCTGAGACACATATCTGTCTCTTCAGCATGTTTTGTTTAAGTCGTTGACCAAGTTTAGATCCCTAGATCTGGTGACCTTCATGCTGTTTGACGTGTGGATGTGTAGCAGCTCCATCAGGGCTGGATTTGAGTGCTTTGCAGGTCAGGCATAGGTCACTCCTTAATGGATGGTAGGAGTCAGAGTAAAGGGATAGGGCTTTTAGTCTATCTGCATAGTTCATATTGTTTACACCCTGTATTTTCTTTGTGAGGAACCTCTGAGGTCACTCCAGCTGATGTATGTGCCTAGTTAAGGATGCGTCAAATGGTGCACTGTACTTGATTATTGGTCTAATGAGGGCTGAGTACAGTGGGACTATAATTTCTTTGGATCTGGATGTCATACATTTACTTATAAGTTGTGCCACATAAAGGGATTTCCTCGCCACTGTGGACACATGGCTGTCAAAGTTTAGGTTATTCTTTATCTAGGTACTTAGATCTCTTATTCCTGGGTCTACTTTTAGGGGTATGCTATTGATGTTGTAATTTGCAGGGATATTTGAATACCCAAAGGGTATAATAATGCATTTTTTTTTACATTAAGTTCTAGGCCATGGTTCTGGCACCAATCATTTGTATGATCTAGATCCTCCTGAAGGATATCTACATCATTTGGGGATTCAATGATTGCCCCCAGCTTGCAGTCATTGGCAAACTTTGTCATCCAGACGTCAATGCTGTAAGCCTAATTACATGTTGAGTGCAGTGGCAGATGATCCCTTTAAGGATAAGTATTTGCAGAATTCATATTTCTTGCCAATAGCAGGGAATTAATGTGAAATTATTTTTTCTTATTGAACGTAGGAAAAAGAGTGACTAATTTTATAATGCAGTGATTCACAACAGTGATGACAAATGTAGCTGCAGGCAATAAACAGGACCTGGCAAAGTTGGTGATGTGAAGGTACTAGTAAAAAAGTATCACTTGCTAAGGAAAAGTGAACCCAGCTAGGAAAAAGAGAGTACATGTTGGAGGAATTGACTTACATGATCACAGTGCTTTTATGTATAAGGGAGAAGAGCCAAATGAGAAATGATGAACTCAAATTTTTACTCTTAAACTAGCATCATCATCAGCATCATCATCATCATCATCCAACATGCTGAAAAGAAATGCAAATGATATATGTACCTGCTGGCTTAAACTTAATGATTGACTTGCGGCACCAACCATCTCTAATTCCAAACAATCTGTTGGAAGAGAGTTGCAAATCATTACACCATGACAACAATCAAACACACAAGCCTTCTTCTTTCACTGATTATGCCATGAAGTCTACAATGTTGCTAAATATAAAAAGATTAGCCTGGTTGTCTCACTGTTTTTAGCTCTAACATTCATCCTATCTACAGTTCATCCTATACTGTGAGTCCATCATTAAATATGAAAACCTGTCCAAGCCAGGAACAAATATTCTAACACATACAAAACTGTTATACACTAAAAATAGTAACAGACTGTGGCATCCATTGTCTAAAACAAATGTAATTTGTAAACACTAAGACACTATCTAGGGCACTGTAACGAACAGGTGGGGGATGAGAGTTGCTTCATGACAGTATCACTGAAAGCAATTTCATCGAGTTGTTTTTCTCAGGTATGATTGGTATAAATGTTACACTGACTGAAATGCTATTTAGTTTTTTATCAGTGCTGAAGTATTTGCATAAGTCAATGACTTAAGGGGTAGATTTAAGGTTAAGATTAGTCTTAGCATTAATGTTTGTGTTAGGATATCATTTAGAGCAATAGCTAGTGTAAGGGTTGAGTTTAGGTTTAGGGTTTGTTTTACAGTTAAGGTTTGAGTTAGTGTTAGGATTAGGATCTGGTTAGGATTAACGGTTACCGAGTGCAGTATTTTGCTTTCAACTCTGTGTAAGTGACTATGTTGTACTTGGTGGAGGTGTTTAAGTATTACTTTAAGTATTACAGTCAATGAATCTACTTCCTTAACATTTACTATAAATTATATTGTCAGGCAAACACATTTTCTTGCCTTAATTCTTTGTTACAACTTCATAAAAAAATAGGACCACCACTAGAATGTACATTAATGAATTCAAGAAAGAGATGAGTGGAAACACCTACCTAGGCTACAAGAATATGCTAAAAAGCATATTGTAAAAGGTCAGATGGCAAAGGGCTTCCTTTTCACTTTTGAGGATGATTTGTTTTTAGAAAAAGCAAAAAATAAAGGACATGTTTCTAGAAAGAGGGTATCACAACCCCTATGTCACTAGATGGGTTGCAAACTGGCTCAAAGACAGAACCCACATGGTTAGAATTGCTGGAGCCATGTCAGACTCCAAACCAGTTACAAGTAGTGTCCCACAAGGCTCAGTCCTGGGACCTCTTTTGTTCGGTATATATTTCTCGGAGGTACAGGCCAACACGGAAGGGCTGTGGCTGACCAAGTTCTCAGATGACTGCAAATTGAGCACCATAATCGACTCTCCAGCTGACACAAGCATCTTCCAAAAGGGCCTCATAGAAACAGACAACTGGTGCCAGAGCCATGGCCTCAAGCTAAATGCCAAAAAGTGTATAGTCATCCCCTTTGGCAAAAACAAAGTGCCCACAAATTACCACATAGGTGGTAATCCATTAAGTACAGAAGAAGTAATTAGGGATCTGGGGACCCAAGTTGATAGCAGTCTCTCATTTGACAACCACGTGGCCAAAGTGGTTAGAAAAACATTTTATATAGCCCACCTAATCATGAAGGGATTCACATCCAGATCAGGGGAGGTCATCGTGACTCTTTACTCATCCCTCATCAGGCCCATAATTGAGTACAATGCCCCTTTTGGGATGTACCTTACCAGACACCTGCAGCAACTGGAAAGACCCCAAAAGTACCTCACCAAGAGGATCAAAGGGCTCAAACAGATGTCATATGCTGCCCGGTTAAAGAAACTCCAGCTCTACTCAGTGGCATACTGCCTGTTCAGGGGCGATCTGTGCCTGACGTATAAAGCCATGTCCAACCCGGAATTAATGGACATGCTGCACCTCAGAAAATCCAAATCCCATCGAGCTACGTGCTCGAGAGACTTGAACCTCAGCACTGAAATAAATAGGACATGCTGGAGGGACAGATTCATAACCCAGAGGCTCCCTTCACTGTGGAATAAAATCCCAGTCCAGGTTAGGCAGAGTCCCTCATTGACTCTCTTCAAGAGGAATCTTGATGAGTGGATGGGAGATCATAGGTTTAACCCGGGTATCACTCCTGTGTCACTGTTAGACAGAGGCACAGTATACTAACCTCGAAAAAGGGCATAGCAAAATCAATTTAAAATGGGTGGCGAAAGCCAAACACATTCTGGCTAGGCTTATAAATGCCCTAGGGCAGATAGCCTAGTATGAACCTATGAACCTATGAACCTATGAACAATCAACATATACAGGAAGCTTTCAGTGAAGTACAGTAAGGGTAGGGGGAATGTCTACTCACAATATGGGTATTGGAATAAAATCTGTAGCAGACAAAGGACAAATCATGGATAGTGATAAATATATGAAAGTCACAAGTATGGTGTATCAACATAACACTTTACAAACACCTTATACTCAAAATCTAAACTGTCCCAAATAACCACTATTCACCTTTGCTGATATAATGAGTTGCAGAGTTGGACAGCTTAAGTTTTTGTTGACTTTAGGAATACTAAATATAATGCAAGCTTGGCATTAGATACAAATTCAAAAACAGGCGAAGAAACCCATTTGTTACTAACTAGTTCATTCAGCAACATGTTAAGGACTCTAATGCTCAGTTGCTAGCAGTATACACTGATCATATGCTGAATAATGCAAGCAGGAACATTACCTTACTTATAAAGAATACAGGAAACCTCATAAACTGAATGAAAAGATGGGGAAATAGACACAGAATATTCGCAGCCCACATTTGATGCTTAAGCTTTATATTCTTCAATCTACTAGGATTAAGGGACAGATTTGTTTTGAACTTTCTAGGTAAGAAGTGACTGTTAGGACACAAATGCATTAATGCTCATTTTGCCTTGTTGAATGTAGTCCTCAAGAACTTTTTTTTTAACTTGACAGTCAGTTCTACCAATAAATGAGTGAGGTTTCCACATGGACCATTAATACACTCATATCAGTGAATGCCATAATGGTCACGTGGAAGAAAAAAATAACAATTTGGATAATGAGGATAAGGTGTTTAATAGGTGCTGTGGATGAAATATAGACGTTTTTTGCCTGAAAATGTGATATAAATAATGTGCATGTGCTTCATTACTGCAGCAACAATTCTGCCTGCCTAACATTTTCTGTGAATGATAGTGTCAGATAACATTTCTTGATATGTTTCTATATAAAAACAGGGACAACTCTAAACTGTACACTAAAACATTCAAGAAGGGTGTGAGTGGAAATAGCTACCTAGAATGCAAAAGTTTGCATCTGCTATATGTTAAAATGCTACTAAAGGTCAAATGGCAATGTGTTCCTGCGTAGTCTCTGAGAAAGATTTGTTTTTTAGGGAAAAGTAATTAAAAGGACAAGGTTTTAGAAAGAAGGCATCAAACACATTGACTTCTAGAGGATTTTTTTACTGAAGTTCTATCAGATAGAAAGAGAAACCTTTGCCAAATTTTGCTTGTTAGAAGACAGCCTACTGTAGACATAAAGCAAGTCACGGCATAGAAAATTTTAAGTATGCCATCAGTGTGACCTATCCTGTATGTTCTGACACAATTAAAATATCATTTACAGTAACTGGAACATATAAGGGATATTGAGTCCACCTCCTGAGTCAAAGGACCATATCCTGTTTTTGTCATTATGAAGGGAAGGAATCTTAAAAATTGTTTTGAGTCATTGGGTCACAATATGTGTGATAACTGTTTCTAATAACAGAAAAGTACCTTGTGTTGCAACTTTGTAAGCAGTGTAAATATTTAACTAACAGCCTCTATTTTCCTGACTTAATTTCAGGTACAGTTTTAGGTGCAGAAGAATATTTCAGCTGTATAACAAGCAATATTATATATATATATATATATATATATATATATATATATATATGGTTCCCTATTAGAAGCCTGAAACACTATAAGCCTGAAAGTCAAAATCCTGAAAACTATAGACTGAAAATGCAAAATCTCGAAAGTGCAAAATCCTGAAAACACAAATAATGCTAATATGTCACTATAAAGACACTAATATCTACCAACTGACCCTGACCCTAACCCTAACCCTAAGGTCCGTCACTATCGCACACTCACCTGACCCGCGCCCTAACCCTAACTCACTTAAACCGCCCCTAACCCCAATATTTGTCACTATTGCATACATGCCTAACCTGCCCTAATCCTAACTCACTTAAACCGCCCCTAACCCTAACATAAAACCAACCGCACACTTACCTGGACCCAACGCATGACCTAACACCACAGGGCTAACAATAGCAAAGCCACAATGACGTCAGTATGTCCATTTTGTGTTTTCAGGATTTTGACTTTCAGGATTTTGCACTTTCGAGATTTTGCATTTTCAGTCTATAGTTTTCAGGATTTTGACTTTCAGGCTTATAGTGTTTCAGGCTTCTAATAGGGAACCATATATATATATATATATATATATATATATATATATATATATATATATATATATATATATATATATATATATATTTTAGAGAGAGAGAGAGCACAGTGCACAGTCCTTAGCAGTTTTTATACTGTGAAGACCAAAATCACAGATGCACATGATAGAGGGGCATGGCCAAGATGGTGTATAAATAAAAGCTCTAGGAAAGTTCTCTGCACATGTATAAGCACATCAGTAGGATTTTGCTCTAATAAAAATTCTATTGGAGTATATTGTGGCATAGAACTTCTTCAGAAAACTTTAAACAATCTCCAGATCCTTTATGAGGAATTTTTAGAGATTCCTGTCAATTTATCTTCTTACTCAGTGAGGGACTGCAGCAAAATGAGCTACTCCAAAACAACAGTATATGAAAGTACTATGAAGAAAAGAATATAAAATCCTAGTATCAAATTTACTAGAAATATCACAGAAAATAGATAAGTTGGGTGTAATCCCAGAGTACAATAGTTTCTGGCCTCACCATTGATGCTAGTTCTAAAGAGAGATGACAACCCAGGTGTGAAGATATCAGATATCGTTATCTGTGCTAACATGACTGGCTGAAGTTTTCTAAATATTTGTAAATAATTGTAAATTACCTTGTGTTATATATGCCAGCATGACTAGCTATAATTTTGAAAATATTTTTTTTTTTTATTGTTAGTGTGATTTATGTATGATGTTGAATCAAACAGTGACCAAATGTACATGTTTTTTTTTTTTAAAAGAATTCTGAATGTTGCTGCTAGTCAGCTGACCTAGATGTGATATCATTGTGTGCCAGGGCTGAAAGGAATAGAATCTCCCTAGCAGCTGTTTGTTTACTTTTTAAAGTCTGATATGAGAGAATAGAATTCTCATTACAGCTTTCTGTGACTTTTAAAAAATTCTGCTATAAAAGCAGGTGCTGAGTCAGTTAAAGTTCAATTGTGTATGGTTTGTAGTAGCTTGTAGTTGTTCAGTAGGTGTAGTAACAGTTGTTGTTTTCCAGATCAGTAGTCATTACTCAGTTTGCTTTGCAGAGCTGTTTAGCAATAACAGTAGGAGTTATTATTCTAGATGCTGAGGACCAGACAACAGCCGAAATACTGGACATAAATTTTATCGCCTGACAGAAGTAAAAGTATCATCTTGCCTTGCTGAGTTAATTAGATTAGACAGGGACAGTTAATCTTTAGACAGTTAGGGAGCTACAGTTAGGTAGTTAGAGCGTTTCTTCAATTGGTGTGAATTCTGTCTTACAGTGCTATTTTCATAATTCCTGTGTATGAAACTCTGGTTTATTGGAATTGGTTACTCAGTGTATATGTGTTTTAAATAATTTTATTTATTAAATACTTTACTACCCGTTATTGTGGCTGGTTATTTAGAAAGTAGTTTTAGTAACCTGAGAATGTTTATGCTTATTGTGATAACACCAGGGCCACTCTGAAAAGCCTTACTGCTTGGATTACATACTACCATTTAAATCAATATCTATCCAATATAACTGAGCACCCCTTTTGAAGGGTATTATGGTATTTGACTGGTGGCAGCCATTACCCTGTAATTTGGGAGAGATAGCAGGTAAATCAGTGCTAGCCTTTCCCAAGAGTGTTTATATGGGTGAATATCAAATACTTAAGAGTGTGTGTGTCAAATACCTAGAACTAGGACAGAGTGCTCTGCAGTGTTAGTGTGAAGACTCATTTGGGGACCTGGAGTGAAGCATATTGTCCAGTCCCAGGTTTGGAGACTGTTCTCGGTGTACTCTTAGGGGAAATTGTGTATTTCTATCTCTGCTTTCAGTGATACTCCCTGCTGCCCCTGGGTTTAAGTGGGGTCATCACACCAGGTTCTGTGTTGACTACAAAAAACAGAACAGTAATACAGAGGCAGCCTGCAGGTAGTAAGATGAGAATATCTGTGACCATAAATGAGTTGTATGAGTTTACAGACATAACCTCTTGAATGAAGATTTCCAGTGTGATATTCTAAAGGCTGGTGTAATATATTCTAGCAGGACCAGAGACTATGTCTTAGCTTACTTAGATGACATTGCCACCTACAGCTGCTCATGGGTAGAGCATGTCAGGCATGTCACAGAAATGTTAGACATACCGTATAGTGCAAAACTACTATCAAAGCTAACAAGTGTCGCGTGGATACGGCAAATGCATCTTATCTAGGTCATAGAGTGGGTTTTGGAAAAATAAAGCGAGAACCTATCAAGGTGGAAGCTATTAGTACATGGATCACACCTATCACCAAGAAAAAGGTGAAGGTATTCTTTGGAACAGTTGGATTTACAACAAGTTTTTATTTCCCACATAGTACAATACCTACTCTCATTACAGACCTTACCATGCAAAATAGACCAGATAAGGTTCTATGAGCAGGCATTTCAAAAGTTCACACAAGCTTTGGGTGGATCCTTTGTACTAGCCAGTACTGGTTATAGCCAGAAATTAATTTTACAGGTAAATGCTTCCAACTATCAGATGGAGGTGTACTCAGCCATATTTCTTCAGAAGGAGAAGAGCACCTTATTGTATATCTCAAGCCCAATCAATGGGGGATTCTTATGTGTAGTTACAGAGAAAAAGTGCTTGGTCGTTATTTTGGCTCTACAAAACTTACAGCTGCATCTGTATGGCAAAATGTTTGCTGTGGTTACAGACTACAACTCTTTAAAATGGCAACATATGGCAAGTATGAAGAATGAGAATTTTCTTAGATGGAGTTTAACCTTTCATTCTTATAAAATTACTATTCATCACGGAAATGCTAATGCTAATACAAACAGCCTGTTTAGAAAGGATATGATATAGTGTACCGAAAAGGCTTGCTCTGTTAGCTTAGTGTTTACGGTTCGAATACCAAGACACGCCATTCAGCTTTTGGCCCTCCTCCGAGAAATATTGACGAGTGGATGGGTAACAGAAAGTTCACCCCAGGGATCACTCCAGTTCAATATTGGATAGGGACACTGTGAACTAACATCGTGTGGCATGGTGCCTGGGCAATTGTTTTGGGCTAGACTTGTAAAGGCATCAGAGCCATTGGCCTAGAACACACCTATGAACATATGAACCTATGGTGGATTACTGGTGCCAAGATGGTTCCAGAACAGAGAAAATTGATTTCAAATATATTTTTCTTTCTTATTGCAGACTGATGGTACCTTTGTAAACTATATTTCAGAGTTCTTTTAATCAGCAAAATGTGTTTTTTTCCTGTGAAATGAGAATGTGTGACATGTTTTCTTTTAAATGTAAAAGAAAATGAATGGAAGAAAAATGCAGGGAAGTTGTATTTGATATGAAAGTTTAAATTGCTGCAGTTTCTCATGGTGGCCTTAACTGGTTGCATATAATTAAGTTACACAAGTGTTTGAAAACAGGAAAACTGAGTGTTATAAAATTCAGTCACAGTGTACTTCAAAGAAGCAACTGTCCAGAAATGTAAAAGGGAGTAGTCATTAAAATACAAAGAGTTAAAGGACCACTAAAGGCAAACGATGAAAAAACTTATTTTTTTTAATCTTGCCATGAATTACTACCTACAGCAAAATAAGTACTTGTTCCTAATTTTATTTTATTTTATTATTAATTTTTAATCTTTGCCTACCCTCATGGGGACAGAAATCCTAATTCCTTTGCAAAACTAAATCTGTTCCATAATGCACTATGAGAGCTCAGATTGTGAGAAAAAGTAGCCCTAGCATTTGCTGTCAGACTATACTTCCATTCACTTAGAATGGAACACCTGAAAAAAAAAAACTGCCAAGTTTGAGAGTCTGCAGATCATGTGTCACTGAGTGGTCTGCATTATGTTTCACAAATGTTGTTCCTACTGATGATCTTTGGCAAAGTGTCAAAAGATTAATGAGATAAAAAGACTTTTTACAAACAGCAGTTTTCCAAGTTTAATTTCCTGTCAAAATTACTCATCCCATCTCCCCTCCTTCAATGAGATAGAGTCTGAAATTTCCAGATTGAGTAGATTCAAATAATTAGTCAACTTTGCATGACAATAGTCATCAAACAAATCACAGTGTGGTTTGCCACTAAAACTATTCCCTCATATGTCTCTTCACTTCTGAATAGCATTTCTTAGGAATTATTTCTAAAACAAGAGCACAGACATCAATCCAGAGTTTAGGCCAATCTATTCATTTCTTAAAATGTGCACAGTAAAATATTCAATTTGAATTGCATTTTAGCTGCTGATGTGGTTATCTTTGCACAGTTACGCTGTTATAGCATAACCTGAAATGAAATATTTAATGCCAAGCTTCACATAACAATGAAAAAGTTCTCAGTTTCTTCTTAACAATGACCTCTCAAGCCTCTGATGTAACCCAGTGTTTTCTGCTACTATTCATAGGATTTTAGGAAGTTACTAGGCTAGTGGCTCTAGGGCCCTTACAAGCCTAGCCACGTTCTACCCTTATTTCCTTTATCAGCACCAATTGCCCCTGTCCAAGATGGACACAGGTGGAACCCCTGGGGTAAATTTACGGTTACGCATCCAGTTGTCCAGATTGTATTTGAAGAGGGCCAATGAGGTGCTCTTTTTGACATGAAGTGGGAGTCTGTTACAAAGGTGTGCTAACCTCTCGGAGACAAATCTGTCCCTACAGCAGGTTCTATTAATGTCACATACTAGGTTAAGGTGTTTAGTGCGAGTAACCTGTGTACCATTTGACTTGTGGTTACGCAGCATTTCCAATAAAGCAGGGTCAAAGATTGCCTTATATGCAAGTCATAGACTGCATCTGAGTAATCTGTATGAAACAGAATAAAGTGACAGTGATTTCAAATGATTCACATAGGACAAATGCTGAAGACCTTAAATTTTCCTTGTAAGGAACCTCTGTGGTCTCCCCAATTGCTGTAGGTGCTTGGAAAGGTGGATACTAAGAAAGGCTTTGTACTCAGCTATTAATCTGATGAGGGAAGACTACAGAAAGGCTATAACTTCTTTTTTTCTGAATGCAATGTCCTTACTTATGAGATGAGCAATATAGAATGCCCATCTTACAACTGTGGAGACATGGTAATCAAAGGTAAGGTTGCTGTCAACCTGTGTGCCCAGGTATCTCATCACTGAGTGCATACTTAGGATGTTGTTATTGATGTGGTAGTTAGCAGGAATATCACATTTACTGAAAGGGATGATAATGCATTTTTTGCATTGAGTTTAAGGCCATGACTTTGGCACCAATCATTTGTTTGTGAAAGACCCTCTTGTAGGCTGTTGACGTTGTTTGGAGAGTTTATGACCACTCCCAATTTGCAGTCATCAGCAAACTTTGTCAGCCACAGACTTTTGATTTTAGTTTGCACTTCGGAGAAATAGATTCCAAACAGTAGAGATACCAGGACTGATATCTGTGCAACACTATTGGTTACAGGTCTGCTGTTGGAAGAGGATTCCTCTATATTGACTGGATGGGTTCTATCAGTGAGCCAGTTAGCGACTCATCTAACAATACAGGGGTTGATACATAGCTGGGTGAGTTTGTCAGTGATGCCTGAGTGGGAGATAGTGCCAAAAGTCTTGGCTAAGTCTAGGTAGGCTGTATGCGCAGATTTCCCCTCATTCAGGGCCTTGGTGACTGTCTCAAAGAAATCCATCAGGTTTAACAGGTATGATGTCCCTTTGACAAATCCAAACTGAGTAGGGTCTTGTGTTTGGAGATTACCTATATCTGTGTTGATAAGGTCCATGATGATTCTCTCCATGGCCTTGCAGATAAGGCTAGTCAGGCTAATAGATCTATACTTCTTGGGATCAGTAGAAGCATCACCTTTGTGCAAGGGGATAATTGTGACCATTTTCCATTCAGCTGGGATGAAGCCAGTGCTTAGACTATGACTGAAAAGAATACCCAGTGGTGTTGCTAATTCTTGTTTGAGCCCATGTAGGACTCAATCTGAGATGTTATCAAGTCCCATAGATGCTGTGTTTTTGGCCTTAGAGAGGGCATTTATGACCTGCTCTTTAGAGATACAAGGTAGAGGGCAGGTGGTAGGGATGTCATGGGGTACATGTGGTGGGGAAAAGGGAGTGAAGTTTTCACAGAACCTGTTGGCAACATGTTAGCTATATCTACAGGCTCAGTATATGCAGTATCATTAACTACCAGTTTGTCACAAATCTGGGCCTTGTCTTTTAGGTAATCAAAAGAACGCCTTATGGTTGTCCTTAATTGAGGAAGCTAATTTGGATTTGTAGCTTGCTTTGGAGGACTTCAAAAGAAGTCGTATTAGCTTGTTTAAGCTGAGGAGTGAGTGTTTCCAGTTTAGGGCTGTGTCCCTCTTACTCTTAGACAGCAATTTCTTCCTCTTATTGTAAAACCTGTTAATGGCAGTTGTCCACTGGCAAAGCATCAAGGTCTGGTGATCATGTCATCCCAGGCTGACAGATACTGTATCCCATCCCCTTAGAATGACAACAAAGACTAAGCCAATTATTGAAGTCAATCATTTTCTGTTCATACTGAGGCATCATACTAGGTAAAGGTAAAATGCTGCTTAAAGCTAGGGACATAACATCCTGAGACACATAGTCTGAGAGCTCAGTTATGTCTTTCTTCATATAGTCCAGAGAGGTACATCTCAAGTCATTCACACCTACACAGACTATTACAGAGTCTTAACAATACCTTTTTTGAGAGATTTGAGTGTGTGTGTGATATGGCAGATTGTGGCACCTGTCAGACACCTGACCATGACCTTCTCCTTATCCAGCCTGGTGAGAGGGACATCTGTGTGTCTCACAATGGAATCACCTATGACTAGTATGGTTTTGTGTTTTGCCTTAAGGGCTAGACAGGTGAGACTCTGGTGCATGAGCTATTATGTGTATTATGTTCTGCAGAGGAAGTATTATGTGCATCATGCTTGTGTTTGTGTTTTGGGGATCTCTGGTGTTTAGGTATGTTTCATGTGTGATGTGGGTTTGGGTGGAGTAGCAGGTAAGGTGCGCATGCTGACAATCCACTCATTGTCATATGAACTGACTGGTGTGTGAGAAAGCATGGATTCAGGGTTGTTAATATAGCTGTATCTCTCACATGTTGAGTTTGTGTAGACTAGGAGTAGAGGGTTGTCGGTGAACATGAAGCAGTTGCTACACTGCCTCTGGATACCCATGTCAACCACCTGCCTTGAGAAACTGTGAGAAATTGTCCATCCATAATGTTAGGTAAATTTATATGATCAGCAAAAGAGGTCACACTTAGGAAAGGGTAGTGTGTGAGAGGTATGTTGGTACCTCTGAGGCTAGGCTTAGTGTTCCACCTGACAGGAGATCAGGGCCACAAAAAACCTCTGGAGGACCACAAGCAAAGTGTTAAGGGAAAATTTAGCAAACAAAACGTTTGCGTCTATAACCAGCAACAGTAACCACCTCTATGTGGCAGTGCATGATGTTGCGCTACATTCAAACAAGTGCAAATGCAGGGCTTAAAGGAAACAAGAAATAACTCTTTTAACTCAAAGTAGCCATGAAGGACACTCTCTCTGAGCACTAGTCCAGTCATCCTAGATTACTTTGTGCAGTTTGTCCTAATTGTATTCTTGTAGCTCTCATCCTCACAGGAGAGATGACTTAAAATTGCTATATATTTGGATATGGAACCTGGGGGAAAGTTTAGACTTGCTGAAGGTAGCTAGGTGACCACTTCCTATTATGCTTATTGTCTGCAATTCCGCCTTGCATCTTTTAGTAACTAAGAGCAATAAATGTTACTAGTCTTTAATAAGTCAGATTTACTTACCTAGCTTAGAATTTTTTGTAAATATTCCTGTCAGTATAACTGACTGTTATATTTCTTTTTCAGTGCATCATTTTGACCAATGCATATTTAATCTGTATCAACATTGTTTTCTTTATTATTTAAGTAAACTTTTATTTATTCACTTTTGAGCTGTTGTGGCTAATTTTCATTATTTATATATGATTTATTGCAGATTATTATCTGAGGAGAGACTTACCATTATTTAGTTTTGTAGGTGGATAAAGCGGTGGCTTTCCCTCCAGTTAGCTAAATTAGATGGGTCTACTACCATTAAAATACAAATTTTGTAAATCAAGAGTGACAGATAACTGGTGCATCTGGGTCTCTAGCCTAGCTAGAGTGCTGGCAGTACTACCAAAGCAGAGAGAAAGCTGTTGAGAATTGAATATTCTACCAGCCTTTTCTTGGAATTTTTTTTCTGTGTGTGTGTGTGTGTGTGTGTGTGTGTGTGTGTGTGTGTGTGTGTGTGTGTGTGTGTGTGTGTGTGTGTGTGCACCTGAAAATAATTACTGTGGGGAAGGGGCATGAAATGACAATGTGGTTCACAGTAAGAGTGGTAGGAAAGAGGCCTGTGCTGCTCAGTAAGTTTTCAATAAATAAACCAGGGTGTGGATGGTGGTAGCCCATGCCCGGACAGCAGTGCAGATTCCATTTATACTCTTGAGGCCAGATTCCAGTTGATGAATAGGTTGTTGAATCAGATCTGTGTACACTTTAACTTGTTGGGTGTTAGTGGTTTGGCTCAAAAGGCCATTTGTTTGGTGGCCATTAAGCCTGATTGGGAGAGTGGTGTGGAAACAAGGAATACTGCCGTACTCATATACATGTGTGGCACACTGCTGGACAGTTGTCACATGGAATATTATTTTGCAGGGGTGGGAGTCAAATCTCTTCAGTTTGAGATATTTTTCACAGCCTTCACCCAGTTTATAAAACTTTTCCCTCTCTCCACTTCATTCTACTAAATCAAATTCCTTCTTGACATCATAGATGCCCACCCACCATTCCTTTCTCTGCCCTGATGTTTCACAGTTTCCCACGATTGTCAGTAGAAGCTGTCATTTACCTGCTAAAATTTGTTTTACAAAAACTCTGCCTGACTCTTTTCATGTGTCTTGAAAGTATTTCATCTGGCTCCCTATTGAAATTTCATCACTCAAACTGCTGAGTGCTTACAAGCTAAAAAATATACCAAAAACACAGGAGAAGAGTACATTTTGAGGAATGCTTTTCTCCTTAAAACTTCTTTTTGCAAGGGGTAAGCCCCCTGCACCCCCTATGTTGTTGAAAGCCTCCCATACACCCCAAACTTATATTTACCAATTCCAAGACTGACTAACTCAAAAAACAAGCCACCCTGGTTGAATCACAAAATCAATAGGCTGTATAACAGAAGGAAGAAAATCATGGCAAAACATAGAAGGTGCGGTACCCAGCAGGATAAAAGCACTCTCATCAAACTAAACAAGCAGCTCAGAGAACAATTAAAGTCTACCAAAGCCAAATTTGAAATAAGTTTGGCCTCCTAGGCCAAGGACAACTACAAAGCATTCCTTAGCTATTGAATGTCTGCAACCTCAAAGGCATTACACAATTGTGTGTAGAGCTTATTGAAAATGGAGCCACCTATACTGAGCCTGAAGATGTAGCAAACCTAGCAAACCTCCTGGCTGATAAATTCAGCTGCAACTTTACCCCTCTCTCCCCCACAGGAAATGCCATGCTATCACTAGGGAACAGGTCCTTAATGCTCTAAGAACACTGCATCAATGTGCTCAGGCAAAATCCCAGGATGCCTTCTAAATAGCATGAAAAATCACATATCAGGGCCTGTGAAATTACTATTTAACTGTAGCCTCCAAACAGGCTTCATGCCTCATGAATGGAGAACAGCAACAGTCATCCCTCTGCACAAAGGTGGGCCATCTAGAGACCCTGGAAACTACAGAGCAATAAGTCTCACTAGCCTTATATGTAAAGCCATGGAATGAATTATCATGGAAATGATCAATGAAGATACAGTAAACCTCCAGACACTGGACCCAACTTAGTTTTTTTTTCATCAAGGGCAGATCATGCCTACTCAACCTGGTGGACTTCTTTAAAGACTGTAACCAAAGCAATGGATGAGAGAAAAATGGTTCACACTGCCTATCTTGACCTAGCCAAGTCATTTGACACAATACCCAACTCAGGCTTTGCTGACAAACTCAAGATGTTAGGTGCAAACTCGTATGTCACCTGGTGGATAGCCAACTGGCTCACAGACAGGACCCAGGAAGGTAGAACTGGGGAGTCTACCTCTGCAAAGAAGCCAGTCACAAGTGGATTCCCTCAGGGATCAGTCCTCGGACTGCTCCTTTTTGGAATTTACTTCTCTGAAGTCAAGACCTATGTTAATGGTATCTGGCTGACTAAATTTGCAAATGATTGCAAATTAGGAGTTGTCATTGAATCCCACACTGACACAAATGGTCTCCAGGAGGGGCTGACACAGACAAACAACTGGTGTCAGAGCTATGGACTAAAACTAAATGCCAAGAAATGCATAATAGTATCCTTTGGGAAGTCATCCACCCCTGGTAACTATCATATTGACAACACACCCCTTAAGATGAACCAGTAGTCAGGGACTTAGGGACACACATAGATAGTAATCTAGCCTTTGAGTATCACATGTCTACAGTAGTGAGGAAATAATTCTATGTTGCACAACTTATAAACAGAGGTATGGCATCTAAGTCCAAGGAAGTCATTGTTCCACTGTATTCCACATTCATCAGACCTATCATTGAATACAATGCCCCCTTTGGTAGGTACCTTACCAGGCATATCCAACAACTGGAACATTCACAGAGGTTCCTCACTAAAAGAATAAAGGGCATAAGTAAAATGTCCTGTGCAGACTGCCTCAAGGCCCTATCCCTGTATTCTGTCTCCTACAGGCTTTTGAGGGGAGATCTATGCTTGACATACACGGCATTTTCAGACCCCACTCTGATGGACTTCCTGCATATCCACAAAACAAACAGCACCAGAATTACCTGTTCTAAAGACTTAAATAGCTTGTGATATAAATAAGACATGATGGAGATACAGGTATGTACTCCAGATACTACCCTGTCCATGGAACAGGCTCCCCATCCATGTGAAGCAGAGTTCCTCCCTAACCCATTTCAAGTGCCACATGGACAATTGGATGGGGAACAGGAAATTCATCCCTGGTTTGGCACCTGTGTCTCAAATGGACACAGGCAACCTGTAAATGGTTCATGTCCCAGGCCCTTGTTTTTAAATGTTTCATTTCCCAAACCCCTGCTTACACTTATCAAGGGTATCAGAACTTGTCAATGATTTGGGATACATGGCTAGGCTTAAAATGTCCCTTGTGGTCATTAGCCTAGTAAACACCTAAGAACCTAAGAACCTATGACATGCCTCAGAGAAAAGGGAATATTTTGAGAAATGGCATCTTGGAGTTAATATATGTAAGTCTGATCTTTCAGCCTTTCAGTCTCTGCATTTCAGGACTTGCTGCAGCGGGTCCAGACATTTCAAATGGCTACTATTTCCACTAATCCAGTGGCCGGTATTTTGCCATAATCATCACATCCCCATTTATTAAGAATACATGTCTAAATTTCCCTAACTCTAGTACTATTTCCTTCTGCCTTGGAAGAAGTATTATTTTGCTCTGTCTTTTGCACAAATGAATACACTATCTGTCTTGCATTTGTTAAATATGGACATACTAACATTTGCCTGAATTCCTCTGCCGTTTTTATGGAACTAAAACACTCGAACTGAGAAGAGTAAAAAACAGGTAAAAGGAAAACCACGTAGAGCCAAAGGTACAAACAGCATACAAGTATTTAATACGATTAAGCACTTTTCATCCTACTCACTGGTAGGACTTCTTCAGATAAAATAAGCGCGTTAAAACCAAGTTTAAATATACATGATGTTAAGTACATGGTCACATGATTGCAACTTTCAATTAATCAATTGTGTCCATTACAATAAAAATGTGTAACGCTGACTTAAATAAAATGAGTAATATCAATAATATCACTTTGTCTTATTCTACCCTATGAAACATTCGCAAAGTAACTCATTCATAAGTACACGTCTAAGTTTACACTAAAAATAAAAATAATTATAATTAAACAGCTGCCATTTTCACTTATCTATTGCATCATCAGCCTACTTTTTCTAACAAATAAACTAGACAATAAAATACACATAAAAAAATTCAAGTAAAAAATCAGGCAAAAAGGATATATGTATATATGTATATAACAACGTAAATATATGTATATCTATAAAAATGTATAAATACACTCGAACGCTAATGTAGGGATCCTAATTTATCTTTTCAAATTTTTTAATTTAAGAATACATAGTAAGGAATACACCTCATTAAGGCCTGGACAAAAACAAACTCCTGTCCTGACTTACCAACACAGCTCTAGGTGCTCTAACAATAATGAATCCGGGCCACCCCGCCCATCTTTTACCACTGAGGTGTATTCCTTATTATATATTCTTAAATTAAAATGTTTGAAAAGATAAATTAGGATCCCTACATTTGCGGTCGAATGTATTTATACATTTTTATAGATATGTGTTCTTGATACAGATATTAAGGTTCACCTGTCAATCTTCAGTTCTCTCAGCTCTTGAGGTGATTTTCTTAATATTTATATTTTGAAACATATTAAGCTGGTCATAATCCTCTCCATTAACACTCTCTGGACTGGCATTAATATTCCTTACATTGAGTCTTTTTAATTTATGCAGTCTTGAGACTGAATTACAGGGAGACATTTTCTTAACTGAAATTAGCAAAATCAACTGCTAAAATGCATGTTAATTTGAGAAAAGCAAGCTTCAGATGAAATGAAGCATTACTGATGACGCATTTGGTATAGAAACTGGTATTTTAGTATTTTGCAGCATATTTATGGAATGCATTTATGTGTGTTGCTTGTAGCACATGAATTTCTTCATGATTTCTAATTTGGAGAGGCTTGGTGTCTAGCACTTTTGGAGGTCTGCCAGGTAGAAGTAATTGTATTTTGTATGTTTTTATGGCAAACTGCTCATTTGTAGATGAGTGATAGATTTATATTTGGTAGCATAGTCCCATAATTGCTTCTACATCATTTTTTCTCAGATTTTATTGAGACATGACAGTGAGAAGAGTGATAAATACTGTTTTATGATGTCTTTTTTTGTAGTTTTAGGAAATGGTATAGTTTGCATTGTTTTCATTTGTGTGGCAATACTGTCTGAGTTAAGAAAAAGAATGACAACGGATTAAGTCCTGTCAGTGAAACCAACACTCATTTTAAAGAAGGAATGAGTGAATGAGTGTGGAGAATTAGCTTCCAATAATCATTTAATGGATAATAGCAACAACATCCCCTTCCTTTCTGACCTGTTACATATGCATTTTAGTGTGAACACCCGTTCAAGAAATCTCAATCTGTTGTTCAACTTAAAAAGGGCATGTTGGAGGGACCTTTTTTATGGAACGGTCTTCATCTCCACATAAACAAAGTTCATCTCTTACTCAATTTAAATGTGATTTGGAAGAATTGATGGGAAGCTGCACATTCATCCCTAGTTTATCACCCATGCCCCACATGGATAAGGGCAACAAATAAATGTCCCAACATATTCTTGTTCTGCCCATCTGTGGGATAGTCATACAAAAATACAGGAATTAAAAAACTACCATGGAAAAGTAAGGCGTGGCTTCTAAAGATCCACATAGATCAATACCCTAGTGAGAAGAGCGAACGCTTAAAATAGCAAATGCTCTTCTATCGAACTTGAAAACCCGAAACCGCAAAATGTCGAAGGCACGGAACAGCGATTTTTTTTTCACAGGGAAAAAAAATCGCTAGGCCATTCTCGGGACTTTGCTGTTTTCTCCACTGTGGTGCAATCTCGGAGTTGGTATATTTAAGTTGGAGGGTGGGGGGAACAGCCCCCCACATTTATTTTGTTTGTAGATTCTTTTTATTTTTTTGGATTAGCAATTTTTTTTCCCTGGGAAAACAAATCGCTGATCCAAGCCTTCAACATTTTAAAGTTTTGTTTTTTTTTTTCAGTTCAATAGAAGACCTTTCTGTATTTTAAGCATCTGCTCTTCTAATGTAGACCCAGTAAGTACCTATGAATCTGTAAAGATGTTTGACTCTTATGGAGATAGTTGCATGATGTGTAACTTTGGGGAATGTTATTTTTTTCAGAAGATTTTGTGAAGGTGATTGGATACTGTCATTGGGTACCATGTCTAGTTTGTTAGGACATTATTGTGGAAAAGAACATAAAAAACTCCAACAAAAAATGCATTTATTAAAACACACTCAAGTATAAATTTTTGAAAGCAACAGTATACCATAAACTCAAAAATGCTATTGGACATGAGTGTTAAGCTATTTCATTTCTATAGCACATTTTCATTTACTGCCAAGCCTGTGAAACTGTCAGCCAGTAACACTGTTTGCCAGGATCTACTAGATCTTCTTCTTTTTCGTGTTTCGGCTTTTCCAAGTTAGGGGTCGCCACAGTGGATCACCTGTCTGCTCATGATTAGCAGTGGAGTTTTACAGTGTCGAGTTGCCAGCCCGGCGCCCAACCTTCCACAGAAGGCACACACATGCACGTACTCACACCTAGGGCCAATTTAGAGTGTCCAATCCACCTACAGCATGTCTTTGGGATGTGGGAGGAAACTGGAGCACCCGGACGAAACCCACGCGACCACAGGGAGGACATGCAGACTCCACACAGAAGATACCCCAGCCGAGAATCGAACTGGAGAACCAGGAACTACTAGATCTAAGGATTTAAATTTTTGCTTGCAAGTTAAATAGGACATGTTGGAGGGACAGGCATTTATCTCAGAGAATCCTCATTCTCTGGAATAGGCTTCCCATTCATGTGAAGCAGAGCTTGACCCTAACCATATTTAAGTGCAACCTTGACCAATGGATGGGAAATACAAAAATTCACCCCGGCCTGACACCTATGTCTGTGATGGACAGAGGCAGCCATTAAATCATATCCTAACCAACATACACCTCTTAGAATAACCTTTGAGGCACAATGATTCATGATATAAATTTGGGTTGGATGGCTAGGCTTATAAATTCCCCAGTGTGGTTGTTAGCTTAGAAAACTCCTATGAATCTATGAAACTATAATGGGGGACTTCTTAACTTCTAATGCCTTTTTAGTCTCTTCTCTTTTTATGGAAGTTTCTATTTTGTCTAGAAGTTGAAATAAACATTTCTATGTGTTCATGGTACCCTTTATGATGTTTGTCCAATGCATTATGAAGTATCTCTGCATTTGCATCATATGTTTATTAATAAATCCTGCTATTAAGCTGCCTTACTTTTCAATATAGAATATATCTGATTTCTGAGAGGTTATTGCGTGCACAACATTTTGGCTTCTTTAGTCTGTATATGTTTTATTAATATATATATATATATATATATATATATATATATATATATATATATATATATATATATATATATAAAATTACTGACTGACAATCTTGATGGCATGTTTAATATGTTCACAACAAAGAAGGAAAATAATAGAAGCTATGATAATGTGTATTAACCACTGTTAAAAGAGTCAAATGAATCAACCACTAGAGACACATGGGCATTTATTTAAAACAACAAACAGTAATTTGTTTTCATCTTACAACCAAATTGATAGTGACTGATATTTTTAATATATTTACACTATCCCTGGGATTCAGCATGTTTTGCATGGCATGCAGGAATAGTGCAAGAGTTGCTGCACGTAATGTGGCTGACGAGCGATCCAGGAACGAGCTCCTGGGACATGCTTGAGCGCAACTACACAATTCCTGCATGGACACAGCTCCTGTATGCTAATTACCCCATTTGCTGGTGAAAAACATGCAAATGAGGTTAATTAGTGATCCAGGAAGCAGGCAGGCATCACATGCAGGAATAGGGTAACCTGCAGAAATATATTCAGTTACTAACCAAATACATTTCTGCAAATTGCAAAACGGAGTCATGACAGCTACAAATAAATCATGTATTCAATCTAGGCATGCCAATGGTCAAATATATGGCCATTGGCATGAGAAATAGTTGCAAAATTATAAAAAATAACTTTTTTTTGGGCCGATTGCGGCTGTCTAAGCGTAGGGCAACGGTATGCAAACAGGATCGGCCTGAAAATAAGGAAAAAAGTTGGAAATAAGCTTTTAAACCCAAATCAGCATTCTGCCATAATAGTCAATGGCATGCATAAGACAACAATACCATGGAATAGTGGTTGCTAAGGGGGAAGGCTGAATGTCAGTTTTGTAACCATGCATTAGAAGTTAGTTTTATGCAAATGAGGGGGCTGATACTGAATCACAGATTTCCCCTCAGTGTTAACTTGCACCCAACCATGTAGGTGCAGCAACACCATGGTTTAAGCATAAGAGGTAGATGACCGTATAAGGGGGAGTGCCATGCATGCTGTAAGCTTATTGGAGCTCTGTGGGCCGTGTTTGCCCTTAGCTAAGCACAGCTAAGGAAGAGGTGTGTGTCTCAGGCTGTCTAGCAGTGTTTACATTGCCTAAATGGGTGTGCGTGCCATGCACTGGGTTTTAAAAAAAAAAAAAAACAGGAAATAGCAGCTCTGTTCATATCTGAGCACTGGGTATGCATGGCGCACCTCGGGCCTTAAACAGGAAGGCAATGGGAAGGGAAAACAGCAGTAGGAAGCCAATCAAGGAGAACTAGCATAGCTGGCAGGTGAAATGTATCAGAATCAGCCAATTACACAGGCAGAAGCCCAGCACACTACTATAAACTATGCAAACCTTTCACTCTGGTTTTTCCCACAAACTCTGCACCACTGGTATACACAGATGGGGAAATTTTACCTAACAAAACTAACAAAATGTTAGGGGCTGGTGTCGCTCTCATACATCAATATTTGGAAGAGACTGAGAGTGGTGAGGATGTAAATGCTGATGACCAACCCACAGTGAGGAGGAGAAGAGTGTACAGACCCAGGGTAACCTACCAGGGGCTACATGAGCTGGAGACTGTGGAGTGCTATAGGGTGGATAGGGACATCCTACAGCAAATTGTTGAGCTATGCCGGCCATGCCTCACACACAGAACCAACAGAGGGGAACCCATCCCAGTGGATACCAAGGTATGTGTAAGGTTAAGAATACTAGCCAAAGGTACCGTCCAAAGGCCAACTGGGGATATCATGGGGATCTCACAGGCATCAGCATCCAGCGTACTCCACCAGTTCCTGGATGCCATGTCAGCACATGCCAGTGAGCACATATATTTCCTCAACACCCATGAGGCATTGACCAGCAGTATGCATCTCTTCCACAAAATAGCAGAATACCCTGAGGTAGTGGGTGCTATAGACTGCATGCACATGAAAGCACCACCTGGTGAGCAGGTAGGGTCTACATAAACTGCAAGGGCTTCCCCTCCATCAACTGCCAGGTCGTGTGTGATGCCCAGGGCATTATCATGAATATGTGTGCTGGTAGCTCTGTAAGCTAGCACGACTCCCACATCTGGCATATGATACAGCTGTACCAGAGATTTGCCAGAGGGGACATTCCATATGGCCACCTAGTGGGGGATGCTGGTTATGCACTGGAGCCATGGCTGATGACACCCATCAGCAATGCACACACACCCGAACAAGAACTCCATAATGAGGAACATGCACAAACCAGAATCATAATGGAGCGTGTGTTTGGGATGCTCAAGTCATGGTTCCGGTGCCTGGAGATATCCGGTGGAGCCTTACAGTGCTCTCCAGCTACATGCACACTAATTTTCATTGTATGTGCCATGCTACACAATATGATCCTGAAGAAACACCTGCAGCATAAACAGCACGGGGGTGCAGGGCCACACAGCCACCCACCATTGCCAAGGCCAGCACAGGCACAGAGTGACTCGGAGGAGAAACAACCTGAGGCTACCCAGGTAGGCAGAAGGAGGCATGCCCAGTATTCCCAGGCTTTGGCAAAGAGGCAATGCATAGCACATACACTGACACAGTAGGGGCCCAGGAAATGACACCTCTCTCTGAGTCGCATATACAGTAAAAAGGACACCAAACATGACATTACCTGTGCTTTACCATGTATAGGGAGTGTACTATGTGCATCCAACATAGTCAGCCCTCCAGTACCATCCTCAGTACTGGCACAGCCACAAGGTAAGTCACTCTTCCTATCAGTTGCTGCATGGAGTAGTATATTCTGCTAGTTCTATCTATGGTGTGGATGTGAGCATGCAAGGGAATTGGGTGGCTGAATGGGATGGCAGCATAAAGTGGACACCTATATGGGCAGCATGAAATCCATAACAAATACTGGTGTCAACAAAGTATGCAGTACTAGACAAGGTGACAAATCCCACTACAGTACATGTGGTGGCCCAAATGTGTGTCCATAGGACACACACATGCATGTTGCAGAGGCTCAGATACCCAGCACCAGCCTCAGCCAGCAGGACAGGTATAGATGACCATAAAGAAAGGCTGTGCTAAGGCCTCCAATTGATGGCAATGGAGAACAGCCCCCCTCCAGACCTACACAGACAGACTACAACAGGTCTGGCAGTTATATGTTAGTTGCAAAGGGTAAGAAGTCTGACACTGAAATATAGATCAATAAAACCTAAGATCTGTACTCTACTGATATGCCTCTAGTCTGCATGATAGGTCAGAATACAAAACAAAATGGAAGTCAACAGAGTACTTGAAATACCAGTACAGTCATAGCAAATTTTTACAGTTGTCAGGTGTGCCCTCCCCCCACAATCCTATGTAAAAATGCAGTGACATGTATGTGTGGGTTTAATAACAGTGGAGCACAGATTACCTGATCTGGCCCAATTTACAGGATAGATTGTTGCATGTGTACAATATGCAGGGGTCTGTGTGTTAGGTTGTTGTGTGTTGTATATTGAGTGGAAGTGGTCAGCATGTAGTCATGAAGGGTTGTGTCTCAGTGGCCTATGGCCAGTACTGTTGATGACAGGGGAAATTGGCATAGAGGTTAAGGTGTTTACCTTATAAAAACATGGTCCAGGGTTTGATTCTCACATGGGGTAATTGGCTAGGCTTAAAATTGCCCACAAGGGCAGTTAGCCTAGTACAAATCTATGAACCTATGAACCTATGACAGGGCCATGTTCTGACAACTGTAGTGCCAACTACAATGCATCCCAGCAAGACCTAGTTCAGCAGTCATCCATAATCACTGTTCAGATGTGAATATCTGTCACCATCTTAAAGATGGACATGCCATGAATGTGGGTCCAGACATACACACAGTACACAAGTGGAAGTACCCTAGACAGAGTACATAAAATTTAACTGTCAGTTGCACACACCTTTGGAATTGTACATGCAGGTTAGCAGCACATTAGTTGTCTGTGTAGTATGGAATGCTGATATAGACTGGCCAATCACTGGCAGACCACAAAATGCAGAGTTATGAAGTAATGAGAGACTGCCTATGTCCCTGCACAAGGCAGCATAAGAGGAATGTCCCAGGTATATCTGTGAGTCAGCTGCAAGAAGCTTCCATATCACACATGCACTCAGCTCACCCCACCATCAGCCACAGCTTTATCACAGGTCATATCCCTGCTGTTGGGAATAAGTACAATATGACCCCCCCGATTCTGTATGGGAATACCCACAGAATGCAACATGCTAAAGAGGTGTCCCATGCAGGTGTGTCTTTAGATGTAAGCAGCACCCTCCCAACATCCAGAACAATGGATTAATATGGACAGGAACTATTGCCATTGACACCTCGTACACTTACCCTGTCACACCAGGGGAATCCAGGGGATCACAGCCTGGGACTGTAGGAGTGACAGAATGTACTGGCCTGCTACAGATGGACTGCATCACTACCAAATGCCATACAGTCCTCTGTCAAAAGCCTGTGCCTCACCTGTACTGCCAGTGTATATTATCTCATGGGGTTCCAACTAACAACATAACACAGTCCACAGAAGACATATGCAAGGCCATGTTGACAAATCCCAGTAGCATGCCCACCATGTCCTACTGCATGAACTGTGGACCAACCCCTAAATACCACTGGGATGAAGGGACAACTATAGGGATACTTCTCTGATATCGCTCGCATAATGTTAGGAAGAGGATAGAATAACAGAGTGGGGGGGGTGTACAAGCCAGGACACCATGAAGTGTGTGAAGTCTGAAACTCTGATGTGTGGCCATACTACCCCTGCCTGCAAACCCAGTAATGGGTGGCTACAAACCTGCTTGTAAACCACAATGTGAAGGGGAACTGACCAGATATATGAGCCCTGCCTGTGGGTAACCTGGGTGAATCTGTACAGCTGAGAGGTATGGCCAGAGCAGGATATGACCATTCCGTTACTTTGATAGATGTACAAGCAGGGGATCCTCAGCCACCACAGTGCCAAGATGATGGACTATTTACACAGACCCATCAGTAAGTGTCTGCAGCTACCCCTCCAGAATGGTGTGAGGGTGTAAGAATATGTAGGCTGCAGACCACAATACTGGACACAGCTTCATTCATCTTGTATTTTCCAGGAAATAACTGTGAACAAATAAGAATATCTGTCAGTAGTTGATGACATAACACATCACAGTGTAAAACAGCACATGTGTCTGAATATCTCTGCTAACACCAATCATGTAACACAAGCAGCACAGACACAATAGTTACAGTATCCCACTATCTTTCACCCATTGTGACTCTATATTGTCAACCTATCTACAGATATCCTGCAGAAACAGGTTGCTAGCTGTAGGTGTAGAACACAAAATCCTGGACTGGTGCATAGCCTACCTGGAATAGATTCACACGCTCAATACAGAAGGTCATACTGGGAATACTCCTACACTTAGAGAAATGAAGAACATTTCTGTCAACAACAGTGGACTACACATATCTGTCAGTTGTAGATGTCTGTGTACACACACCACATTGCACACCATTCATGCTTTGCACACACATTGGATAGGAATACTCACATATATCCAAGGCCAACACACTATAATAGGTCAAACATACACACACACACACACACACACACACACACACACACACACACACACACACACACACAGATGTGGGGAAGAGAGAGACAGTGACAGAGAGATTTCCATCATGAGGCTTGTCCCACCCACCACACATCCAATTGGCCAATATCACATGATGTGCAGATGTCAATTACTGTAGACATATGTTTTTGGTAGCCCTCAGCCCTATAGTGTCTGTGGTGCTTGTGATACCTGTGTAACATGATAGTACAAATCAGTATTCATCTAGCATTTTTATACCCGGTTCTGTCAACTGTAAAGTTGTGTGTGACTGAGTGTTGTGTGTGTGTTTCCAGAGGAATGGTTTATGGCCCATTCACACACACTGCACTTTCCATTGCCCATGTTAGCACTCATGCTGATGTCAGTCACCTTGAAATACCCCTTTGGACAAAAGCCAGCCCTATAAGCTCTGTGGTGCATGTGATAACTGTGTAATGCTATAGTGTAACATACTAGTTTGATATGAGTTCTAATCCCAGACATGGCAACTGTGAAACTCTGTGTGTGGGGAGCTTAATGATTTTGAGGCCATTTCCAGTCACTAACCACCTGTTGCCCTACTTTAGCAAGCCTACTGATGTCAGTCACCTTGAAATACCCCTTTGGACAAGGGCCACCCCTATAACCTCTGTGGCATGTGCAATAACTGTGTAACACTATAGTGTAACATACTACTTAGGTAGAAGTTCTAATCCCAGACAGTGCAACTGTTAAACTGTGTGTGTGTGTGTGTGTGTGTGTGTGTGTGTGTGTGTGTGTGTGTGTGTGTGTGTGTGTGTGTGTGTGGAGATTAATGACTTTGAGGCAATTCACAGTCACTACACCTCCCATTACCCTACTTTAGCAAGCCTGCTGATGTCAGTCTTCTTGAAATACCCCTTTGGATAAGGGCCAGCTCTGTGGCACATGCGGTAAGTGTATAATGCTATAGTGTAACATACTAGTTAGGTAGGAGTTTTAATCCCAGACATGGCACCTGTGAAACTCTGTATGTGTGAAGATTGATGGTTTTGAGACCACTCACAGTCACTACACCTCCCATTGCCCTACTTTAGCAAGCCTGCTGTCAGTCACGTTCAAATACTCCTTTGGACAAGGGCCAACCCTATAAGCTCCATGGCTTGTGCGATAACTGCCTAATGGTGTAGTGTAACATATTAGTTAGGTAGGAGTTCTAATCCCAAACATGGCAACTGTGAAACTGTGTGTGCCCTTGATAATACCTGATGTTATGGACATTCACAATTACTACTCTCCCCTTACCCCTCCTTTAGCACTGCTGCTGATGTTAGTCACCTTCAAAGATACCTGTAAAGAGCTTTCTAATATGTAAGCTCCATGGCACGTGCCATAAATGATGAACAATGTAGTGACAGTAACTACACAGGTATGGGTTTGAATCTCATCTGTGGGAAGTGTTTGTGTGTGTACATATATATGTATGTGTGTACCCCAAAGGTTTTGGCCCCATTTACACTCAGTACATATCTCCAAGCCTGGCTTTAGCAGTCCTGCAGATATCATCCACCTTAGAAGTACCTGTTGCCAACCCTAAACTATGTCAGATCAGTGGTGCATGTGGTAAGTGCATAACTATAATGGTCTGTAAAGATTGTTAGGTAGAGGTTTGAACCTCACCCCTGGCAAATGTAATTGTGTGTTTAGTGTCAAATTATTTTTGGGATCTTTCACCCACTACATCACCCAATGCCAATATTTACAAGGGCTGGTGATGTTCCTCACTTTAGAAGTACCTTGGGACAGCATCCATCCTATAAGCTCCGTGGCAAGTACGATATACACTATACACTATAATAGCAATACATAGCTAGGTAGGGGTTTGAATCTCAGTACTGGCAAGTGTGTGTGTGTGTGTGTGTGTGTGTGTGTGTGTGTGTGTGTGTGTGTTTGTGTGTCTGCCATCAGTATCATGTGTGGAGGTTACTGTGATTGTGTAATAGCAGGATGCATTGTGGGGTGGGTTTTGCTAAAGTATTATGTTGAGGACCTAGTATATGTCACACTGTCCATCTTACAAGGACAACAGATGTCACACATTAGAGAGGCTGGTGTAGACAATCCATAGCACTACATATGACATTATGGATTGGTGAACAATACAGGCAACCATTCTATTACTCATAGAACACTCTCCACCCATGTCTCATACACAAACACACTTGGCTAGGCAACAACCACTATATTGGTAGTTCCCTGCATATTGCCTCACAGATAATAACCACAGTGTGATTGCAGTGGACTACATGCCTGTGGACCACAACAGTGCCACTGACATCAGAAAGTACTGTGATGTGTTACATCTCCTGACTGAGTGTATGTTATCCAGCAAGTAAACGGACATGGCACCCTGTTACTTCCCTGCAGTAGGCAAATTAATACTTACAGTAGCCCTTTTGCTATGCTCCCCACTGGACACCTGCAACAACTGTAGAGTCTGCAAATGTAACTCACAAAGGGAATACCATGCCTTATACACATGCCCTGTATGGACAGATACTACTAACTCCACTGAATACCTGTATCATGCTGTCAATGTAGGTGCAAGCACGACCTGAGTTCCATAGCCATGTCTCACCAAATGAGGTCAGGAATGCTACATCAGAAGATAACAATATGTCCACACAACATGTCCCAGAGACCTTAAGTACACTTCCACATGTCAAAGAACATGTGTTTGGGACATGGGCACAACCCAGACACTGTCCATGCTATGGAATATATATCACATACATGGGAAGCAGTGCACATCACTGGCCATCCACAATAGTAACCCAGATGAGTGGATGGTGAATACAATACCCACCCCTGGGGATCACTCCAGAGACTACACCCCTGAGCCACACTGGAGCCTATTGTCATGTGGCCTGATGTCAAGGTATTCCCTTTGCCTAGCCTTGTCCAGCCTTCAAGGCCATTCACCTACTACACACCTGGGAAGCAATAAACCTATGCATCTCAGTACTGGAAAGTGTGTGTGTGTGTGTGTGTGTGTGTGTGTGTGTGTGTGTGTGTGTGTGTGTGTGTGTGTGTGTGTGTGTGTGTGTGGAGATTCTCACTCACTACACCTCCCATTGCCCTACTTTAGCATGGCTGATGATGTCATTCACCTTGAAATATCCATTTGGCCATATTTCAGTCATATAGGCTCTGTGGCGCTTGGGATAACTATGTAATTCTGTAGTATCACAAACTAGTTAGTTAAGAGTTTTAATCCTAATCCTGCCAACTGTGATAATGTGTGTGTTTCCCTGAGAGAGTGCGTGTGTGTCTTTGTGGACATTCACACTTACTTCACTTCCCTTACCCCTCCTTTAGCACTGTTGCTGATGTTACTCACCTTCAAAGATACCTTTGGACAGCTCTCTAGCATGTAAGCTCCGTGGTGCATGCAATAATTGTGTAACACTGTAATACGAATACATAGTCAGGTAGGGGTTTAAAACTCAGTACTGGTAAGTGTGTGTTTGTGTGTGTGTTTTCAGTATCGTGTTGGGGTGTTTGTGTAATGACAGGATCCATTGCAGTGTGGATTTTGCTACACCATTATATTGAGGACCTATATGTCCCATTGTCCACATTACAAGGCCAACAGTTTTCAAACACTGTAAAAAACTGTTGTAGACAATCCTCAGCCATAAATGTGTACAGCCACGAGCAATTACTATGTGACAGTATGGATTAGTAAGCAATATAGACAACCATTATAATACCCAGATACCACTCTCCACCCATGGATCATACACAAACACAATTGGCTCTTACTCTCTTACTCCCTTCCTTTCTTACTTTGTCTCTGTCTCTCTCATTCTCCCTCTCTCACTCTCTCTCTCTCTGTCTCTCCCCCTCTCTGGTGGATGTGGAAAAGTACATATGTTTTGCATAGACAGCAGCTTGGATTGTGCAAGTAATGCTCATGATCAGCTGATGGCCTGTGCACGAATTGCAGGACCCCACTTGCTAATTGCATATGGAACAGCTGTGGTATCATTCCTATAGCCAATTGCATGGAAACACACTCTTATAACTAAGCATTTCATGTGGGTGTTGGCCCTTTTCCTTCACTGTGAGCAGGACTTCACCTGGGTGTTTGACAAACAGCATCACAGAGGGTAGTTGGAAATACCTCTTACAACATACACTGTGGAGACAGGCCAAAAAACAGGAGGGGGAAGTTCCAGACATGGGGACAGAATGTAAGTATTGCTGTCCTACATTTGAAGTAATGTTGGCTTAACAGGATTTGTGTGGATTTATGGCTGTTCTACATGATTTAAAATCTGGCATGGCAGTGTTATGTGGTTGAGGAAACTCTCACCTGTAGGGCTATCTGCAGACTGGCCAGAGTTTGGAGTCTTACGTGTAGTGTGTTACTCACACATTTCCTATCTTTAGAAATACAGTAGCATACTCTGATGATTGCAGCCAGTACATGGTGACATCCATGTGAGTTACTGACTTTGTATCCCTTAGAAGAGATATGTCACAATAAACCCTGTTACACCAGGAATTTTCTTAGTTTATCACAGCAATATGTCAATATTGGCCCCGTGTTTGTGCCTCCGTCCCAAAGGTCTGTCTCCCTTTGTCCATATGTCATGCAGAAAGAGGTGCATATGTACAGTACATCATTATTTACTGACATCATACCTGATAACAAGCCAGTCAGATATCAGACTGCTAGACATGTTATGTCTCGAATTTCAGTATTTGGAAACTATGAATCTGAACCATTTACAATCCCAAAACCCACAATTACAACTCACACAGTCATGAACATACATACACCATACACCACACAACGCACACACCACTCTACCCACACCACACAAACCACACAACCTACACTATATGTAAGCAAGGGGCCAAACCTATGAATATGTGTGTGTGTGTGTGTGTGTGTGTGTGTGTGTGTGTGTGTATATGTGTATCTATATATATATATATATATATATATATATATATATATATATATATATATATATATATATATATATATATATATATATATATATATTATATATAAACACACACACACACACACACACACACACACACATTCATAGGTTCGTAGGTAGGAACTAGGCTACTGGCCCTAGGGCCTATATAAGCCTAGCCAAAAAGGTACCCTGGCTTTCGCCACCCAAGAAAATTATTTTCCTGTGCCCCTGTCGAGCAGAGCCACAGAAGTGATCCCCAGGGGGAATTTCTCCCATCCAATCATTAAGATTTTTTGTGAAAAGTGCTAATGAGGAGTTTTGTTTGATATAGATATGGCAGTTTGTTCCAGAGTATGGAAAGGCTCTGGGACAATAATCTATCCTCCAGCATGTTCTGTTTATTGTGGTGACAAGTTTAGGTCCCTAGAGGGTGTAGCTTGGAGGGATTGGGATTTCTTTAAGTGGAGCATATTTAACAGCTCTGGTTTGACATAGTTTTGTATGTTAGGCAGAGATTGCCTCTGAGTAGGTGATATGCGACGGAGTAAATCTGGATTTTTTTTGAGACAGTCTGCGTAGGGCATCTGTTTGAGGCCGGTAATTTTCTTTGTGAGGTGTTTCTGTGGCCTTTCTAGTTGTTGTATATGTCTTGTGAGGTACATACCAAAAGAGGCATTGTACTCTATAATGGGTCTAATTAGTGATGATCAGAGGGGAACAATGACCTCTTTTTTCCTGGATGAGAAACCTTTTGTGATGAGGTGTGCCACTTAGTAGGATTTCCTGACTACTGTGGTGATGTGATTATCAAAGGAGAGACTACTGTCTACCTGTGTCCTAAGGTCTCTTATCACACTTTCAGTGTTAGGTAGACTACCACTCATGTGGTAGTTCATAGGTACAGAGTTTTTACCAAAAGGGGTGACAATGCACTTTTTGGCATTGAGCTTGAGGTCATGGCTTTGACACCAGGCATCTGTCTCAGTGCAGCCCTTTTGTAGGATGTCCACATCTTTAGGAGTTTTGATTATGGCTCCTAGTTTGCAGTCATCTGCAAACTTAATTAGCCAAAGACCTTCTGTGTTAGCCTGTACTTCTGAGAAGTAGATATAAAACAGGAGAATATTCTGGACTAAACCCTGTGGTACTCCACCTGTCACTGGTCTAAAGTTGGATTTGGAGTCTGCTACTTTCACAGTGTGGTCTCTGTCAGTGAGCCAGTTGGCAACCCATCTTGTGACATAGAGATTTATAGATTCATAGGTAGGTTCATATGTAGGTACTTGGCTATCGGCCCAAGGGCCTAAGTAAGCCTAGCCAACAAGGTTCCCTGGCTTATGCCATCCAAGAAAGTTTTTTTCTTGTGCCCCTGTTAAGCAGAGCCACAGAAGTGATCCCCAAGGTGTATTTCCTATTTCCCATCCACTCATCAAGATTTTTCTTGAAGAGTGCTAATGAGGAACTTTGCTTGACATAGATGGGTAGCTTGTTCCAGAGTATGGGAAGTCTCTGGGACAGTAATCTATCCCTCCAGCATGTACTGTTTATTGTGGGGACAAGGTTTAGGTCCCTAGATCATGTAGCTTGGAGGAATTGGGATTTCTTTAGGTGTTGCATGTCCAACAGTCCTGGGTTTGACATAACTTTATATGTTAGGCAGAGATCTCCTCGGAGTAGGCAATATGCTATGGAGTAAAGCTGGAGTTTTTTTGAGACAGTCAGTGTAGGGCATCTGTTTGATGCCAGTAATCCTCTTTGTGAGGTACTTCTATGGCCTTTCCAGCTCCTGCAGATGTCTTGTGAGGTACATTCCAAAAGGTGTGTTCTACTCTATAATGGGTCTAATGAGTGTCGAGTAGAGGGGAACAATGACCTCTTTTTTCCTGGATGAGAACCCTTTTGTGATGAGGTGTGCCACATAGAAGGATTGCCTGACTACTGTGGTGATGTGATTAGCAAAGGAGAGACTTCTATCTACCTGATTCCCAAGGTCTCTTATCACACATTCAGCATTAAGTAGACTGCCACCTATGTGGTAGTTCATGGGTACAGAGTTTTACCAAAGGGGATAACAATGCACTTTTCTGCATTGAGCTTGAGGCCATGGCACTGACACCAGGCATCTGTCTCACTGAAGCCCTTCTGTAGGATGTCCACATCATTTGGGGATTCAACTATGGCTCCTAATTTGCAGTCATCTGTGAATATCATTAGTCAAAGGCCTTCTGTGTTAGCCTGTACTTCAGAGAAGTAGATGCCAAACAGGAGAAGTCCCAGGACTGAACCCTGTGGTACTTCACTTGTCACTGGTTTGAAGTCAGATTTGGAGTCTGCAACTTTTGTGTGTTCTGTCAGTGAGCAAGGTATCAACCCATTTTGTGATGTAGGGATTTATACCTAGTTTAGGGAGTTTAGCTATAATTCCAGGATGGGGGATGGTTTCGAAGGCCTTGCTGA